>NC_142717.1:22179823-22509664 GCF_055471065.1 Atractosteus spatula | reverse complement strand
CAGTTAAGGGGAGACTTGTTATAAGTACTCAAAACCCTCATTGAGAAAGTAAATGCAGTCATCATCTTCAGAATGAACAGTGAATTTTGAACTAGAGGAGAAAAGTAAAAACAAGTGGGAAGCTGAGAGAGAATGGAACAAACTCCACAGCCATGATGATGAAGTCAGTACCCTGGCTTCTTTCAAGAAATGGCTGGAGGAGATGTTTTGCTCAACAAACTACTAATGTCCAAACAGGCTAAATGGGCCAAAAGCCACCACCTTGTTTAGAACTGTTGTTATCTATTGGCCAGCTCACACATAAATCATCCTTTTATTAGCCAAAATAATGTCTCCCTGGAATCCGCCCCACCCCACACATTTTTTCCCCTCGAGTTGTTCAAAGCTTATATATTTTGGCATCCTAGCATTATAGTTAAAAGCCTTCAACTTGCATAAAAAGGTGATGGCCGATTGTAATTTTCTCATGCATCACCTACTGGCTATCTACAACATAATGCAGTGAATCCCCTGAAAAGAAAATTAAATGATTCTGAATTCTGTTGCTACTTTTGCTCTTTGTTGGAAAAAAAAAACAACTCTGGCAATGAAATATGATTAAGACGAGAAAAATCAGTGCATGTCAAGACATGTTCAGACCGACCTGATTGTGCCAAGATGGGAATCTATGCATTAGATGCTGTGTGTATGTCACAATACAGGCAACGCACTTGGACTCTCTGTTCACTATGCGCCTGACTCATCTACCGGAAGAGCCATATTTCTGCCTGAAGCTGCTGTACTGTACATATTAAAATTTGAGCCATTCTGCACTGCAAATGTAAATATGTCATGCAAAGAGTGAAAAATGAATAATGGAACAACAAAAATTAAACCTGTATTTCAGATCAGCACTGCTCATATTGGCCATGAGAACATGGAAAACAGGCAAGACTGCAGAGATGCTGAAGTCATGAGAAGAAACAAACAAGTTCTACTGTTGCCACTTTGTGCCTCATAATGGGGGAGCAGAGTAAATCAGGTAATAGCTTTAATGCCATGAATTTAAAAATGAAGAAATCTAAAATAATTTAATTGTTCTAGTTATATAAACACAATTTAAGTGTTTGTTTTAAAGAAACTGGCCAAGCTTCCTACATGTGTGAATTTTGAAAGCTAGTTTATTATGACAGTGCATATTACTGGGTTAACATATGAAAAGCACAAATTAGTAACGTATAGTTCTTACAGACTGCCTCAGAGGTTATTTATTACAGTCAATAATGTATACCGTCAATAATGTAATAATTCAACCTTTCCACATTAGTGAAAAAAGTCCCAGTTTCATGAACCCCCTCAGAGTCTTTCACATACAACACTGGGAGGAATGTGAAATCAACCATCTGTAGGAATACCCTAACGTACTTAAAACTGATCTCTATGCATGTGAGCCAGTGTACACCATGTACTTGCCAGAATGATATCACTGCCTATACCATTGCAGGCCTTGAGGTGCTATGGTATTTTTTTTTTTATGGCCAACCTATGATATTGTAGTGTAGCAACATAGTACTATATATTAAATAACATTTAGTTTGTATATAAAAGCTATTAATAAGTAATTCATAATCTTCTTTAAATACCCACCTTTTCCCTTCCACAGTTATTGACAATCCTGTAATGCATTTATAGATTTCTGAGGTGCAATATTGTACTTCTGAAGTGTACTGTTATGTACCACACATGCGTAGCATCTTTTCACTACTCCTAGGCTACGTAGTAAGACATCCAGAAACCCGCTCCCAGTTTACATTGCATGAATAACCCAAGTCGTAGGTTAGTTATTAATGTTAAATTTTTGCTCCAAATAAGTACAAAATAACGTTTTTGCTTTATTTGCACACAAATCAAAAATTATAAACGGCAAGAAGTCACAGTCAAGATTTACAGTCACATGTTTAAAACAATAGAATTCTAATGCAAGTCCCTTTTATGTACTAAAATGTATTATCACTTTAGAAATTACTGGGATATTCATTTTCCAGAAATGCTAAATATTAGTAATACTATATATTTAATCATGATCGCTATATAGTTATATATAACTAAAATATACAATAACATATTATTATATACTCATTTGTTGGCATCTATGCACTATGACAGTGCCTGCAAACCACTAAGATAAAGCTGCAGTCCACAGCTTGCTTTATTACCTGTAATCTTGTCATAATAGAAAAAGAATAATGAACTGTACATATCCCAGTTGTACAGCTACTTTTGGCAGGTTTTACTGCAAAGTTATTGGATGAGCTCTTCAAAATCTAAGGCATGATTTAATTGACATTAGAGGATGAAGCATCTGGGTCCTTCACCCGCGCAATCATACCTTTGCTGATCTTTTCACCAACTAGTGAAAAAGGGAGCAGTAAATAAAAAAATGCCATTTCACTATGGAATACAGCCAAGGACATGGCTATGAAGAATCACATTCTTTTGACGTTTTTGGGTCACAGTATGAGGCTCAGAAATGTAACTTTCTTTATTCAATTATGTAGTAATGAATAAAAAAATTCTGAAAAATGCTATAAAAATAAAATTTGTTCTCTGTGGCCTTTCTGTATTTACAGTACATCCTATTAAGATTTCTCTATGAAAGTTGCATTTATTCCAACAGCCAACCTCATGTAATCAAGTTCATTTTCCTTTTGACACTGCTTGTTTTGACTGCTTTCAGATAATATTCATACTGCATGTATAACCTGAAAATGACAGAAATCAACACAATTGTTATTTATGGGCAAGAGAGAGAGAAACGTTAATGCTCAGTTGACCTGATAAAAAATAACAGATCATGTTGCTGTACTGAGGGCTAAAATCATTTGGTCTTTTATTTTTTGCCACTATTACTTTCCAGGAAGTAATGAAATGACACTTCCTGAAGCCCCCAACATTCCTTAGGACCGTATATGGAAGATGTTTTTCATTTGGTGGGGTCAAAATCAGGCTTTAAAGAGATCAAAGCTGATAACATCACAAAAAAACTATCAACACTTGTACCACTATACACTCCTACCAACACGTGAGAACATGTAATTTTTTTTGCTATTATAACTATTATACAACTATCACACTTAAAACATTTTTTGTAGTTTATTGCACAAAATTGAAAAGTGATTATACCCTACCTAGAATCGCAGAAGATTCCAGTTTAATGTAACTCAGTTCAGACAGGGATGTCAATTCCCAATATGGATGTCTGCAAGGTTAAATAAAATAACTAAAAAAGGTGCTAAAACATATGTTTGCTACTTAGTAACACACACTTTTTTTAATTGGTCCTGTCGGGCTAAAGGGAGGAGCTGTTACAGTCATTGACTGAACATCATATTTAGAATACAGTATATCCAGCCTTAAAAGCAGTTAAAAGTTAACACACCCTTCCCAACCAAGAAGAAAACATAAATCAAAGGTTGATGTTATGTGTTGGAAGGTATGAAGCAGATACAAATGAGTTGGGAAACATGGCTGGGAATTTAATGTATTTGATACTATAAGTCTGTCATGGTACAAAACAAGTAGTGTGAAGTGTGAAATGGTCAAGCTATAAAGAAGCACTTAATACTCTAACAATAAGGCCTAAACAGAGTATCACTCTAAAATCAAGCCTACCGGATCAGTTTATTTGGCAAGACTAACAGAATACTACAAGAATGTTTTAATGTGACAAGCAAAGATGTGTCTTGCAGGGTTCACAACTTGAAAGTGAGAGAGGATGAACTAAAAACAAACAGCTTCAGCCGCAATAAACCAGATTACTGGATCTGAAAAACAACGAGAAGACAAAGCCACACAATGAATAAGTTGCAGAAATCAAGGAAGAACTGTAAAAGAGGAAAAAGGAAAAATGATGTGCTTTGAGAGTGAGAAGGAGTCACTCCCCTAAGACTAAAACAGTTTGAACATAAAAATGTGTGTTGCATAACAAGGGAGAGAAGAGGGGTGGCAGTAATGTTCAAGGCAGCACATAGTTATAATTTGCATGTCATTTCAGTCAAGAATACAATATTTAACGCAGCCTTCAGGAAGCTTCACTAAAAAAAGGGGCTTCTAAGAGAGATGACTTAAAAACACACAGAGGCAGCCTGGGGAAAGTAACTCGGGGAGCTTTATAAATAAGCAGGAGATGTGAGGATTCAAGTTTTACCACTTGATTTATAATCATACTCTGATTGTTCAGAGGCTCCTCAGAAAGAACAGCAGGGGTGTAGGATGTTAGCAAGGTGGAGCCAGGCCTTACAGATTGCAATTACTAATAGAACATTGGCAAGTACTGTTTTCTTTACACAGGACAGTTCTCATTCCATGCTATGGGGAAAAGGGAGGAAACACAGGCTATCAAAATTAGGTACTGTAATTAAAATCCCCTGCAAAACCACCCATCAACTCATAAGTGAAGGTGTTTATGGGAGAAGGTACGTGATGTGCCAAACATAAGGCAAAGAGCAACTTGCCTGTTCTTATATTCAATCATGTTAAGTGACATGACTTCTGGTCCCTCCCCTCTCTCCGAGTAAATAATTCTCAAAACTTAATATTTTGTACTATGTACTGTATCAGCATTCTACTAACTACGCTGTAATAACAGAGATGTTAAAAGGAAGGAATGAAGTGTTGTGAAGTAATATGAGTTGTCATTGCAAACGAAAATTGCGAAAGAATTTATAAATTCACTTTTCTAGTCAAAGAAATAAATGAGTAGTTATCAACTGTCTACTGCGGCAGTTTTTCATATCAATTCCAGTCAATGTCTTTATGCTCCAAAACCAAAATACAAAATGATTGAGGGTTTTCCTGGAATCTGCATGGCCCTCACTTTCTTCAGACTAGAAGGTACCATGCAAAGACCTTGAGGATATTCCATCCATAACACCTGCCCCATTGATTTAGTTGTACAACAATCATTTCCATGTATTAACCCGCATTAACCCACAACCAGCTGCGATAACAGGATTTACTTTATCACAAAAAAATCTGTCACCCTTCTCATCCTCAGCTTTTTTCTGTCAGATAGTGTTAAATCGTATTAAAGGGCAACAGACGGGTTCTTTTCTGCCTTGGCTTTGACAGCAGAGGCCTCCAGGCAGTCAGCTTAACTGTTAGTCAGAGAGATTATGAAAGCAGCCTGTATAAAACAAAACTATCTGAACTCCTCTCACCAGACTATAAACCGCTGAGAGGTGAAGAAATAAAGTAATTGGCAGTCAAAGTGGACACAAGAGAGCAGGATTTTATGAGCCATATTGGTAATGGGTCAAAGTTTATATCCCACAATAAGACGTACAGTACTGTTTGAGCTATTGTCTATATACGTGCATACACAGAATTTTTCCTGTGTAGATATTTTACAAAACGTTGATATAGAAAGAAAGCCCATTAACATCCAACACTTCTCTGTAGCACCAAGCATGTTTTAGAAATCAAGTCACCCTATTAAAACCTGGACAGGGTAGTATCCTCCCGTGACAGGAGGACAGAGCGTCTCTGTGATTCCTGAAAAGGGCAGAGGAGGGCACTTATCATCCATGGTCAGAAAAATAAACCTGGATGACTTAACATACTTTGCAGTATTTTTTACATGTTGTAATTGTGGGAGCGGGAGGAGCTGTGGCAAGCACCGGTAAAAAGTCAACGCTCCTAACTGAGGGACGGAACCACCGGTGTGAGGTTAGCAAGAACCGAAAATAACACAAAAATGGGAGAAAAACAAAACAAAAAGCAAAAAGAAAAAATGTGTCACTGTGCGTCACGACATCCAGGCTGGGCTTACCCTATTTAGCGGGGTCCAGTCTAGAAGAGCAGGGAGCACAAGGCCAAAACGAAATAAAAACTCAATGTGTGAAAAAGGTCAGCCTGCCCCAATAGAGATACTGTACATACCGGAACAGGCAAAAAGAAAAAATAAAATAATGACAGCCTTACTCAGGTATAATCCACTCCAGGACTGCCAGTCTACTCAACCATTTTATGGAAGATGACACCCTGGCTTCAAATGAGCTTCACAGAATAGTTACCAACAACCAAGAGAGCTAAATGTGCAAAAGGAGGCTATTTGGCCTATGAGCACTCTTATATTCTTAAGGCACCAGATTTTTAAGTTATCCTCATTATCCCTCAACTTCAAGTACAAGACCAGGACCATAGAATGCAAAATAACCATAAGGCTGCACAGATCCATTCCTGCTTTTTTCCCCCAACATCAGATTGACCTTTTCGTACTAATCAGACCACACGTACTGCTCAGAAACAATTTTTGTTTAATCTAACTGCATTCTCACTCCACGCAGTTGAGGATTTTGATGTTACTAAAACAGAATTAAAATGAAGCATCTAAGGATCATTGCTATTAATGAAACTGTATAATCATTGGCACCCCTCATCACCAACAATTAGATTAATGAGTATGACAGATAACATACTGTATGTTACGATTTTATTGAAAATGGTATATCCATAAAGTTTAATGAACATCCATTCATTCATTCTCAAACGCAAATTAAGATTGCTAGGTAATTCACCAATATAAGAAATAGGGAGGGTGGCATAGTGGCACAGTAGTTAGGATTGCTACCTAGCAGTGCCTGGGCCCAGTGTTCATTTACTGGAGTGCGTGAAGTTTGTATGATCTTGTGTTCATGTAGGGTTTTTCTCAGTGCTCTTGTTTCCTCCCACAGTTCAAAGACATTCATGGTACGCAAATTGGTTTCTGGGAAAAGCGTTTCTGGTTTGAGTGTGTGTGTGTCTGCCCTGTAATGGACTGGCTTTCAATCCAGAGTATATCCTGTCTGTTGCTTGCTGTGTACATGTTCTTGTTGTATTATAATTAACCTTTAGCTTGCTTAATACATTTTGTTAAACTATTTGTATTATTGCTCATATAAGAGATTGAGGAATCCTGGAGCTCTATTTCTTCACTAAGCACAAAAGGCAAAATCAACTAAAATGAAGGCCAAAACATGGAACCTTTCCTGAGTTTTGGACAGCCTTGCTCAATGGCTACAATAAGCAACATCAACTGTTAGCTTTACAACCGCAAAAAATTAAAAAAACTCCCTTTGCAATTTAAGTATGTTCAGGAAGAAAAATGCTTTTGTCTAAAGTATTTAGAAATAAGTAATATAGCATTCAGGTGTGTAACACTGTAATAGCACATTTAATAATTTAAAATACAATAATAATTTGTAATTACAATGAGTAATGACATAAATCTCAAAGCACAAAACAAACTTTCTGAATGTCCCTAAAAATGTGTGATTCTTCAAAGCCTAGACCGGACAATACAGACCCACCATAGCACAGTATGCACAGTTCTGCATGCAGGTACACTTAATTAAGGATATACCCGTTAGAGGATACAAAATATTGATTCCTACAGATCAGGTTGCATGTTTTTACATTATGCTCTTTGTAGTTAATTTCTTAATGAATAATTTTGAAAAGCTCTTTATATGAAATTCCTTCTGGCAACATGCCTAAGCATGCAGAACACTCCAGGTGGCACAGATGTAGAAAAGAACAGAAATAGGGAAGTAAAGTTTTTACCAATGTTCAGCCTTTGAGCTCCGTGATCAATTCAGTAACATTTGTTGCCAAGATCAGATTTCAGTTAAAAATAAAGGTAAATCACATTGCAATGAGAGGGGCACCTGTTATCACCATTTTGCAATGGATTTGTATCTCCCGGAGAGGGGACGTCATGTACACTGGTCACACTTTCAGAATCGGTAAGCTGCCAGTGGATATATTACATGGAGAGTTCTTCAAAATGATAAAATTTCATTCTATAACCCAGTAGCTGATAATTAATAATTATTGTTTAATATTAAAACAATGGGCACCCTGATCTCCAGGTAGCACATCACATAAGCTCATGGGGTTTACATAAGCCTTTTAATATTTTAGCAGATAAAGCACGATAGTTTGTGAGGTTAACACTGAGTGAAACACAATTAAAAATTATAATAATTAAAGGAGAGCTGGAAATAGTGTATTTAATCCATTGTTGACATATAAAAACATCTTAAGCTTGCCATTGCTCCAGCTAACCAAAGAGGAAAAAAAAATCTAAATTGTCTAGAAAGAAGAAAGCATTGCTCTTTGTGAAATCCTGTATTTAAGAGCCAATGTTATAAGACAAAATGAGCGAATGTAAGGTCAATGTATAGTACTAAAATAGAGCAGTACAACTGCGAGCTAAAGGAGCGAACATTTCTGAAGAGCAAAAAGGGCGCTGAACTGAGTGTAGGAGGATTGCTATTATTAACATACATGGGAGAAATGCAAATAAAGTAATGTTAATTATGCAAGCCAGGGCTATCTGGTATCTCCTACTCACTGTTGCACCTAAAAAATGTGGGTGTCCAGCTGTCTTTACATAGCATTTTTATAGCACATAGGAATTCGGAGCTCTGCAGATTTCTACCTTAATGTCAAAGTACCCATTTGAAAGACATGAAAACACTTTCCTCCTGAGAAACTTTAGGAGGTTTTTAGTTCTTCGATCATTTTTTTTGGGGAAAAAAAAACAACTTTAAAACAAATGTTTCAGATGCTTCCTTTCATCTTCGGGACAAAACACAAGTTTGACAAAGCTTTTTGACAAAAGTACGGTACAGACAATTCTTGTATTGTACAAACCAGATTCTGTAAGGACAAAAAGCCATCATAAAATCAGAGTTTAATGTTTTGTCAAAACAGAATTCTAATCAGATGTTTCTACTTCATCATGAGTTGCAGTAGTTTGAAGTGGTCTTATTATAATAAAATTAATTTAAAATTTTGGAAAAGGAAAAATAGATCTATAAATCTTCACATTTGCTCCTACTAACACGTAAATATAAGGTGATATGATCTAGACAATCCTGACTCATTAAAGGCAGAAAATACACCAGTAATAAATTAAAATATTAATGAAATGATCACTAAACTAAAATATCCAACTAACACTAGCACACTTTGAGATGCATCTCAGCTTAAGAGGCATTTTCACTAACACTGTACAGAAGTTAATTTAAGACAGGCTATTCATAAGAATAGATACTGAGAACTGATAAATTGTTCAGAAAAAGTAATGCGTTTTTTCATCAAAACCTTTTGTTTTCTTGGCTTAGCTCTGTACACACCAACTGGATTTCGGCAACAGGTCATATAATTATGAAATAATTATGAATTTAAAAAATCTGCACATTCTTAATTTATATTTGTCATCTCAACAAAACTGTTGTTCAGTTCAACTGCTTTTATTATTTTCCGACCCCAAATTTGGATATAGTTAGATAAGTTGTGATTTTGTTTCACTTTATTTTTATTTACACTCTGAACATTTGAAAACTAACCTAATACACAGGGGTGTTGTGTCTATATGCTAAGTGAGGTTACCTCTACCTAGGCTATTTTGTAACTTAACAGGTACTAAGTATATACCCGTTAGTGACATGATCAACTGAACATGAGAACACAACCAATCTAGTTTGTCAGCTAGTAACCAGCTGACGCAAAGATTTCATCCAAATTTTCTTGAAGAAAGCCAGGGTATCCATTTCAACAACATGGTTGGGGAGTCTGAAACAACCTACCACAACCCTTTGTCTGAAAAGGGTCTCCTCTTATCAGTTAACATTGCTGCCCTACAGCATTGGGGCAATTCCAGACCTGGTGTGTTATCTGTGTAGAGGCTGAATGTTCTCCTCATATTTTTGCAGGGTGCTCCAGTTTCCTCCCACAGTCCAAAGCCATACTGGTAGGTTAAGTGGGTTCTATAAAACTGGTGCAACGGTGTGCATATTTGTATCTCTGTGTGTCCCGCAATTGACAAGCATCTTACAACTCTTTAAATGTAAAAAAAAACAACTCTAAAGTTAATAAGATTACAGAAAATAGACTAATTGATTACAAAAATATTCACTCCTCTTGTTTTAATACTTAGCAGAAGTATATTTCATTGTTGTAATTGAAGCTAGTCTGTTTGGGTAAGTCTCTACCAGCTTTGAAAATCTGGACACTGCAATTTTCTCCCATTTTCCTTTGGAATATTGCTCGACCTCCAACAGGTTGGATGGGGGCCATTGGGGAACAAATCATTTCAAATCATTCCACAGATTCTCGATGGGATTGAGGTCTGAGACACTCTCCGACACTGATTTTGTTGTTTTTAGGCCACTCCAATGTGTCTTTTTCTGTATGTTTTGGGTCTCCGTTCTGCTGAAATATAAATCTTCCCACCAGTCCTACAGTAGGTATATTGCAGACTGCAGCAGGTTTTTCCTCCAGGATTTGTCTATATCTCACTTCTTTTTGCCCACTATTTTGACAAGTTCTCCAGTTTTCCAGTCCCTCAAGCAGTAATAGCATTATGCTTGCACTACCATGTTTCAAGCAGGGGAAGTGTTCCTGGGATGATGGACAGTGTTACTCTTCCGTCAGACACAGTGCCTAGCGATGAGGTCAAAAAGTTCAATCCTGGTCTCATCAGACCATAGAATTTTCTTCCAGTTGGTTTGAGCTTCTCCCACATGCCTTCTGGAAAACTCCAAGGAAGATTTCACATTTCGTCAACACTGACTTTGTTTTTGTAACCCTCCCACAAAGCGCATATTTGTGAAGTGCCTGGACTACTGCTGTCCCATGGACAATTTCTCCTGTCTCTGTCATGGAAGACTAACTCTGTCAGAGTTGCCATAGGCCTCTTAGCAGCCTCCCTAACATGCACCTTCTTGTATGGATGCTGAGTTTTGGAGGACGGCCTGTTCTAGTCACAGCTGTACCATATTCTCACTATTTCATAATGATGGACTTGGTGGTGCTCCAGGGGATATTCAAAGTCTTTGAAATGTTCTTATATCCGTCCCCTGATTTGTGCTTTTCAATAACTTTTTTGGGATTTGCTAATAATAGTCTTTGATCTTAATGGTGAAGCTCCTGTGTGGAAATGCACTAACCAACTGTGGGACTTTCACAGACAGGCACATTTATTTTGCAATCGGCTGAAACATTTTAATTGTATACAGGTGGACTCCAATCAAATAATTAGGTGATGTCAGAAGACAACTCACTGCACCAGGGTTTATTTAGGTGTATCTTTGCAAAAGGGGTGAATACTTGTCTTTGATTTGTAATTAATTAAAAAAATAGTGTTGGGTTTTTTTTTTTGTTTGGCATTACAGAGTATCTTTTTTTGGTCAGTGTTAATAATTCCTGAATAAATCCATTTTGATTCCACGATGTAAGAAAATAAAATGTGAAAAATGCCAAAGTGGGTGAATACTTTTTTTAGTCACTGTTATACTGTAGGTTCAGGATGTCAATGCTTTCAGAAGCTTTCCTTTCATCTTATGTTGTGCATTATTGAAAGAAGGATGAGGTTGTCTGGTGCATTACACCTAAAAACTATGCTATCTGATCAATTTAAGTCCCTGTGGCAGACATTTGTGGCACACTTGTGCAGTCTGAAGCAAATTACACCTTTTAACTAGCATGCATGCATGCCAAGGCCTTTCCACAGCCCGTGTCCTGCAAGAAGCTGCAGCAGCCCATCTGATCAGAGCCTGGAGTATCATGTAGAAGAAAGCGCCCGTGACCTAAATTCAAACCCCCTCAAGAAACCTTCGTGAAGGATTGCAAATGCCAGCCTCCTTCACAGATGGATGAATAATTCTGAAAAAGCAGCTGGATGTGCTGTTCCAACTGGGAAATCCACTGTACAGTATAGCCCTGAGGCGAACAATAAACGTCTTTTAATAGCAACCAAATGCCTCTGGCCTAAAGTTTCAATGAAGTTTGAAATCCTATGCAACACCAAGTGAATCAAGTCAGTGTACTTGCTTTGCCAAACTGCAAGCAATGCTAACACTACCTCGGAGTAACTGCAGGAATTCCAACAATTATTCCCCTGTCATTGTTAATACTGCCATCAGGATCACAAAATAAACATTTCAACGAATGACACAGCGACACAAACAACAAGAGAAGAAGTTGCAGGCATTTGTAATTCCCATCCAATCTGGGATGTCTCACTAACGGTAATTTTGGCAACATTGTTGGGGGGAAAAAAAAAGAATTAAGCTAGTCATTTTCTAGAAAGGAACAAAAAAAATTACAGATCACATATGTAAGAAATGTTAGCTGCACTATAGCCCATATGAAACAACAGAATGTGAAAAACTTAATACTGTACAATTGTACCTTAGCTTTATGGAGTCTCAAGAATAAATACTAGCTCGTAAATAAAACAATTCAAACGTCTTCAACATTATTTAAATAAAAACACTACGGTGATTTGTCAATGTGCCAAGGATTCTTGTCTCATGTATAAAAAGATCAATATTCTCACCTTGATAGTATTTCTCTAATTGCTACACTCTTTTGCTTCTTTGATAAAGAATTTTCTAGGTACCGTTAAACAAAGGCTCTGCTTTTTTTTTTAACCAAGCCTGAAAATGTTTACACACTGCACAGCAGCAGGCGGCTTTGTACTCAGAAACCTCAAGATACCTTAATCAACACCAGCACTGAAAGACATGGAGGTGCAACAATACAGTAAGCACTGCTTTTCTTTTTGATCCTCAATTAATTAAACCTATAAAAATGCATTTTCTGAGATTTACTGTATACTTCAATGGTATAAAGCAATCAAAATTTTGAGCATTCTCTCATTAAAAAAGAATAGCTTGATGAGTATGGAAGATTGCCATCCTTTTTTGCCTCCATTTCTAACTGCACTCCCGAGAGAGAGATAATGGCCAAATAACAAATAAGTTTGTCGCTCAATTGCGTGTTTTGGCCTGCAGGCATGGGTGTCCAAATTCTAGGTCACAAGTAATACCCACCAAATTGTCATATCTTTGTGTGCTTTAATTCCGTTCTATCAGTGTGGCCTCTAACAAACAACATCAAACAACAAACCATGAAATGTCATCAAACATTTCCAATTTTCACTTCCAAATAGTCTTCTGTTTGGTTATCTACATTATAACTGACAAAAAGAGCTATTTTGTAAAAATAAGACACGAATAAAAAATGTGTTAAAAATTGATGGGATTTAACTGGACTAGCCACGAGAGGAAGAAATTATTATAGAAAATAAGACAAGGTATCTTTTTTTCTCTTAAAATTATGGAAAAATATCCAAGCTTCAAGTACAGCTTACAACAATTTGTCTAAAATTTGTCTTTCTCCACTTGATGATTAATTGCCAGCTCTGAAACAGTTCTGGACACTTGAGCTGCCCAGAGCCTCCAGCAAATTTTCAACCAACATGACAGTGAAAGAGGAGACCTTTTCTAGTGCAGCTATAGTAACCACATCTGGATGATTAAGTCTAGTGTCTTCATATTGTAAAATAGATGGTGACACAGAGCAAGTCACTGTCTTGTGAAACAGAGCTCACTGACTCACTAATCACAATGAAGCTAGCACTCAGGTGCAGCTGTCAGATTCTAGCAAGAATCTGACAGTTTTCAAGTTTTTATGCAGTGGTGGGTAAAGCTGAAAAGGCACTTTTCCATTCTGAATCTAGTGTAATTGTGACTCATACAGGAGAGGATATGCTGCTCTCCTGGGGTTACAGTATACTCAATATGAATCCCCCACCAATGGATGAAATGGATTAAAATCCCCAATAAAGCATCCCCTGCTACATTCAAATATACTTACTGAGAACATCACATTTTCAGGAAATATTTCAGGAAAAATAATCCTCTTATTTTTTTTGTAGGGGAGAGGCATCATAGATACAGTTCACCTCAGCATGTGGACTTTAAAGAAGGATGGTTACTTTCCCCACTTTTAGAGAAGTAAAATTTATCTTGGGTATACCCGTCATCATCCAGAATCTTACATCTGTCTGGGTTCCACAAACACATAATACTATCATTTCACAAACATAAAAATCATCATATTTCTGTCAACCACGACAATTGTTATTCAAAGAACCAACCAGTATCACTCTTATCAAATGGTTACAGCTTTAAGGTCATGTTTTAGAGTAAAAACTTTGAAAAGGAAGACTGGGCACATCTATGTAGACTAAACAAAGCGTCGGACTGATGTAGTTACATATTTCCTTCATCTGTTACAGACTGACGCTGAACAGAACACTACACCTCATCTCCCCCTCCTATGTACAGTACCAGCTGATTTGGAGACATCCAAGAACCTCTCGTGGGATTTTTCTGGGTCCCTTTAATAACGGAAACTAAATTCAATTTTTTCTAGGCGAATCTGACAAAAAAATAGAAAAAAGCTTAATGTGTAGCACAGTAATTTGAATTTCCCTTTTAAAACACTTTTAGCAAATACATGCTTAACACTATATTGAAGCCAGTGGTAAGATCAATTGTGGATCACTCCGAAACAAAAACATCTTGTGGATAAACTCAAAACTTGTCCTTGCATTTTCATTCAATAGACTATGTTCATCAACTGTGCAGAGCTTTCATCCCAGCACGGAGCTGTCAGTTCTGTGCCTGCTTCCCAACTGGAATAAAGACTAGATAATGCAGACGCTGTGTTTTAAATTGCAAATGTGAGCTGTGTTATTTCCATTTTTACTTAAAAGCCGTCATCAGCATGAATGTGCAATAGCAAAATGCAAGAGAGGAAAATTATCCTTAAAAAATATGAGTGTTCCCACCAGGCAACCATAAGCAAAGTGGTTGGATTTATCTTGTTATTTTGTTACCTTATTAACATGACTGTTAAAATGTACATACTGCAGTGGATTGCTGCATAGCACACTCCATCTCTTACTAGCTTGAGACAATTATGTGTGGATCCCATTGCTGTATGTAAAAACCATAGGTGACCTACATTCAGTACTCACAGTAGGGCTGGCTGTAAAATGTTAAAAAAGATGGATTGTGCTAGTTTAGCACTGAACTCAATTTCTTTCTCGAATATTCCAAAACCTGCATCAGGCATTCTTCCTAGAGAAGCTGTATAAATACGTTGCTAAGTCTGGTTCTAGAGCATACCTGTACTTTCACATTACATTTTCTAGTATTTTGGGAAAAATAATTCTCTTTTTTTTCTGGAGGGGAGAGGCATCATAGAGTTCACCCCATGCATGCACTGGAGAAGCCCCTAAAAAAAAGTTATTAAGCTTTTTAAAAACGTCTTAAGGGGAGTGGAATGGACTGTATGCGTGTGTTCTTTAAAAACATGTAAGATCAGCGAAGCTTTATTGACTCAAAACTCAAAACCCTCGAAGTCTCAGAGGTTTGCAGGTGGGTGACAAAGTACAAGGAATTCTAAGTGTCAACAAATTAAAACATTCATCAACTAAAATGATTAATGTGGAACATTAATATAAAAAATGGCCCACTGTTTAGAGGAGATCTTTATAAGGCAGACCAATCCTGCCTCTCTAGCTATTACACTAACAAAAGATCATGCAATACAAAAACAATTACAGTTATCCAACAAACACATTCAGGTATAATATGTTTTTCTAGCTGTTTTTACAAGGATATGATTATTTTCACAATTCAGTAACTACTCTGCAAATACTCACGTGCCGTGTTCTCAGAAACACTGAAAAACAATGATGCATTCTATACCAACATCCAATAAAATGTCTGTGTGCCCTGTGTTGGACAGTGTACAGTCCCAACCTGTGCACTATGCTCCTGGGATAAGCTCTGAATTACCATGAAACTTGCCTGAAACAAATGGCTCTCTGATAATAGATGGATGCGATGTTAATAAATATTTGCTCCCACTATAAAAAGTCACAGTACCATTTTCTGCACATTAACAATTACTAAGCACTTGCACTTTGCCACTGTAGCTGGCACATGGCAAACGCACCGATCCACACATTACAGTACCTTTGAGAGCCAGAGGAAAAACAATAACAACCCATGGGACCTACAGTACGTGAGGCACCAGCAGACCAAGCAGGCAAAGATTACTTTCAGTCTACCTGTAAAACATTCCAGAAAAAAAAACTCTCCAAGCGGTTTCTTAAACTGTAACACTGATGCTCAAGATCTTTCAAACACTGTGATGATTTTAGAAACAAAAAAATGGCACTATAGATGAAAAATGCATCGTGTGATACAGATTAACTGAATGTCCTTTTTGGCTTCATCTTTACAGAGCACAAAACATATTTTAAGCCATTAACTGGTTCACTCACTTACAACTTTCATGTTTTCCAACAGCCATTTTACTTATCTTCTAAAGGGATAGTAGTATAAAGCACACAAAGCAACATCAAAGCCCTCTTTATACCAAACAAGCTTACTGAGGAGGTATTGAAATATTTTCTACACTAAATGACTCACTAGAATAATAAAAAAAAAATACACTCCTCCTTCCTAAGTTGTCACTATACAGTAGAAGTGAATCTGTTCTTGGTTTGTTCTACCAAAATAAATAAAGGAACACATTTGACTGAATGCAATGTCTGTTGAGGACTGCCAAAACACAAGGAGTTCGGCTGGTCTCCAGGTTTCTAGCCACCGACCAATTCTTACAGACTGTGCCAAAGCCAACACAACTACAGAACAGATAATAGATAAAGAAATAATTCTCCAGATTAATCCATCACTGAGGTGTTCCGAAAAAGTGATGCAGGCTTTTTTTAAGCTGCCACGTAGAATGTAGATGGTCTGTTTGTTTAGAGAATTGCTATTTGCCACTGGAGGTGATCTTCACCTTCTTCTGCACTGCTGTATATATCCTAGCCTAGTACTGCACCTTGCTGACACTTACTCTGAAATAGAGAGGAGTACACAGAAATGTGGACACAATGGCACTCTTCACTCAGTCTCAGAGTCTCCCTTATCTCTATGGGTTGTGCACACTGCTGATCCATTTCTGTTCTTTCTCCAATTCTGACCGCTGACACAGAGCTCTCAGTCGCTTATGCTGCTGTCCTGACTCATTTCGGCATATCAGCCAGCCAAATACCCTTCAAGCATCAAAAGCTAATGGAAACTGAAGCCAATATATTTTCAAATGACACAGAACAACGGATTAAAACAGTGAAATTCTAAATTAACACTTTCTCATGACAGTATTTTGCCCAAAAAACACAAATCCACAAATCCATTCAGATGTGCAGCAATATTTAGAAAATTAGACATTAGTTATGGGAAAATGAGCAAAACAATCTCCCCTCCGTTATCTTCTGTCTGTGTAATGTACTGTAATGAAGAAAAGTTTGTGTTCACAATTAACAAAACATCACTGTGAGAATTACAGGAGCTCCTTTAAAGAACTTAAAACCTGCATCCTATTCATAATTTTAACAAGTACTGTAAAAACACAACATGGCCTGTGCTAGAAGCTACACTACCATACATTTCCCCCATCATAAAAAATGCACAAAGAACATTAAGAATGGTGACAAAAGTTGGAAATTCAAAATTTTAAAATGTATAGTACAAGACATTTGGTCTGTTACATTCCAAATAGTATAAGAGAATCATTTAAATAGCATAGCAGAAGGTAGACAGAAGCAGTTTTGGTTGAGCCCAACATGTTAGCAAACAAAGACATACGTGTTTAAACACAAACACATAGGTAAACATGCTGTGCAGCACATAGCGCACTTTACAGCAGATACTCAATATACAGTACCAACCTGATGTCACAGGGAAATCCCATACAGATTACTTAAAGCTCATCCAATTCTTTTTATCCCTTCATGATGGATTACTTCCTCCCTCATTTATTCTTGAATCGACTGTTCTCTAGATATTTTCCCTTCACTGGCTTTCGCTGTTATCTATACTAACTGACAGCATTCATGTAACTTATCTATAGGCAGTGGTTAGACTGGGCCACTGCACTGAAGCACTTTGACAACTACAGCTGTATGGATAATAGTACAACTGTTGTTGTTGCAAACTGGTTCTGAGCCTTGCTTGACTTCTTTTATAATTGACTGAATATGATTCTATTCTGAAATATAAATTCCCCACCCTGGTCCTGGAGGAACACTGCTGGTATTAATTCCAGCTGAGCTCTACATCTCCAGTGCAAATTGATTAATTGATCTGCTGGCTGGCTGGTTTAGACTTTTTTAAAATTGTTTCTTCTGTCAGTACTGAGTGATAAGAAAATCTTTCTTTAAGGATACCAACAAGTTCAGCAGGCAAAACTACCTCTCCTCAACCTTCTGAATAAACAGTTCTTACTAGCGGATTAATTTATGATGAACAGACACGGGTGGGTATGACACTATCAGACACACCCACAGTGAGGCAGTGTTTTTGCTTCTGCAGAGGTCCAGTAAGTTATATTTCAGGCAACGAAGCTGAATGAATACAATTCTGAAACTCAGAAATCGCTACAGGGTTTATACCAATTACAAATCCAATTTGACCATTTAAAAGCTGAAAGCATATTTTCATAAATGTCCCAAACTGAAACTGAAATCAAAGCCTACGATTAAGGAAACAACTGAAAGCAAAAACCAGAAGAAACTTGTGTTCCTCCAGGACCAGGAACCACTGGAATAAATTGCTGTTCTATTTAAAAGAATGTGAAGACTCAGCAAGTTAAAAAGACTCCATTCCTAGACTGAAAGTCCCAAAAACTTTACAATATTTGCTCTTGAACCAGTATTGATCCACATCCATAGCATTTAAGAAATATATACAGTGGTGTGAAAAAGTGTTTGCCCCCTTCCCGATTTCTTATTTTTTTCCATGTTTGTCACACTGAAATGTTTCAGATCATCAAACAAATTGAAATATTAGACAAAGATAACACAAGTAAACACAAAATGCAGTTTTTAAATTAAGGTTTTTATTAAGGGAAAAAAAAATCCAAACCTACATGGCCCTGTGTGAAAAGTGATTGCCCCCCCTGTTAAAACATAAATCAATTGTGGTTTATCACATCTTTGGAAAGCTGAGTTCAATTTCTCTAGCCACACCCAGACCTGATTACTGCCACACCTGTTCTCAATCAAGAAATACCTTAAATAGGACCTGCCTGACAAAGTGAAGTAGACCAAAAGATCCTCAAAAGCTAGACATCATGCTGCAATCCAAACAAATTCAGGAACGAATGAGAAACAGAGTAATTGAGATTTATCAGTCTGGAAAAGGTTACAAAGCCATTTCTAATCTTTGGGACTCCAGCGAACCACAGTGAGAGCCATTATCCACAAATGGCGAAAACATGGAACAGTGGTGAACCTTCCCAGGAGTGGCCGGCCGACCAAAATTACCCTAAGAGCGTAGCAACGACTCATCCAAGAGGTCACAAAAAACCCCACAACAACATCCAAAGAACTGCAGGCTTCACTTGCCTCAGTTAAGGTCAGTGTTCATGACTCCACCATAAGAAAGAGACTGGGCAAAAATGGCCTGCATGGCAGAATTCCAAGACGAAAACCACTGCTGAGCAAAAAGAACATAAAGGCTCGTCTCAGTTTTGCCAGAAAACATCTTGATGATCCCCAAGACTTTTGGGAAAATACTCTGTGGACTGACGAGACAAAAGTTGAACTTTTGGAAGGTGTGTGTCCCATTACATCTGGCGTAAAAGTAACACAGCATTTCAGAAAAGGAACATCATACCAACAGTAAAATATGGTGGTGGTAGTGTGATGGTCTGGGGCTGTTTTGCTGCTTCAGGACCTGGAAGACTTGCTGTGGTAAATGGAACCATGAATGCTGCTGTCTACCAAAAAATCCTGAAGGAGAATGTCCGGCCATCTGTTCGTGACCTCAAGCTGAAGCGCACTTGGGTTCTGCAGCAGGACAATGATCCAAAACACACCAGCAAGTCCACCTCTGAATGGCTTAAGAAAAACAAAATGAAGACTTTGGAGTGGCCTAGTCAAAGTCCTGACCTGAATCCAATTGAGATGTTGTGGCATGACCTTAAAAAAGCGGTTAAGGCTCAAAAACCCTCCAATGTGGCTGAATTACAACAATTCTGCAAAGATGAGTGGGCCAAAATTCCTCCACAGCGCTGTAAAAGACTCATTGCCAGTTATCACAAACGCTTGATTGCAGTTGTTGTTGCTAAGGGTGGCCCAACCAGTTATTAGGTTTAGGGGGCAATCACTTTTTCACACAGGGCCATGTAGGTTTGGATTTTTTTTTCCCTTAATAAAAACCTTCATTTAAGAACTGCATTTTGTGTTTACTTGTGTTATCTTTGTCTAATATTTCAATTTGTTTGATGATCTGAAACATTTCAGTGTGACAAACATGCAAAAAAAAAGAAATCAGGAAGGGGGCAAACACTTTTTCACACCACTATATGTACATAGCAATTTATTAAGCCTTACTAAAAACTCCAGGAGATCTTGATCTTTTAACTAACAATTAAACTCGTTTTTTAATAATATAGGAGAAGCCATTTAGGTCATGCCCAGTAATAACCAAGATTTTATTCACTCTAATAAGGCCAATTATGTTATCAGACAGGCAGCATGGTGGAACAGTGGCTGCATTGCAGTACTGGGGCTCCAGATTCAACTAATGGGATGCTATCTGGTTGGAGAGCATGTTCACATGCACTTTCTCCAGGTGCTCTGGTTTCCTCCCACAGTCCAAAGACATACTGGTAGCTTAACTGGGTTCTGGGAAAACTGACCCTGGTGCGAGTGTGTGTGTTTGTGTCTATGTGTTCCTTGGACTGGCAATGGACTGGCATCCCATCCAAGGTGTATCCTGCCTTGCGCCAATTGCTTGCCAGGATAGACTCCAGCTCCCCCATGACCCTGAATTGGACAGAGCAGTTAGAAAATGATGAATGGAAAGCCCGAAGGTACCTGCCATGGCCTATCTAGAAGTGTCAACCTATAGAGAACTGTTTAGCTGGAATAGTTTTAAGGACATGAAGGCTAAGTGCACTAAAGTCTAGGGAAAGTGATCAAGAGATCTTGACATTTCATTGACTCAATCTCTTAACAGAGACCGATTCTTCAAAGCTCAAAACAGTAGTCCTGCAAATTCACTTTTTCAAACTGCATTTTAAGAACACTCCTGCCACCTAAACACAAAGACATACACACATTCAACAAAGCATGAAAAGCCTGCAAAATACAGATCATTTGGAAAGTGGACAATATTAGACTGAACTAAAAAGAACGCTTTCTTGTAAAATAGCTCTCAGCTAGATGAATTTCTCAGCTAGACGTGTAACTAGCATAGGAGAAATGGAATGAAAACTACTTTTATCATACAATCCCAGATATGAATGCTTAACACAGGTGTCTATTCAGACTTGAGGTCAAATGTATTTATATGCACATAACTTCTCATTGTTGATTTTGAAACTGCAAGTGGATATAACCTCTCCACTAAAAACACTGATTACAGAGCAAACATGTGACATACTGTAATGCAGTTAAAATTCCCTTCTTTCTTCATAACAGACTAATCAACTCAAACAATAGTATAAATAACAATTATTAATTTTGCAGACAGTTAGCTCAAGACAAAAACTTTTGCAGAAAAGTGTTTACTTTTAAGAAAATAACCTACTCATGAGAGGGAAAAAAAGAGTCATAAAATTTGTGGACTAAAACATTTCAATCTTTAGCTTGCTTAGATGGAAGCATATGACAAATATCAATTTTATAATGAAAATAGGCGTTTATAACCAAGTTGACTGCATGGCAGCCAGCACAGGTATGATTCACAGGTTTGTGTTGATGAACAGGAAGTACACTAATGAATTAAACTTGTGTTATTGACAATTTGGTACAAAGCATTTGAAATAAAGCTCCCTTAAGGAGTGAACATACAAATCTAAACACTTGCAGTACAGCTCAGGTCCTATAAATGTCAAGTACAAATGAGAACACTTTACACCTGGTGTTTAATTGCTTTGCATGTAAATACACTTTCTTTTGACACCAAGTATAGTCAATTATTAAATACATTTACTATGATTGGATATTATTGAAGATTATGTAATACTGCTGAATGTCTTATGCATTACAGTATGTATTATGCTCTACAACTACAGAAGTATAATAAACATCTTTTGACTGACGGTGAATTTACAGCAAATACACAAACATTTGGCACACCCAGCTCATTTGGTTTCTAGCTGCCAATGAACTGAGGATCTCATCCAGCTTGACAGAAGCCAGGTTACAAACAACATGGCTGGTAGCCTGTTCCAGCCTCCCACTACTCTGTGTGTAAAAATGTGCCTGCTGTTCTCAGTTTTAAGTGCACATCCACATACTTTTCACATGTCCTCTGGTGCGCGCTTCACGGCGGACAACTAAAATAAGGTCCACTGGGCTTACTCTGCCAGTTCCTTTGAAGATTCAGACTACATAAATCTGGTGCCTTTACAGTCTTCTGTGTTCACAGAAGAAAGCCACCAGGAAATACTGTCACCTCTGGCAATTTCAATGTAGACCTTTACAATGGCACCCCCTTGGGGGAAAACTCTCATAGTGTGTTCTCCAAAGTTTCATGTACATGCTTGTTAAACCCAACACTGGCATCACTGTCTCAGAGATATAAACAAAGGAATGCATGAAGAAACTTCATAGCTGCCCAGTGTCTTATTCTTAAATAATCAAAGAGCCTTGGATGTTGAAATAAACGTGTCACCGGAAACATTTTCTAATCTTTTTTTAGAATAATTAGTAACACTTTATTCACCCTTATTGCTCCAAGCTGCCTTATGACTTTGTCAAGGTCACAATCTGTTGCACTAAATGCAGTACAGTCGTCTTCAAGCAAAAATAAACAGGCCTGGGGATGTGGAATTACAGCATGTCACACTGATTTCACCCTATTATTACAGCCCTCTTGGTGAGTACAGGCTTTGTCTGAAGGGCGACTAAAAATAATCTCTAAATATATAATTTCCATAGGCTACCAATTTGCAATAAGACTCTTGAATAAAGATTCTTTGATAATAACACACTTTCAAACCGGCTGGACAGTGGCAATTTGCTAACAAACGCTGGAGACCTGCAAATACATGTATATTCAGCTCTTCCGAATATAAATACCAACATCTGAAGTGGAGGTGCAGGGCATTTCCACTTTGACATTATATTAAACTGTACTTTAGTTACTTAAGAGATAATAAACTGTCATTACTTTGTGTCGGGACCTGAAAAGAAATACAAGCAGCTGTGCTTCCAAATGCCAGAGGTTATCTTAAGGCTTATTTTCTACCCTATAAAAGAGAGAAACTTACTAAGCAGGCAGCCACTGAAACCACAAGGTGACTGTTCACTTCTCAGCGACTCCCAACCTGACTGGGTGTTGCCAGGGTGCAAATAAGGACTTGCTTCAGTAATGACTCTGTCCCACTGCTGGGGTCGTACAAGGCTGTTCAAATATGGATTTCCAGACAGGAGAGACTAATCAGATGAGCAGGCACCCAAAAAAACAAAATAACACAATGGGACACTTTTGTAAAGGTTATTACGAGCAAACACGGGAGTGCAAGTGTTCTCCAAATATGTGACCATAAAATAATACAAACCATCATGTTTTACAAAGTAAACTGTAGCAATTTATTTTGTGCATTTTACATTATAGTGCACGGTGAGCCCTGATGCACATCTTCACAGAAAATGGGAAAGGGGTAGGCTTGATTCGTGCATGTATCAAAACCTTCAAGCTGCACAGGCCACTGTGGTTTAATTATTAAGTGCATCCACAGTCCTTGTTGTCTTTGCATACACAACTACCTTATTTAAAGTAAAAGGGCGTTAAAAGCCTCAGCTGGAGGCTGCACTCGGCTGTTCCATATCTACCCTGTCTAAAATAACCACGAGTGCTTAAGCTGTGCAAGAGTGAATGATTTTTGAAAGTCTTCTTTTTTTCCAGCCTTGTTCAACAATAATTTGCTTTCTGTATGCACTTCTTGACAGTTGGCTTTGAGAGATATCTTTTCAGGGGTGTTTTCAAGTGGAACAGTAACTCAGTATGGTAAATAATCTAAGAAAGGAAGTCTCAGCTCCTTTCTTCAGTTTTCAAAGACCACTAAGTTTTCTACTTTCCATTCCAAATGCTATCTTAGCCACTGAAATTACTGTGGGCCTAAATTCTGATGCACTAAAGCCCTGAAGAATAAAGTTAAAGGCTCCTCATACAGACAGAAACACTTACAAAAAAGTCAGTGAACACATGTATAGGTAACAGGTTTGAAGTGTACTGTTGATTTATGCTGTTCTCTAGTATATTTCAAATTGCTTATAAGTGGAATAAAAACTGCACCCCATTTACAAAACATGTAACATACAGAAAGAAATATTCATTCAAGAACTCATGAAGGAAGATAAACAGACATCCCTCGATATGTTTTTAAAAAGAAAGAAAGCTAAACAGAAACGTGGAATTATACTGCAGGACAATTACACTACATACATTACCACAAATATCAAGTGTAAGACACTGTAATATGCACAAGATGTATATTGCAATTGAAAATATATTTTTTAAATTTATACCATATAATAAATAACTCTTCAATAAACACAGTGCTCTGTATATGCTATATAAAAAGCATTCATAATCAAAAATGACAAAACGCTTGGTAGTTGTTTAACTTTGTTTCCAAAGTCATTTAGCGTTCTAGGAATTCCCAAGGACACTGCTTTTCAAGCTTAATACAAAAAATGGTTAGAAACCAACATTGGATACATCAACGTACCATTACAGTTGAAAGGGGCACGTCTAGTTCACTATTTAAGGTTACAACATGGACAGAATGCTTTTAATATTCGACACAATGTGCCAAAAATACTGAATAAGCACAGTCCATGAACTATGTGAAAATTAATATTGCACATAAATTTGCAGTTCCAACATTAAATTATTAAGAATATGCAGGTGGAGATACATTAACGTAAAGTTAAAAAATACGTTCAACATGGGCAATCCACCTGAGTACTGGACGTTTTTACAAACCTAGGTCACAAAATAATGTTTCTATTCCCAGTCCGCCTCTCTACGTGAGGTATTACTCAATAAAGCACCACGAAGCTACCCACAGTGGCGTGTTGCTTTTCAAAGCGAGACGAAAACCTTGCGTCTTAGAAATCTGGCTTAAAAATAACACCGATCTGATTGATTACCGACCAAAAAAGAAAAGAGTATTGTGTTCAACTGGGGGAGGAGAGTGTGGGTGAAGTTGAACTGTGCTCCAACATTAGTTCTCCAGGAACTACCAAAGTCTTAACAGCATTTGTGCAAGAGGAAAAAAAATCATGCATGGCTTATTACTGGGTTACAAACAATAAAAGTTTAGATTCCACAAAAACAAGAAACAACAAAAAGGCATTCCAATGTCAGCGATACAAGCAAAACTACGAATCCTGGCAGCGCTGTCGAACTGTACTGAAATTCATTACTGTAAATATTTACGTTGCTATCACAGTCATCTTTACAAGGCTTCACACACCTCATATTTAACTGGGAGTAGCTCTAAACGAGCCGTATGACTACACTACTACCTTGCAGGTTTTCCCAAGTAAAAAGCCCGTGTGTGGCACTGTGTTATTACCTTAACCATCCAGATTCTCGCAGTTTTGCCTTTCTTCTCTTTACATGTGCCACAACCGTTCGTCCCAGTTTGTGTATCCGTACAATTCAAAGACAAAGACAGGTGTCGGCAGGACGGATGACCAGGAAGAGAAGCACTGTTCTTTTCCCCCTCGCTCCCTTTCTTGTTGGACTGCTGCGATACTCGATCTCCGCCTCTCTTCGGGATTCCCGATGGCACCAAGTGCTGATCGGCAATCTTCGGGTTTTATCGGAAACCTGGAAGCGATTCCAGGCTGGAATAAAAAAAAAGCTTGTGCTCGCATAGGTGTCGACTGCACCCTGTTTTACTGTAGTTTCGATTTTGGACATTAATCAGCGGTTAGGCAAGCATTATGTCATGGTAGAACATACAACCTAACAATAATTGAGATCATATAGCGTCTGTGGAAATAGAGTCTGTGTTTATGCATAACTTTAATTTATTAAAACAATAAAACAATTATTGTATTTTTGTACAAATATGTCACTATACAGATTGACTGTATTCGCAATTATAATTACTATTTATTTTTTCTGTAATATTTTGTCTTAATTGTCACCTTTCTGCTTACAAAAAACAATACTTTTCCTGCTGTTTCCTGGCCATTAGATTAAATTCTGTCTACCTACGCATTTAGCTGTATGAGGATGTAAATAAACATGTATAATTTACTTTCCCTCAGAGAAAAATCCGATGATTGCGTGTGGTGTTGTTGATTTTTTTCTCAATGTTTTTGCCAATAATAATCGCCAAAAGTCCCCGGCATGGTTGTGTTTAAAGAAAAGAAAGTCAAATTTCTTTCTGAAAACTCATCCAATTATCGTGTGAGATTTTGTTTTGTCGCAGGACAGAACGGGTGGAAGGTAGAAGGGGCTCCCCTGGCGGCAATGTTATGTAAATGCTGCCGTTTTTCAAAGTGGTTTTGGAAGTGTATTATTAAGCACATACATGTTGTCTTCTATAAACTTGAATTACATTTTGAGTGTTCCTGTAAATTGGTATCAATATAGAAAACTGTCAATTATAATTATATTTAATTATAATTTAAAAGAACGTTTTTGAAGTTTATTTGAATTTATGGAGTACAGTTCAGTTTAGCAGATCTGAAACAGTCATTATGAAAATAGCTATAAGAAATACAATACCAAATTAAGTTTGAGTGTCTGCACACATAAATACTAGTGTGTGTGGGTGTGTTAGAAAATGTTTAGTTTTGATTACTTAAGGAGCAAAAGCTGCACTGTTACCAATTAGATACAGGCACTATTTAAGCATTTATTTTTAATTAGTACAGTTAATAACATTAAACTCCTATGTTCACCTTGGAATTTTAATTCCTACCACAAAAAGAGTCCTGGTTTATGCTTCCCTTATTTACTTTTTCATATAACTCTTGCACACCATAAAGCTCACTGGGGCAGACTTGTTCCGACTGTTCTATTGTGTACATTATGTCCCACATCTCACATACTGTGTTCCAGCTTTAAAAAGGGTGGCATTATAAATGAAATTCATGTTTACCTAAATGGTGTATAAAAAGCAGTAATTCTGCTACATTAGAGTGATTAGCCGCTGTGAACCACTTGCCCTTTTCAGCTACTCACCAGCAAACATGAACAAGGAGACCAATTATCTGCTTCTGCATTGGTTATTATCACTATCATCAAAACACAGTTAGGCCCATATAAGATCACTTCAAAGCACCCCTGTACAAATGATGGTAATTATCCTAGTTGACTTAACTGGGTGTTCACCAATAGACAGGTAAAACATATGACAGGAGTTATTGAGCCATTTTCTGACAATCACTTTTACATTGCAATCAAAGCCATTACTGCAAAATGCCGGGCTACATTTAAAAATTTCCATTTACTATGCATGTATACATGTAGAGCATATTAGATCATTATTATGTAAAGAGTCGTAAAGAATAATCAATTGTATCCATTTACTGTACATAAGTAGTTTTACTTAAATTTGAGTAAGATTAGCTAAAACTCCCCTACTGTATTCTTAGGACCATAAATTATAATGGCTTCCTTTTTATGATAGAAGCCTGTAAAGATAGAAAGTGCACTTTGTACCCTTAAAGCCAGGACAGACATCTATTGCCTGTATTTTACTCATATCACAGAAAAAAAAAATCATAATGCTATGATTAGCACAAAGCTTTTTCTAAACAAATATGTATTCTAAAAATTAATACCAAGCAGTCTATACCCTGTAAAGTTCATGCATACTGTACATAGGTACATAGGTCTTACATAGCCTTCATCAATCAGTGCTACTTAATTTTATGTATTTAACTATAACCAAAATATGTTGTGGTGCTTAAAAATATTCGAGATCTTATGTTAATGTAACTAAATCTATGAACGGAGAGTATTCACATTTATAAGCACAGATGCTGGACTACCTGCTGTCCACATGGACATCTGTCCACAAGTTTTAGTAAAATAACCCTTTAGTGTTTGAACACCACTGCTGGCTACTAGAAGACAAAATACATGAGGAATGAACTCACCTTCTTCTTCCAGTGAGGGGGCTTGTTGATGCACACCTTGGTCCTCCACCATGGCCTCCTGCTTTATCTTATAATCCTCAGTTTATTCGCTATTCAATCCATGCAGCAGAGAATCATCAAAGACAAGGATGTACAAACAGCACAGCAAGTAAAAGGCTGTCTTCATCCAATCTCCTTTCCTTTCCTTTCTTTTTTGTATATTAGTTCTCCGGTACAAACCAGAGGAACAGGTCCTTGCTCATTGCAAAAGAACACCTTAATTAAAAGCACACACCCTTTCTGTTGGCTCCTAAAATGTCTAGCCCGCTTCTTTAGGGCTGGAAAACAGCACATGCTGAAGTAATAGCTATGCTGGTGCGCTGGGAAATAGGTTGAAATGAATAAGAACTTATCATTTCCCTCTTGAAATGTGGGATTTAAGTATGTACCAGCTGGTTTTTAAACAGTACCTGTTACCTCTGTATTCTCTGAAAACATTCAATTGTCAATGAACTGAAAATGAAACACCCTCTAGTTGTTTGTGCACTGTGGCATGATTGTATTGGTAGTGATGCAGAGGCTTAGATATTTTTCCAATGTTTGAACGTGCAACCAATAATATCTTCTCTATCTGAACATGAGCCCAGGTAACCAACAGCTGTAGGTTTATGTTTATTCCTTGTTTGGCATATGTGTCATTTACTTGTAGCTGGGTATCAAGAGTAGACGTGAAACTTGTGTGTTGAGAATACCAAATCTGCTTTGGTTTCTTTGGAAAAGGATGATCTATGTTGTGGCACTAATGTAATCCCAGAGGACAGTGTGCTATTTCCTCACCTGTTGCTGGGCTGTTTTATGCTGAGTGTCACTGACTCACCCTGGTGCTGCAATAGATATGAAACTCAGTTACTGTAACAAAGGCCTCCACCCTTTCCTTCTTCTAAACTGAAGACACATTTCTGTGGTTTACCATGCAAATTTGTTCTCATCAGTCACATTTTCAGATCAACTTTGACTTGCGTTCTGATTAGACGTCTTATTTTAATGTTTAGGTTGTTCATTTTATAAACTTTGAGCAAGGTCCTGAAATTGGAGAATATACCAAGTTTGTTGGGTTCATCAAATGTTTTGTTCACATCTTGGGATGTACAATTTACTACATCTTTCTGGCCCTCTGTAAAGCACGTTTTGAGAGTTTTTGTTTGACATCACTCTTTAAATTTGAGGTTTATTTATTTTATTTATGTCACATGTTATGTAAAACATTTGTGACCATGTTTGATAACAAAAGGCAAAGTGTCTATTATATGTTACTGTGACAGACCATTAGCAATGAAGGTAGTAATTTCTGCTGACCTACCACTAGTGGTTGTTAAGACCTCTATTTTTGCATGTACAGTAGGTTCACATGTAGTACATGGATATAATTAATTACTTAATTATTGAAGGTCCAACAACTATATTTAATTTAGATTTATTTGGTACATAAAGGGACTCACAGGGTAAGGGTAAGGTACAGAGTAAGTTTTTGTTATTGTGTATAAAAGGTTTTGTCTGAAAAGAAAGTCTAATGTGATTTCCATGTGCTCAGGACTCACAAGCCACATGTACACCTTACAATAGTTATGTGACTGAGTCCTGTGATGTGACTGACTGTGTGCCCTCTTTGCTTTCTCATTAACACTTCAGTTATCCATGGATGAAATGGGTGTGATTTTTCAGAATATGTCCATACAGTACATGTATCTCCTCTTGTACTAATGGGAGGAATCTTTCCTAAAGGAACCTGCTCCAAAAGGAATAATTTCTGAGATACTGCAAAATCATGGAAATAGTGTCTTGTCACAGTATTCAGAACCTTCTTTTGGTGTCCCATTTTGTGAAGTTATAAAATGATGCAGACATATTATTTTCTACGCCAAAAATACAGCCGAAATGTCGTGTTTCTTTTCTTCTCTTTTCAGCATGGAATAAACTTTTACCTTTACGATAATACATTATGCAAAACCCAAAAGGTGAGAAAAGCAACAGTTAATGTAATCAAATATTAAGAAAAAGAAATGGAATATGTTGATTGTATAAGCATTCAGACCCATGAACTCAACATTTGGTACAAGCACCTTTCATAGAAATTACAACCACAATTGCTTTGGAGAACATTTCTACCAAATTTGCTCACTGGTTTGGTGCATTTTTTTGCCCACTCCTCTCTGCAGATTTGGACAAACACTCTCAGGTTGCTTGGGGATTGCACAACAGTTTTCAAGCCTTTCCACAGGTTCTCATTAGGATTCAAGTCAGGACAGTGAGTAAGCCACTCAAGGACATTTACTTTCTTTTTCTTAAACCTCTCTAGTGTAAATACGACCTTGTGCTTTGGGTCACTGTCTGGCGGAAAGGTAATTTTTTTGCCCCAATTTTTGGTCTGGAGCAGGTTCTTCTCTAAGATATGCCAGTACTTTGTTCCATCTGTCTTGATAAGCTTCCAAGTCCCTGCTGATGAGAAGCAGAACTAGAGTATAATGTAATGCTGCTACCACTATGCTAGACTGCAGAGTGATGTAGTACAGTATGTTGGGTTTATATCACATGTAGGATTTTACCTTTAGTCCATACGGTTCCAGTTTTGTTTTGTCTGACCACAAAATCTTTTTAAGCATCACTTTGGTGCTTTGTTGCAAACCCCAAGCAGAACTTGAGATGGGCTTTCCACTGTGCTGCACAGGCCCACTTTGTAGAGTGGCTGGGCGGTGACTTTGAAAGAGCTACAGAGCTCAGTGGCTGAGATGGAAGGAAAAGTGCATGAGTCAACAAGATGTTGCCATGTTGACTCATGCATTTTTCCTTCCATCTCAGCCACTGAGCTCTGTAGCTCTTTCAAAGTCACTATTGGCCTCATATTGGCATCTCTAACAAGTTTAATCTTCCTCATCTTAACCATTGTCTTTAACATGCTCAAGGAGATATTAAGGATCATTGAAATCTTTTCATACCCTGCTCCTTATCTGTGCATCTTTACAACTTCATCCCTGAATTTTTTGAAAGCTTCTTGGTTCAAGCTCTTTGCTTGAAATTCACTATGTGACTGAGGGACTTTGTAGAAATATGTGTATTTATTCTGAAATAATATGAACCACTATTATTGCACACTGGTAGAGGCCACTCGACTAATTGTTAAACTCATTCAGGTAATTTTGTGCACCTAAATTAATTTAAGTGTCACGATTATAGTCCCCCCTCCTTAAGGGTGCTCCAGCCCTTTCACTAAGACTTTATTCTCTGCACCTGTTCCCTATTCCCAGCCCACCTTAAAAGCCAGGCGCTGACGCTCATCCGGGCTCTGCATCTGATTTCCATATCGTGCGAGTCCGGGACCTGGAAGCGCCTGGTCCCGTTAAGGTTTTAACCTCTGTTCCCGTTCCTGTTCCCCGTCCGCCGGTTCCGACCCGGCCTTCGTGGTTTTAATTCTTTCTTCTGATGGATCTTCTGGTTTTGGACTTACTCGTGTGTTTTGGATATTCCCTAAGGACTACTCTCTCGGATTGTTCGCCTCGGCCACACCTCCCCCGTGCACCAGCGCACCTTGGACACGCCCCCCTGTCTTCAGCCCCGTTTTCCTGCATGACATTTCCCTAGTGTTCCCCCACTTCTTTAGATTGTGTCGTCCGCATAGGGTCCGGAAAGAACTGTTCGTTACATTAAGTTTGCACATTGCAAAGTGTTTGAATAATTATAGAGTTATGACTTTTCCATTTTTGCTCATATTATCCTTTTTACTTCTTTCTTTTTGTTATGAAGGTTAGGAATATATAACAGATATTAATTGCTACATGTAAGCATCAAGACTGCAAGCTTTATAGCAACCAAATGACCAAATGTTAATACTTTTGCAAGGCACTGCATTTTATAGAATTAACTAATATATTTGCCACAGCAATGTGGTATGATGTTTGACCTTTGTTGTGGATTCGGTTTTAAAATTCACCTTAGACAATTAGGCACACATTTTCTCTTCTCAATTGCATCTATGATTTTCCTCTAAGATAAACTTCAGTTAGGGATGTATTGAATTAATTCAAAATATGGTGAGGAAATACAACATTTACAGTAACTTTTCCTTTTTATTGCACACTACCCCATTGCATGCTGTTTGAACAACAGTGTGTTTTGCTCCTTCCACAGTAACTGGAGAGACTGGGAGAGTCAATGTATCTTCTGGTTTTACCTCCACCTGCATTGTTAATGACCTACTGTAACTTAATGGGACTGATTTAGCATTTCCCCTGGTCTAAAACTGTGAATGATTCACAGATATCCAGATGCTCTGTTGAAGGGAGGACCCAGAGGACCTGAATACCAAGCTTACAGTATCATGTAATGGAGTTAGATCTTATTTCCCAATCTGATTACAGTGTCACACAAACATCAAACATTCAGATGCCTTAGTTATGAAATATTCTGCTGCCCGTTATACCAGTCATTCTTTTGTTAACCCCACGGGTTTCCTACGTATGCAGTGCATGATCAAACACAACATTCTTTTGTAATTGCTGGATACACATTTTGGATTCTCTACTGAATGAAGTTCAGACTGAATATCCAGTGGACACTTGATTTGACACTGATTTGCTAGTATGTTAAAAAAGCACTCCACTAAAACACATCATCATGTGGATTAACCTAATTCACTTGGTGAATAACAAGCTGACTGTGTGTCAAATCAATTAATCTCACCCAGTATATGTTGGTTTCATGAGGATAATTTAAGAGTGAAAAATTAAATGTCTTGCTCAAACTAGTTGAACACAAATTCACAATACTTCATCACATCAACAGAAATATAACATACCCATTATCTATTTGTCAAATCAATATAACATTATTCTATACATGTTTGTGCACCTGCAGCTTTTTGAGTAAGTACTGTGCCAAATGCTACAGAATGAATACAGGAAGTCCAAGTCTGTATGGCTTTTACCAAGGCAAAAATGCCTAAAGCACTAAAACACTATATTATCTTAGCTGCTTTTTTCTTATATAGTAGTTGCTGATTAGAACTTTGACATTCACACTAAAATGTATTAATAGACATTGATAGCCTTATACAGTATGTGAATTATTTTATGCTTTACCATGAAGGACACATGCATTAATGAGCATAACCAGGTTGTTCAGCATACGAACACTGGTGACAGACCAGAACACATACTGTACAAGTCAAGTGCTCTCAATAGCAGCACTTGAGAAATACAAGGCAATTCTACCACCTAGTGGAAACTGCTGAAATTAATTTCTGTGTATATTGCAGATACTGTATGTGTAAAATGAATGAACAATATAGACACACGACACGCTATAGTGATCCTAGAATACATACTCCAGACATTCCAGTATTTGTGGCAAATATCTCATGCTAAGAGAAAATAACAGTAAAGCTGATGTTAAAGAATACATGGATCAGACAAACCCCAACCTACTGTACTATATTTTTGTAAGACTGCTTTACAGAATTTATAGGATATTTTTCACTGGATTTTGCAGGGGCCGTGTGGTGGTGGAATGTGCTGTAATACCTAGGGGGAATCAGATGTACATTGTAAAAAGTATACAATTCTTATTACATGGAACATGGTCAGAATTCTCTTGGTCAATTCTGACACCTTTCAGGAGATAGATCATAAGGATAGAATTAAAAGCTCCATATGACAAAATGAGCTAATACTTGTTCTCTGCAGCGCATTCCATCTGCCACTAATGACAAACATGACTCATTTCCTTAGCTAAAGCGCTACAGAGCTAGAGGCAACAGAGTCACCTCTACTGTACATTTGACTACATTATATCTGTAATCTATCATGGTTATTGCCATACAAATACAGTACATTTTTCTAATAATGGTTCAGTATACTTTTATACTCTTCTAGTGCTTTAACAATGCATTGCTTGTATTGCTTGCATTGCTTGTATGTAAAACCTTATTTACTCTCCACTTTGCTGCCAAGTGGATTGTATTAATACTGTAATAAATAATTATTAATAATAATAATTGCTTACACTTACATGTATATAGTGCTTTTCTGAACATTCCACTCAAAGCACTTTACAGGTAATGGGGACTCTCCTCCACCACCACCAGTTTGCAGCCCCACCTGGCTGATGTGACGGCAGCCATAGTGTGCCAGAACGCTCACCACACATCAGCTATCAGTGGGGAGGAGAGCAGAGTAATGAAACCAATTCATAGATAGAGATTATTAGAAGGCCATGATTGTTAAAGGCAAATGGGGAATTTGGCCAGGACGCCAGGGTTATACCCCTACTCTTTTCGAGAAACGTCCTGGGATTTTAATGACCACAGAGAGCCAGGACCTCAGTTTTACGACTCATCCGAAGGACAGGGCCTGTTTACAGTGTATAGTGTCCCCATCACTATACTGGGGCATTAGGACCCACATGGACTGCAGGATGAGCACCCCCTGCTGGCCCCACTAACACCTCTTCCAGCAGCAGCCTTAGTTTTTCCCAGGGGGTCTCCTATCCAGGTACTGACCAGGCTCACACCTGCTTAGCTTCAGTGGGTTGCCAGTTGTGAGTTGCAGAGTGATATGGCTGCTAAATTATTAAATAAACATGTATTAATATGTATTTTACCAGGTAAATTGTGGTAAGACAAAAACCTCTTGGTATTTAATTATCCTACCATTTACAGGGACCATTATCTGCATGCTATTGTTTCTACTGTCAATATATTCATGAAATTATTTTTCAACCCAGTAACATTTTAAGAACTCACATCAGTATCTACTCAGAAGTTAATTAATTTATCTAGAATACTCACCTAGGAGTTACTCTTTTCTCTCTGTCATCCCATTCCTTTTGACTGATCTGTGCTATACTGTACTGAATCGTTAGTTTCTAGCATTCCAGCAGCGAAAAATAAAAAAATAACTTGACAGCTTTCACTTCTGAAATGTGTATATATTTTATTTTTCTGAGTAAATGTTTGGAAGTAATTGTTACAAAGATAGTGGTTAATTAAAAAGATATAGTTTGCATAAAATAAAAACTAATCAATGTTAGGAAAAAATGCTCGTTTACAATTTGAATTCTAAATATGAAAGTCAGGTTTCTGGTTAAAAATAACAATTTATTTTAATAGTGCCTAGAGCTAACTATACAACATCTTAAGAAAATGTAAATGTAAAAACAATGGTATCTTGAATATTTTCAATTTGTACTATTTTTAATTTCATTGATCTTATTTTACAGTTACCAATGCTGAAACCTTGGTGGTTTCCCTCTGCACATTCATACATCTACTGTAATTAGAACAGACCTTTTACAGGATGTAATTCATGAGGATAAGCTCTGACTGTGTGATCTGTGGAATCTTTGGTTGACATTAAGAAAATAAACCAACAATATAATTCTTCTTTGTTTACACATTTATGTGTCTCACTCTGAGGTCAGCTGGCAGTCCTAATCAATAAACAGAGTCATGTGTTGCTGATCCTTCACATTTTTATGTTAGCTTTGAGAGGACACTGCAAGAGACCAAGTCAAAATGGTTTCTCTGCCTGGGGGCCGCTGGCTGCTCGGGAAACAACAGGGATTGCTGGAGACCCCACTGACAGGATGTGGGTGTGCTGAGAAGCATCTGAGGGCTGGTGTATCAGGTATATTCCAAAGCTGGCCTGTGAAAAGAAGTTGTGTTAAATGCAAATCAACAAATATATAAAACTCACTTAAAAATTAAGATGGCTATTGTTGAAGCTTGGTTTAGCATGTATTTTATAACATATTTACACAGATTCAATGATTCAGTATTGGAAATCATTAAGAAATGCATTTTTCTCATTAACTTGAAAAAAACGGGAAGAATAAATCACACAAGTATAATATTCAAACTGAAATCAAACTATTATACTAATACTATTTTCTTTTTCATACAGTACCTTAAACTATCTTTTAAGAATTGAAATGTCCAAGTAAGTTCATCTCCATTGTTATCCTTCATAAAGAATGAAGATTTGCATTATTTTTCTGGCTTTAGCTATTTGTTCTAAAGACCACTATTTTGTCTGTGCAAGAGTAAAACAATAACCCTTTTCAGCAAGTCTCTTCAGAAATGCACATGCTTTTAAAATGTCTTATTCCCACAAATTATAATTATAGCAAATTATAAAAATAACCTGAGCTTCACCATTGTTTGTTATATGTTGTATGATACAGCAGAAGCAAAAAAAAAAGCAACACAAATAAATAGAGACTTTATTTCCAGGGCTACGGATCCAAAAAAGCACTGCATTTTTCAAGTTTCTTATTTCTTTTTGATGTACTATTTAGGATTCAGAGCTTCAAGCAGACTCATTCTTATTCTTCAGCTGCAGCCTTTACAAAGCAGTTTTGGTGCAAATAGTTCCAGGACAAACCACATTCTCCCTGCAGATGTGTGGTACAATAAAATATAGCTGCTGTGCTTCTTACAGTTTATCATAACATTTTTACCTATGTAACAATAAATATCATTATATGACACGGGTCTTAAGAATTGTTATATTAATTGGTGCCCCTTTTAGAAAGGAACTTCCTCTCTACAACTGGAAGCTGGTGTCAGAACTGACTGTAATTATATTTAACTAAACCTTTAATGATTACGTAACTAGCTCTTTTGTTAATAACACCTCCAATGCACACTTAAAATAGTAATGTGAATTGAACAGAGGACAAAAATTTCTCTAGTGAGGCTCAGAAAATCTTAGACATTACTAGTGTCTTTGAAAAACTTGCAAAGTTGTTCTGGAGTACATCAAACATTTAATTGGAAAATTTAAAAAACAGGAAGTGTATTGAGGTATTCAAGGTGTTTTGATAAACATGTTGAGATAACAGATGTATTTGATTTTTGGATATCTTTTTCTTACACAACAGCAATAGCCTCCACAGGTCTTTGGAGCAGTAGTCTCTAATCCTAGTTCAGGAAATCTTATGTATCTATATCTGTCCATCTGGGCTCTCAATGACTTGAATCAAGTCATTATTGATTTTGTTTAACAGCATCTCCCAGGTGCTGGTGCTTTAAAGAGATCTGAAAAGACTGCAGACGCACTGGCTCTGCAGGACCAAGACTGGACATTTCAGCTTTGCCATCTCTCTAATGTTTTCTTCACTTCTTGGACACAAGGATTTTTTTTGACTGCCTTGGGTTTAATGCCTCAGGATTAAAACAAAAGTCTGACAAAACCTGGACAGAAGCCAATTACAACATCAAACTCAAGAGGGCAGCATAACACAGATTAAAAAAATAACTGGGTAATTCTATACAATATTTTCCCCCCAGTGCCACATTGGTAGAAATCTGAACATCCCTGTTCAAAATAGGTATGCCTGAACTGTCGATGGTACAGTAACTTGTCATGTATTACTGAAAACATAAGACTCAGCTTGAAAAAACAGAATTGACATTGTGACAAAGGACATTTGAAACAAAGGCCTTGGCATATACAAACATTTTTATACATCTACATTATATTAAAAAAATTATGTGTTTCATTCCCATTCCAATTTATGCTTATTTTAAATAAAATAATATTTATTTTTTACGGTCCATAAACAGAGAGCATCTCAAAGTGCTGGAAAGTTTAAGACATGATGCATTTAAATTGCCCTCCTGGAATGAATAAAGTATTTTGAATTGAACTGAACTTGCAAATGAGACGGCAACATTTGGCATCTCTAGTTCATTTTGCCACTAGTTGCTAAGTGATGTAAAGATCTCATCTAGTCATTTCTTGAAAGAAGCAATGATATCAGTTTCAATGTCAGGTTCCAGACACCACTGTATTTGCAAAGAAGTGCCTTCTGTTCTGTTTTAAATGCACTTACCCTTAGTTTCCACTTGTGTCCTTTGGTTCATGTTTCACTGTTAATTCTAAAGAAGTCATAGTTTTGACTTTCTCAATGCCTCCAAGGATTTTGAATATAATAATATATAAGTTTTCTCTGCGTGAGGCTGAAGTTTAATTTATTGTACTATGTTAGAGTACAAAACTCTATTAATCCCTGGTACATAACCTAGTTTATTTTGTTTCCTGAGGATTTTTTAAAATATTTTTGGCATTGTGGTGACAACAATTGTATAGAATTTTCTAAACAAGCTCTTACTAGTGCATTGCACGATTCTAAAGTAATATCTTTTGATTTAAATTCTACCTTTTGAACTGCATGTACTTACTGTATTTTTTTTTTTGCTCATCTAAATTGTCTAAAGCATTAAAATAATGCAAAAGCATAAAATATTAGAATCAGACACATAAATAAAAGCAAGCCAAAGCATAAAAAATCAGCCAAAAACAATACACATTTTAGCTGAAGATAAAAGCAGGCATTACACGTAACACAACCAGGAGACAATATCAGGACATCAGTATCAGTAGTTTTGTATTTCTTGATTGCTCGAGAAGATTGTTTCAGAGTGGAAAATGCTAACAAACCTGAGTTTGTAAAACACTGATTATGTGTGGGAACTTGGCATATACTAATATAATAGCTCAGTGATATAGCTTAAACCTAGACGATTAAAAACATTTTGTTTTAAAAAATAAGTATTAAAAACCACAGTGTGGCACAGTGGTGAAGTGGTGAGCGCTGCTACCTCACAGCACAGGGCCCCATGTTCAATTCCTGGGGTGCTATTTGTATGGTGTTTGTCTGTTTCCCCCATGTTTGTGGATTTCCTCCATGTGTCCTGGCTTCCTACCAGAGTCCAAAGCCATACTGGTAGATTAATTGGCTTTTGTGAATAATGGCCCTTGTCTGTGTGTGCTGGCCCGGCGTCCCATCCAGGGTGATGTACTGACGTCCTGTCCAGGGTGTATCCTGCCTTGTGCCAGTTGCTTGCTAGGATAGGTTCTGGCTCCACTGAGATCCTGAATTGGATAAATATGTTATGGTGGTGGTTTATGTTAGAAAATGGATGGATGAATTAAAAATCAAGCCTGCTTGTAAGAGTAACACAATGCAGAAAAGTCAGATTCTGTGAAATTTGTGTGGCTAATTCAGAACCAGCTAAAACATAAGCAACAGAGTATTGAATATATTTCACCTTACGTATTGCAGCCTTGGAAGCACTAGCAAACAAAGTTTTACAGTAGTTTGCTCTAAAGGTATGCACCAACTTCTCTCAATTTAACTTTGAAGCTTTGAGATGCAGACCTGTGAAAAAGCTACTTTGGAATCAGATATAAGACTCAGAAGTTCAAAAAACACACCTAGATTCCTGATCTGATCTGTGCCTCACTTGATGAGGAACGCCAAGCAACATTTCCTCAGTTTTATCACAAATAGAGTGTCCCAAGTGGTTCAATCAACCAAGCAAGGTTGAGGTGAGTTTGAGCTGTGTCATGTCACTAACCAACGGTGACCAGGATTTCCAGAATGGATACATAAAAACATTGTCACAATTGTAAGTCCCTCCTCTTAAGGGCGCCCTGGCTCTTTCTTGTTTCTCTTGATTTTTTACACCTGCCTCCTGTTCTAGCCCTTCCCTTTAAAAGCCAGACGCTCCCACCATTCTGGGCTCAGCTTTGGAAGATGGACGCCCGGAAGCCCGACTACCAGCAGGTCCAGCAGTGGTCCGACGGCATAGGCTTCACAACGGTGTCCTGACCATCTGGGTCTGGGGCTTAGATTGCCTGGCCGTGTTACCCCTTTTTATTTCGCAATCCCTGCACCTGATCCCGCTCTTAACTTTTGTCGTGTCTGTCAAGGATGGATTTTCAAATCTGTCTCACAAATTTTAAATTGATTGAAGATTATTTTAACTTTTATATCAGTGCAAAGATGGCCACCTTCATATCAGTGGTAGTCTGTTCAGGAGCATAAACGTGTGCAGTCTATTACCAGTCAAGTCAGCAGAACATGTAAGTAGTCGACAAATAAATGGAAACACCTGTGTAAGTAAGGGATGCAAAGTATATGGAAATTAGAGGCTTTTGACACAGGTGGATGCATTAATGAAAGGTCATGTATAAAATATTTGACAAGCTTGGTTGCTAACATTTGTAACTAGCATGGCTATAAGATGAGACCTCAGTGACTTTGAAAGAGAAGTGATTGTTAGGATGTGTGTGGCAGGAGCATTAGCAAGAAACAATAGTGGAAGCGCACACTCCAGGATTGTGATATTTGTGCATGAATTTAAAGTGCAAGGCAAGACTGGCAAGCAACTGCAAATTAACTGACTGCTAATTTCAACCTGGGGAATCCAGCAGCCAGCTGGATTATAAACGGCCCACTGAGAATGAGTGATTGTCTGGTTGCATTGCACAAAACACTCATCACATTTGGCAATGCACGATTGTGAGATGCGATGCAAAGACACAGGCAATGGACTACAGAGCAATAGAGAAATGTAATATTATCCATCAATGTGTTTTTAAGAAACGGACATGAGTGGCACCATCCTAAAGAACTCCACAGCCATGAGTGATTGGTTTCAACAGAGAAGGGTTCTAGTGGGTCTGCAATGTTGAAGAGCACATTTTCCTGACCAGGTTTCCTGACATGGCTACATGTCGCATCATTTCTTTTCTGCCCGGAAAGGTGATTTCCAGGATGACAATGCGCCCATCCACAGAGTATGTGCGGTTGCTCAATGGTTTAATGAGCATGATACTAAAGTTATCATATATTCTACATCCATCAGTTAGGCACGAGTTGATTGACTTTCTCATGGAAGATTGGTGTTGCATCCCTTCTGCAGAATTCCAGATGTTGACAGACTCTATGCCAGGGGTCAGTAACCTTTCAGAAGGGGTTAGCTCATGCACTTGTTTTTACAGATTTGCAAGCCACTGATACAATTTTTAATGTCAATTATAGCCCTACATATATTTTTATAAAATTAAAATCAATACATTAATACTTCTTACCATTTTGTGTGATACTTGCCCTTGCTTTCCTTTGCTGAGTTCTCATATCTCAGGCTTGCAGCTGTACACAATAAGCATCTCACAAACTTGAGTGTTAACTTGTTAACCGGCTACAGGAAGCACACAGATCTGACTTAATTTGTGAAAATAACTCTTCACAGAGGTATTTTGATCTTAATACTGAGAGCAGTGAATATGTCACTTTCTTCAAACAATCAATTTTATTGGCAGGGGCTTTCAACAGGTGATGATAGAGATGCTGTGATCATTTTGAATCCTTAAGATCCAGCAATCTTTAATCTTTAAACAATCCTTAAGATGTTGGAAACTGTGAAAAGCTGAGGTGTCCACATTTTGAAAAGTCCCATAACAGTTTGATCTGTACTCTTCAGACAGAGGTGGTATACAATTTCTTGCATTAAGAATTTGTCTTTTCACATACCCCAGCTTGCTCTCCATGAGACACCCAGACAGGAAGAGAAGCCTGGGCTCATAGTATAGGATCAGCCTTGCTCAAGGGCCCAACAGAGTAGGATTTCTCTACCAGCCACAGGATTTGAACCGGCAACCTTTCAGCCACAGTGTGACCGCTCTGCCCCCAAACCCATGGCGAAAGCTGAGTTCAAACCCCCGACCTCCAGCATGCAAGGCACACACCTAAGCTATTACACCAACGAACCGCATATGTTGGCTAGAAATATTAGTTTTGCAACCCATTTTTCATTGTATAGTTTAGGGTAGGTTTGACCTTTTTCTTACAAAAAGATCTTGATTGCATCAAGACATCAAACAAAACATGCCAAACATTCCCTTGGCTTAGCCACCAAACATTGCTGTGAAGCAGAATGTCCCTGTATGCACTTTCCATCTCCTGAAGCAGAGTTTGAAACTGCCTGTGCGTCTGTTGTTTGTTAATGTTTTCAGCTATTTCACTTACAGTACTGTTTCTCTCCACCGATCTCAGAGACACGGATACTCTAAGTCCTTAATTCTTGAGATGATTGTCTCTTTGTTGGGTAAACAATCAAACAAAACATCTGAACAACTAAGAAAAACACCTTTTATATATTTATATTTTATATATTTGACTGTACACTTAAGTTTGAATAGTGCTATCACCTGCACGGATTGTGAACTCTCCTTTGAAAACAACAGGCTAGCCCCACTAAATAAACCAAGTGTCACGATCGTAAGTCCCTCCTCTTAAGGACGCTCTAGCTCTTTCATGTTTCTCTTGATTTTTTGCACCTGCCTCCTGTTCCTGCCCTTCCCTACAAAAGCCAGATGCTCCCACCATTCCAGGCTCAGCTTTGGAAGATGGACGCCCAGAAGCCCGCCTACCAGCGGGTCCAGGAGTGGCCCGACGGCGTCCTGACCATCTGGGTCTGGGGCTGGGATAGCCTGGCCCCGTTACCCCTTTTTTATTCCCCTGATCCTTCACCGGATCCTGCTCCAGCTTTTAACTTCTCTCATGTCTGTCTTGGATTGGATTACCTGGCTCTGGACTTTTGCCCACACTGGATTTCCCTACGGACTCCCTTTGGACTTGTTTGCCTTGGATCACACCCACCGAGCAGCAGCATACCGTGGACATGCCCCCCTGTTCTTCTTCCAGCCCTGATCCTAGTCTTCTTTCCCCTTGATTGTTTCACTCCCCTCTGGATTCTGCTGTCTGCGTAGGGTCCTGAAAAACGCTTCGTGACACCAAGTGAATCATTTTTCCTGTGCCAAAGAGCTTTTGTTGGGTAGCATGATGTAGAGAATTACAGAACTATCAAGCATAGTTTTTACAGTTTTTTAACTTAATTTCTTTATGGTTTATTAGATATTTATTGCACATGCCATTAAAAAACCTTGTGCATTCCAATAATGGCACATCTGCTCTACGTTGCCATGACGTGTATATATTGGCTGCATTTGGTGGCCAGACGTCCAATTAAGGGACCTTACTCTGGTGTATCTTGTCCAATACCTGTACATGATAAAAACTGGATGTCTTAGAACACCTATGGATAACAAACTAGGATTATTCATTTACCCATAGATATACTTAGCTTTCAATTGGAAAAATATGATTTGAACCACTGAATAGCAATGTCAATAATACCCAAACAATATTCCAAATACAAGGCTTACTATTTTTTAACTGTTTATAAAGAGGACACTTTTTTCTTCAATAAAAACATTGTGCATGGTTTACCCACTGAAGTTTTCATTCCCTCATCCTGAGAACACAGTTAAATGACTTTAATACTAAAGCTTAAAACAAGACATGGACCCACAGCCAACTCCTGCACGGGCATAATCAATTCCTTACACCTATATATTAGTTTAGTTTTTTTCTGTAAAGTTCCTTCCGTGCCTCACAATATTGAACCAGCCTGTCCAGTAATCAATGGGTTTTATTTTTCTAATTACATGGCTAAAGTATAATCCATCTGTTTTCAATGACTGCTTAGTCCAATACAGAATTGTACTGACCTAAAGCCTAACCGGCACACAGTGAGCATAAGGCAGGGTACACCCTGGATAGGACACCAGTCCCAAAGTACATTTTTAAAATGTACATAGATTTAACACATTTCATTCGGAGACAAAATCTATGAACACACTTTGTATAAATATGCATTTTTTATTTTCTTAAGCATTGTGATTCTGAGCAGATTGCTGGAGCTCTGCAGCATTTCCCTATATTTTATTCAGAAAGAGGTGGCTGCTGTATCACTCAAGCTGCTCAGCTTCAAAGACAAAAACCATGAGCAAAGTAGCTTTGAAGTAGTTGTTGTGAATAAATCAGACATAATTCCTGCTGGGAACACTTAGTCTCCTATATGAAACAATTTACTGTGTTCACATGCTTTCAGTAACAGTCTGTAACTACCTCTGCACTTTTTCCTTCTGTTAATTCTTCAAAGCTTGATTTGATTCTTAATGTTTACCTCCCTCTGCCCCTCCTTCTGTTCTTCAGTATTTGGAGGCCCAACACAATACTGAAATATCAGCTTTTTTAAACCTCAAAAAACAAATTAATTAACTGATTTAATTTTTTAAGGTATAGATGTGACAAGTGGTGTGAAGAACCCTATGCAGGTCGGATAGCAAACGAGTCCAGTAGTGCAAGTCAAAGTCGGAGTCGGGTAGGCAGGCAGCGTCGTTATTCAAGAGGGTGCGAACAAATCCAACGGGCGAGACGAAGACGGAGTCAGATCGGCAATCGGTGACGTTTCCAGGAGGCTTGAAGAAAGGGCTTGCAAAGGTTTCGAAGGTGAAGAGCTCAATAAAACAGTAGACTGTTTAATACCAAGCGTTGAAGTGAAGGTTGAGGAGGTTTAAATAGCAGGTTCGGTGAGAAGCGAGAGAGATGATAGGATGATTAGCTTGTGCGTTGTCGTATTCGGGAATTGGACCGGGCTGGTGTCTGATTGACAGGGGTTGTGGGAATACGGCGGCATTTATCTGAATTATGTGACTGATTATGTGAGAGCGTGACAATAGGTTTATGTTGTGTACATTAAAACAGAGGTCTGCTTTATCCACTTCTAAGTTACATGCTGTCATGAGCTAGTGGCATCAAAGTCTTAATGTTTGCTTTTCACATTCTGATTGTGCTACTCAGGCCTAAGTCAGAAAGCCTAAGACACTGGGTAGCATTCGAGGAGTTTGCCTAGTTCCAGGTGGGCAAAGAGGCAGATAAGCACATAGGGGGTTCTGTTGGTTTACTCTGGCTAATTTACTTCATGGTAAATTATCTAAGCATTCAGCGGCCATGGAACACAACATAAGAGAGAAAGAAGAAAAGACAAGAAGCAGAAGGAAGTAGAAACACAGTAGAAGACATGGAGAAAATAAATAACACCATCCTCTGCTTCCACCTCAAAGCTTGTGCCATGCATGGAGGAACTTGTTCTGATCAGGTTTGGAGACCAGAATCCAGTTACATAATCTTAACATAATTTTCAAGCTTTACTGTTTTGTTTATTTGAGGAAATTCTGATTTCCTGTGCAGTGGAATCCTTAGACCAAAAAATGTTCTTTCCTAATTTCGTGATGCATTTCTAGAATCGAGGGATGGGTTCCTGTTTACTTTTGAACATCCCTGTTGTAGGAAGAGAGATTTAGTTCTGAATCATATTCTTTTACAATTTTTTTCTCCTTTTGGTCTTTTTAGGTGCACAGTGTTTATTGGGTTACAGGAGGTTTATGCATCTTTAGAATGCAGGATTCAGAAATGCATAGTTTCTGTACATATACAGTATAGCATGTAATCATTCAATGTGGTGTGTTGTGTAAATGTTTTCTATTATTATTTCTAACAAATATTTGTTTCTATCAAATTTTGACTCTGATTTTGTTATTTTATTGCCAGATCTGTGCTGCAGAATATATTGAATTATCAAGCCATTTCACTCATGCCTCAAATTGTACCTAGGCTATGCTTCCGTTTTCACTACATTTTTGTGACAATTTGTAACAATACCTTTTGACTGAGTTTAAGACAGTGAAGATCTGTGCTTTTGGTAGGATACTGCACTGAGTATAAACATAAGGAAAAATTTAGTTATTCAGAGTCAGGAGTTACTCGAGTAAATGTTGAGCAAAATGGCATTACAATTTTCTGAAAAACAAAATGCATTTTTAATAGAAACTACCAATGGCATGGTGTAGGGCGGCATCTGAAAAATCATCTTCCAGCCAATTAGAATTTTGATAATGTTTAGATATTTTGTAAAACAAAAAAATTTATGAGTAATACTAGCTTAATTTATATAATTGCATTGCTTAAGGGTCATTTTATGTCAAAGGGACAGCCATGTTCAGTTCTAGTGACTATATCAACATTGAAGAATTCCAGCTCTTAAGTTATTTGTATTCTTGATTTCTGATAAGACTGCAAACCTACCAGTCCTTCAACATTTCAAAGTATGAACCATCACTAAACATATTATAGCATACTGAAAATAAGTCTTCATTATAATAATTGGTCTTACCTGGCAAAATAAATATTTGATGTAACTGTTAATGTTCAATCCTGACTGCCTCAGAAAACTATTTAATTACCTTGCGGTAACTGGAAGATGTGCTTCATAGGAGAAAATAAGACATACTGATTTGCTTGCAAAATGTCTATTTTCATTGGCAGAGACAGATTAAATGATCGATGTAAATGATTTAATTGAAACAGTTCCATGCATAATGTAAAAGGTTGCTGATATTGTTTAATGAATTCTATCAATATACCACTGACTAAATAAACACCTCAATTATCAAATAAATCATCTCTGTTTACTAACTAATGCTCAATAATGGGAAATGTTTATCTGGTAGACACGCTAAGACCTAGCATCTAATTTCCTGTGTGGTTGCTGTTGGAATAAAATCCATCAGCAAAACTACTTCCACATTAATAAATCATTAAATGCTGTCACTTAGAGGATGGTGCCTCAAGAAAACACGATGCAAAAATAGAAAATGAAATGATGTCACCACTTACATGACAACCAGCAATATCAGGGAATGGAGCATAAATAATTATTTTTTTGGTTCATTCCAAAACTGTGCACTTACATTTGCTGCAGACTATGTACAGGTTCATAATTCCTGAAGACCCACAATCAATCAGGTATTTTATTTGTCTTCAATTTGTGGTTAAACATCATGTTTGGCTTGACAAATAAACGGTTCAAATAATTTTGTCATTTCTCATTTGGAATGAAAAGCAATCATTTTTCTTCAGACCTAGTGACCTATGACCTATAACATGGAACTAATAAAGACATTAGGAAAATAGAAAATAGATGTTTATACAAAATAAGGAATTTATTTTAATCCTCCAATAAATTCAAATTTTTAAAAAATTGGCAGCATGATGGGACAATAGTTAGACTTACTGACCTGCAGTGACAGGGCCATGGGTTCAATCCCTGGGGTGCTACCTGCATGGAGTTTCTATGTTTTTCCTTCTTCAGTCTAAAGACATACTGGTAGTTTTCAGGAAAACTGGTCCTGGTGTAAGTGTGTGTGTGTTCTTGTCTGTGTATACCATGTGATGGACTGACATCCAATCCATTGTGCTACAAGGCAGCAATGCTAACCACTGTGCTACCATGGTTCCCCATATAAGACAAAAAATGACTTTATTTTCCTGACCTTCCCACTGTGGCAGCCAGGCAGAGACAAGAGAGGCTCCCTACTTCTGTCTCCAGTTTTCTGGTCAATTCCAATCATCTGACAACGATTGCACTGTCCCACAACCTGAAAAACACAAAACCAGAAAAAGTGACTTAGTGTATTTGTTTATTCTGACCTGCTATCTGCTCATTCCTTCACCTGTCCTCACTTCCATCAATGTCGTCCTGCTTCTGCCTAAAAGAAGAAGTTGCTCAAAAACTATCTCACCTGAAAAGGGGTTTGGCCTACTGTCACCTTTGTCCAATTATCTTCCTCAAAGGGCTCCTTCCCAGATACCACTAGGTTGGCACGGAAACGCTCAATAAGCAGCTCTGTGTTGAACTGCAGGCAGGTACTGGAGTCACTTCTGTAACATGCAGAGATAATAAAAAAATGGATGAGGCAATCAATTCTCCTCTCCTCCTCTGTATAAACCTCCTGCATCAATAAAAGCAGGACACTTTAACAGAGCTCTATATATTTTATATATTGCTCTATTACATAAGAGAAAGTAAGCTGCAGAGAGTGCAAATCAAAATGAAGGTTCAGACAAAACTCTTGAAACTCCTGGGTGTAATATAAGACAGATATTAATACGAAAAATACATTCTACAGCAAAAACTGTAAAAACCTGCAAAGAAAATTCAAAAAGACTTGAAATTAAAGATCAGATAAATGTGCAGAAGACATTTAATGTAGGTAACTGCAGAATATAACATGCAAAAACATGAACTGTAGATAAAAAAGAAACACTGAGCTTGATGAAACTTCTTCTGAAGGAGTTTGAGGTTTTTTTTATTATTTACATCTTCTAGACATTGTGGGTAAAAAAAGACCCACGATATTTACAATATTGCATACAATTTTGATAAGCACATTGCAAAAAAGATATTGCTGCTTTGGAATTAATCCATAGCAGAACACCCAAACACTCTATTGGTCTTAAATTATTTTCCTACACGAAGAGCTTAAAGAACTAAACTCTTTAGTCTTAGAAAAAATGACAAGAATACTTGTTTCAAGTATTCAAAATCTTCAATAAAATTAACTCTTTTCTTAAGGATCAGAAGGAAAACATGAACCTGAAGGCATAGACTGGGAATCTATGTTGCATTTAAAAGTGCATTTAAATCTGAGAACATGAGGCCTTTCTTCACATAAAAGAATGTGGGATTCTTGAACAAGCTACTGAACCACCCTGTTGAAGACAATTTTGTGAATTGGATCAATTAACAGTTAGCACCCAAATGTGTAGATGGGTTGAATGACCACCCCTGATTTGTATTTCTTATATTATTAAAAAAGTCACAGGTTGTTCTTATATAAACCCTGTACGGCTGTATGCACACATTGCAAAAGCCTCGTCTGCAAATCATTTCCTCTGGCTGCTCAAGTGTATGAGTTGATAATAATGTTTACTAGTTTCTTAGGATCAGCATAGCATGTATGCAGGTCTACAGAAGTCTGTATCAGACTGGGTACTTACCTGCTGGTGATGTGGTCCTGAAGTAGCTGGATGCTAGCTCTGTTGATCATCAGGTACTGCGCTTCATTCACTAGTGAAAGTGAGGTGCGTGATTCCCCTGGAAGTAACAGAAAACGTACTTACTCTTCTTGACAACAAACCAAGCCTCTGTTTAAGAGAAAGATGTTCTGTCTCTACATTAAAAGAACTAGACTCTGTCAGGTATACAAACAGTCAAGGCTGTAGAATAAGCTTAACAAGTCAGTCTGGGTGATTGCTGTTACAGTAACCACTCCATTATATTGACCAGGAGGCAACAGAAAATTGCGCAATATTGCATTAAGATAAGATACAGATTCAGCCATTTAACAATAAGCACACAGATTTTAGAACTTGTACTTGTACAGGATAGTAAATAGCGATTCAGGTGCAGAGTCACAACATTAACCAGAAACCTCTTGCTACTTCTATATTTTCCTGAATCACTGCCCATACCTTAGCTTTCCAGCTAAGAGTAGACAAGAAAAGGGGAGAGCTCACTGTTTTTCTTACCTTGCAAATGGCCTTTCTTTACATTTCTAGAGAAGTCAGCCCTCTGCCTGATGAGCCGACACGTTTTTCCCACGAATTCAGATAGCCAACCTGCTACCTCATCTCCACAGTCTACTGTCTGCACCCTGGTGAAGAAACAATACCATTTACTGAACCAAAACAAGTTTACAAAGTTTAAAACCCAATTTAAGAAATTCAGCCTTTACAAAATGAAGACAAATGTGACTATTGACCTAAAATCTGTCCTGTAATTGCTTTCCTGAATTAGTTTAACAAGGATATTACCCAGTATCTGTATCAATCAAATTTATTCTTATGTAGTACCTTTCAGTCAGAACACTGAGCTCAGTAGTAGTGACAGGCAACAGATTAATGGAAATTGAAGGCAGAATGTTTAAATTAGGTTAACCTTTAGCACCCCATTACAGATTGAAAAAACTGATAAAGCTTGGGCTTTTATTTTATGAAGATGACAATATCGAGGTCTCACCTGTCTCCACAGACTTTGGTCTGACACACCTGCACAGTCTGCTTTTCCTGGCTACTGCCTTCCAGGGGAACTGATATCATACTCATTCCTGAAAGAGAGGGTGAAAGCACTGTTCATTAGCCAACTGTCAGTTTAGTTAAATACCAAATTCAGGTTTCACCTTCTGTTAAAGACTTTGGTGTCAATACATACTGTACTTATCCGAGGTTAAATACAGGTTTTCACTTTGACTCTGATTGAACAGGCTTCTTATCTGAACAAAATCTAAAACTAATAACGATGCTAATTATATAATTACTTCTGTTTATTCCATTACTTTACTCAGACTTTATAAGTTGATTCAGTTTCCCAAATGAAATAGGCATTCAGTTTTCCCAGTGCTCCAGAAGATGGTGCTAAATTATAGGCAACGATGGCTGAGAGAACAGAATGGGCATCTTGAAGTCTGCTTTTTAGTCCAGTGATCTTCAAGGCTATCAGTGCAGAGAATTATGTATTCTCATTCAGATACAATAGCAATGATATAACAGCAACTATATAAGGTGGTATAAATTCCACACAAAGTTTTGTGTAATTTGTTTACTTTACAAGCATTATTAATGTAAACAGAGATACCTAGAAACTGGGTTCGGTGTTCTGAACAGGATTTGAATTTTAAATTTCCTTTCACAATTCAATGAGAAAATCAACACATTTCCAAAACTTTTGATCAAGATTTAGTGACAGAGCTTTTGAAACACATCGTGTTTCACTTTTAGCTTTATTACATGTTTAATTGTTACTTGTTAAGAAAACCTCTATTGTTCATTTTTAATAAAAAGGCTATCTCTTCAGATATCGGGTCAAGATCTATATTCCATTTGAAACAATGATTCGGGTGCCAGGGTGCTGAATCTGATAAACCCCCTGTTAGTCTGAATGTATTTTGTATTTTTTCAGATATGCCATTTGCAATGAGCTGCTGAAGGTTCTGAGAAGATGCTGGGTTATACAACAGGGCAATGTACAACCTCAGCAGGCCTTCAGTGCTTTGACACTGAAGTAGGGCGCTTTCCCTGGCTCTGTTGCCATGGAGCTGTGCCTGACCTTCTGCGCTCAAAGACAGCTTGCTGTGCTGTAGACTGATGTGCGGCCGGATGAGACATAGCTTTGGCTCCTGCTTCTGGCTTAGGCACACTCCGTTCATATTCACCACCATCCAGATACGGTCGTAAAGCAGGCCTCTCTCTCCAATTGGCCACTCCCTCACCTGCGAAACCCACAGGAGCAGAGAATACACAGCGGGTGAAAAGAAGTCCCTATGGGGATACAGTACACCATGATGATCTGAGTCACTGGTCACACAATGACGACTAACACATACTGTAACATACTGTTATTCATCACAACCATATTGCAAATTGCTCACTTTATTGCATTAAACTAACTACAGGCACATGGCATGAAATAACGGTCAGGGCTCTCTGGACTCCAGACTGGAGAGATTGGCTTAAATCCTGAGCAGGAGGCTGGAAGTCTGGGTGGGAGTGAAGTATTGTACTGCAGTAAGTGCCCTGCAGTATAAATTGGTCTCCAGGCCACCACTCTGAATGAGAATTTGTACTCAGTTAACTTAGCTTGGAATTTATAAAATCCTGAATTAATGCTGTAGTTCCTCTTCTTTAATTCCATAGGCGCTATACAAGTCAATAATGATGGATTGTTCCAGTCTATTATAAAAAATATTATAAAGAAATAATGAGATTACGTTTTACTTAGCTTTAGTTCACCAGGGAGTTCTCTGTTTCTTTTTTGTTGCTGTTTCTGCTTTAATTGGGGTTTTGCTCTCTTTTCTAGTAAAAATACCTTAAACTTATAGTATGCAAATGACTGTTAATTCCCACTCCTTCATGTTTATATTTTTGATGTGAAAATACATTTGTTACCAGTGCAGATATATTTTGCGCACAATCATCACTCAGTCTTGTCTGGCTGATAAAATTATCTAGCATTACCTACAGGTGTTCACTAAACCTGCGAAACAAAAACTTGCCTCATCTTGACTCTTGCTTTCAGCTGTCAGCCAAACCCTCTAAACCCATTTATCATTAAAAGGCCTTTTCATTCTCCTTAGGATGCTTAGTCATCTCTGCAGTCAATCGTCTGCCCTGTGACACCAATCTAAAACAAACTTATTTTTCAACGAAAAACAAAATGTTTAGAAAATAATTCTATTACTCATCATCTGTTCAAAATAATTAAGACAATTTTATGCAAGGGGAATTGTACTATGTTGAAATTTTCCAAATATAAAAGATTACAGGATTTCATCTTCTCAAATATTGGGTAGGTCTTGAAAGAAGTCTTTAATTATAGCTTCCATTATTCCTGACTCCCACACTACCCTCCCTCTTTGTACATGAGCCTGAAACTAGAAGCTACAATTTTACAGATGTTACTCACTAACATTATACAGCCAAAGAATTGTTACTCTTTCTAATAATGAGGGAAAAAAACAATTCATAATATAGGCAATTGTATATCCCAAATATGTACTGTACATTAATTAGTATTATAATGTAAAACAGGTGTGGGCAACATGGTGGTGCAGTGGTTAGGATTACCGATTCACAACGCTGGGGTCCTGGGTTCATTTCCTGGGGTGCTATCTGCATGGAGTTTGTATGTTTTTCCCACGTGTGTGGGATTCTGAGAGGGGCTCAAGGTTCCTCCCACAGTCCAAAGACATAATGGTAGGTTTTTTGGCTTCAGGGAAAATCGGCCCTAGTGTGAGTATGTGTGTGCTTGTGTCTGTGTGTGCCCTGGCATTTCATCCAGGGTGTATCCATCCTTATGTCTGTTTCTTGCCAGAGTAGACTCTGGCTAGCCGGAATCGGCTCTGCCTCCCCTGTGAGCCAGTATTGGATAAAGTGGTTAGAAAATGGATGGACAGATGTTAAGCATGTGTTGTAAATACAGCACAGTCTCTGAACATACCAAGTGCACCACTATTTATTGCCAGCAGGCGAGGGCAGTGTAGTGATGTAATTGTTTGATTGTGATGTGATGTAATGTAGTTATGTAGTGAAGTGATGTAGTTACAGTATATAGAGATGTAATTGTGATATAGGGGCTTCTGAGCAGGTTAAAGTCTACAAGGTTTTCTGAGATCCTTAATTTCCCTGAAGAAGCTCCTGTCACGCCCCGCACAAACGCCATTACAGTACATTTCCAAACCCACTGTTTCACAATCTCATTCCTAACTGAACTCACCAGATTCTCACAGGCACCAGATTCCACAGCTTCTCCCTCCTGAACCTAATATCGAACCACATTCCTCTCCCTTCACTAGTTAAAGTTCCCTCACGTACCAAACCTTGATCACTATTGAAAAGCCTCCTTTTTCTAGAGTTTTCTAGTGCGCGTTTTTGTCTTGTAGGATTTCCCGGTTTTCGGACGTAACTTTTCCCTTTTTTGATCTCGTCTCTTGGATTTCGCCTTTTGGGTTGTCTTCTCGGTTCTTCTCAGCTCTTTCTGGTTAAATGATCTCTAGCTTCTCCTATCCACTTTGCTTCTGGATTGTTTGCCTCTGCATCCTGTAGAATTCACAGCTACACGCAGGATCCCCGGAGAACTACCTGACGGATCCCTAACAGCTCCCACACCAACTCCCTTATATATAGTGTAAATGCCAGCTTGTAGGCTGATTGCCTTTGGCAGTGGTTCTCAAACTTTTTGGACCAAGTACCACCCCTAATCCAACCAAAGCATTCAAGTACCACCTACAAGTCATCCTCTCATAGGAACCCCAGAAATTCTCAATGACCAACATGAGCGCGCGTGCACACACACTCACACATACATATAATAAATATTATAATAATAAACTTTATTTGATATAGCGCCTTTAAAGGTGGCTTCTCAAAGTGTTTTACAGAAAAAAAACGGTAACAACAACTAATAAAAAAACACCATTTCAGTGAGAGGGGTGAGCCTGTTTAGTCGAGCAAAGCAGATGTGAATTAATTTTTCGAGTCTTGATACAATGCACAACAGAGTCTAACAGATTTTAAATCGTCAGGCATTTTCTTGACGGCAAAGGTCTCGCGGTGGATGTTGCAATGCGTTCATTAATTTCTGGAGCAACCTCTCTAATTCGTGCAACTACACCGTTATGTCGGCTTGTCATTGCTCTAGCACCGTCTGTACAAACTCCGACACATTTTTTCGAGTCAATGCCATTCTCTTCGATAAATTCATTCAGAAGCTGAAATATGTGCTCTCCTGTATTTCCTGTTGGTAGCGGTTTACAGAACATAAAGTCCTCATGGGACGTACCCTCAAACTCGTATCTAACGTAAACGAACAAATTGGCCAAATCGACTACAGACTCACCTAATTGCAGTGAAAAACATCTGCTCATCTTAACGCGCTCTATCAGTGTACTTTTGATATAATCCTTCATTTCAATAATTCTATGAGTGACTGTGTCTTTCAGGGGGAGGGGGGCAGCAGGTCGAGCTGTTTAGCAGCTTTTTCTCCACACATAATACATGTCAGCTCTTTTGCCAACGGTAAATACGGTTCTTCAAAATTAGTGTGGCTTACCTGCTTTAGCAATCTGCAAGCTTGCATTTTTCTGCGTTTCCGTTTTTATTTCCGTATTTATTTAAAGTTTTTATTTCATGCACATGAGAGCGAAACACAGAGACGCTCGGTGTATTTTCCTCAAATTAACTTAGAACATTTCTTAAATATTTTTCTGTTATCTATCACGCTTTCCTGTGCTCACAAGATTACCAGCGTTCATAGCACGTATTTCTATGCATTCCTGTGTTTACAACGTTGGCATTGTTCCAAAATCACGCACATTCTCCTTCCTCCCTATTTGCTGGAGATACAGTAGCTTTTTTAAAATACAATTGGTCACTTGCATCCGTACCACGCATTCCTATAGAGTGGTATAGAATTAGAGTATCTCTTGTGTCCACTGAAGTATTAGCGCGCACTGTATCGTAGTACGTAGGCTGCGTATTCGACACGTTTAAAATACAAAACACAAAATATGAAAACCCGTCCCGATTTTTCAGCGCACACGACACAGTTCCAGGGTCATTTGGCGTACCACCTGGCGGCACTCCGCGTACCACTGCCGGTACGCGTACCACAGTTTGAGAACCACTGGAAAGTGTTTTACCCTTTGGTAAACTCCTAAAATGTATGGTATTAACTAACTTTCTTAACCCAGTCACCTTGTAATCTGAAACAAATCATGGTAGTGAATATGCATGTCAGAGCCCCAGGTGCTTCAGAAAAGCTTTCAGCATGTTATTTGAACACTGATGACAGGAAAACCTACTTAGAGATAGCTGGATGTCAACTTTAAGGAGAATTGTAGAAGAAAACCTTTTATACAGTAGCTGGTTCAAAGAAAGTTTAACAGCAAGGTATCCTGGCTCTTGCACATAAGTGAGCAACTCTTTAATATAAACTTGTTGTGAATGTTTTTAAAAAACACTATGTCACGAACACGGACTGAAATCCGTGTCAGATCTTATAGAAGACCCTATGCGATGCGGTAAGAGCTGGAGAAAACAGGAGGCGTGGTAAAAGGGAAAACACAGGGGTTTAATAGTGCACAAAATAATAGTGACAGTCCGTGAGACAGTGTACGGGGAAGACAAAACGGCATCCAAATCCAAACGGGTCCAAGGGCAGGTCAAAGCACAGTCCGAGAGTCCATCAACAAGGAATCCATCGTGGGACGCGACAAAGTTAAAATCCCCGGGAGGGGGGAGCACACGGACAAACAAAACATGGAGGTCCAAGGGTGACGGGGCGAGATCCTCCAGACCCCGGGCTCAGGAAGGGGGAGATGTCGGGGATGAGGCCTATGCCCTCAGGAGACGGACGTAGGGTTTCCTGGTGCTAGGCGGGCCTCGCGACATCTTACCCTAATGATGAGCCCCGAGGACTGGAGGTCTTTAAATAATAACTCTAAAAGGGTACACCTGGAGAGCTTAATCACACGGACAATCATGAGAGCAGTGGAGCGCCCTCTAGGGAGGGATGTCGGGCGTGACACACTATTTCAATACTTAATTTATAATTGTGTTGCTTTACTTTCAAAAAAATATTTTTCATCTTTGTGTCAAAGCACGTTTGTGCCCCCCTTTTTATAAAATATTGGCACTCACAGTGAATGCTGGATTATCTTCTATAATGTGGCAGTTTTGCAATATTTGTACAATATTTGCTTCAGGCAATCAATAAAAAGTTGATAGAAAACAGTGTTGGTGCCAGGTTTCTCCAAGGTCATCTGTGATAAAGGGTTGAGATGGAAAAACTGGTTGATAAACTGGTCATAAGAAAAGCCATGAAGAAGTGACTTCTTGACTATTGGAGGTGGAACATGAAATTAGTACTACCATTTGAGTCCATAAGACAGCAACATACTGTATCATAATATACTGTACTGTTCAGTTTGTTATACATTCACTTTTTAAAGTCAATGATGAATTTAAAGGTTAATGAATTCTTATTTTACAAAAGAAAAGATGATTCTATCACACCCCACTCTTGGGGATCAACAATGTAGATCAAGGGACTTAAACACAAATCTCCCAATGGCAATACTAGGCAGGAGGCTTTATTTTAGCATTTCTGCAGGTCTTTTCAACACAAAGCAGCCTTTCAAGACTACTGTCAAACATCCAGCTCCCAGGAGAGCCCTATATTTACCCAAACAGTCCACCTCCCATGAGAAAACATTGAATTAATCAGTGCCAATAATCCCAATATACTAATTAAGTAAGGGATAATAACCATGCTGTTTACCAGTCCCCTCAAAAACTGACCTGTTACTAGAAGCCAAAGGCCTCTTTGCCTAACCATCTGGTATCTATCACTTGAATAAAACCAGTTCTTTGGAAAATCATGTTCTCTATTATTCTCCACTTTCCTCTCCATTATAGCTACAGTCATAACAATGACTTGCCATTTATTGGTCCTGATTAGAAAGCCAGGATTTTACAAATGTTTTCATAAAAGAAGTAGTATAAGCCATGTTGGAAATATTGTAGAAAAAAGGGAAAAACATCTGTTTGTCATGGACCAGGGACTCTTGCACTGAATCAATACTGAAAGGATGGGCTGGATTTAAGATGGCAATGGATTTATTTCTATCTCTTCCAGTGCTAGGATGAGCTGGCACATAGGAATTTCATTATAAAACATCAAAAAGTGTGTATGGAAACTCATAAATTCCAGATAAATGGGATCGAAGGGAACACATATATTCTCTGAGCATTTCACCTGATCTTCTGTGTCTCTGCTCAAATTAATCACTGCATATTTGATTCGGAAAATGAATACCAATATAAATAACATCTGTGACTCACTTAAGAGTTCTCTATTACATCTTCTTCTTAACGTCAAACTCTGAGAAATGATCTTGAAGAGCTTAATCTTAGGAGAGGTGTTAAAATATATCTATTTCACAAATGCATTGAAAACCAGTAACACTATAAAAGAAGAGTAAATTTTAAGAACATTTAATAAAAAAATACACTTAAAAAACTATATTAAATATGTATCCCTGGGGCTCCAAAGGGTCTGGCAGTGAGATGTTCTGTTCAGCTATAGTAGGCTGTTGTATTTAATCAGAAACTGCTTTTCAGTACCTGGTAAAAAGATCCTTGTCTTTTCTGACTGTGAAGTGCCTTTAGATTCTATATGGAAGGCACTAAATTAATTTAATCCCCCTGCCAACACTCCAGCTTTCACATGTAAAGTAATTAAAGTTAGAAGAGTCCCTGCAGATCCTCGGCAATGAGATATTAAGACAGAGGTTTACATTGCAATTGCACTGAACAAGAGCTGACCACAACTTGCTGAAAGACATTTCAGATAAATTTGTAATGGATTATTACTTGCAACCCCTGTTGATTATGCCGAGTTATTCCAAAGATTGAGTTAGGACAGTTCCTGAAAACAAAAACAAAAAAATGTAATTTACTGAAAACACATAAATATGTAAATGGCTGAAATATTAATATAGTTTAATGACCATCATCCTGTTACAATTAAGGTGAGTGGTTACTTAAACCATATTTAATTATGCATAAATTATGCTAAAAATTTTGCCTGGTATAAGTGTAAGAGGCTTGAATATAGAAAATTAAATATTATAGATAAAAATGAAATATAGTAAAAACAGATAAACACAGACAATACAGGTAATCTAGAAATGTAAGAAGAATCGATCATGATACATTTTTTGACATATTGTCATTCTCCATATTTTATTATGCTATTTTATACAATGGATATTGAATCTAAAGAATTCTTGCAATGTATAAAACATACTGAGTACTCTTTTACTGCTTTTGAACAATTGCATACTGAGTTTGTTCTTGTAAATGTATTTCAGGGGTGGGAGGAGGTACAAGGGGCTTTCCTTCTTTTGTATTCACAAGAAGAAGGAAGGTACTCAAGTTTCAGCTTTGATGAATTTAGTGCTCATATAAGGTGATAGTCTGACAGTAGTGTTGGCTGTAGCCTTGTGTATCTCATTAGAGGAGGAGCTCAAAGGTTATCTGCACTGCCAGGCTTGCATGTAAACTGTCCTTTATCTAGAGTTATGTAAACAAGCAAACCTTCAGAAGGAGACAGAGTAGGCTAACAGAAATAATGAGCAGGGAAAAACTAGAAATATTCAATCTTTTTGGAGCAATGCTAGTGCCCATGAGAGTCAAAACTGTATATACAGATGCAGCCATTCAAAGTGCGCGTTACAGACACGTACCGCAGGTGACGTCGCTCAGTATGACGCAAGATGACGCGTGGCACCGCAGTACATGATTGGTTGACCGACAGGGGCACTCGTGGTCCGTTGGTCTGTCGTAGAAAGACTTACAGTAAACGTCTTTGCTGTGCCCGTTGTAGGTTTTGAATTTTACCACTGAAGGGAAATCTTAGTAGCTGAGCATAAAAAGAATAGGAGCATACTGTAACGCGTGTGAAGGCCATAAACGATATTAATTTTGGAACATAAACATACAGTGTATAGCTGGTCTTGGTACTTTAAAGAAAAAAATACACACCAGTATTCCATTTCTCCCTAAACATTTTAAGCTTCGAAGTCTTTAACTAACGCGATACCGGAGTCAACAAGCATACTTTTAGAATTTGATTAAAAGGGAATATAATATGGAATCGCGTATCTAAAGAATTTAATAACGGTATTTGTGTGCTGCAACAGGGCTGTGTAGGGCTTTTTCGCCTGCCTGTTCATGAGAGCTGTCTTGTAGCCGACTGGTCTAGGTGCGTGACTCCCAGCTGACAGGTTGTGTGGTCGAATCCAGCTGGTGCTGGAGTTTTCTTTTAACAAACATTTCTTCGAAAAAATAGAATAGCGATATTATGGACAATCAATTGACTTTTATATTTCAAAATATCGCAACATGATCGATATTTGCGATATTTTGAACATATCTTCCCTTCTGACAGCGGTGCCTGCTTCTATTGTGTGTGTGTGCAACAGAGTAAATTTTTATTCATTTAGGGCTAAAATACGTTCATTGTCTTCCAATCGAGTTGAGTTGACATTGGAAGCCTGCCACACCCGGACTGTTAAACCAACGCATTAGCACGTCAAAGCCCATTGAGGGTATTGAGCCAGTATTGGCTTTAGTATTCCCCCCCTCTCCCCTCAATTCAATTCAATTCAAGGTGTTTTATTTGCATGACAGATGGGTACAAGCAGTGTTGGGTATGTGTATTGTAACGCTTACGGCAGACAGGCACTGTGTAAGAGCCGGCGCACCAGAGCAGCGCACCGAGGGAGCGTCTGCATTTATAACTTGGTTTTTAAAATTAGTCAAGCAATATGAAGCATCTTCTTTTACTTTTGAGTCCCTTAAATACATTGAACACAGCTTTCTCACCACTTAAGATTGCTCTTGAAACCATCCTTACACAAAGCAGAAGGGAGATCTTAGTGCCTGAGCATAAAAAGAATAGGAGCATACTGTAACGCGTGTGAAGTCCATAAACGATATTAATTTTGGAACTTAAACATACAGTATATGGCTGGTCTCGGTACTTTAAAGAAAACATACACACCAGTATTCCATTTCTCCCTAAACATTTTAAGCATCGAAGTCTTTAACTAACGCGATACCGGAGTCAACAAGCATACTTTTAGAATTTGATTAAAAGGGAATATAATATGGAATCGCGTATCTCAAGAAATTAATATGCAATAACTGAGTCAAGGGACTCAGAGGATCCAAGGCTAGACTGAGTATAATAGGCTTCGGGCTTCTATTGTGACATCTACTGTAAATTACAGAAATGTTAAAAGTAAACAAAATAAAGTAACTAAAATGTGGTCTGAAATCACCCCTTTAGACACCCCTTTTACTTCACTGGTGTCAGATATGAAAGGCAATAGTCTCCCGTTCTGTCTGCTGTGTGTTGCAGCAGAGGGACTCCCTGCAGCTGAAAGGGGCAGAGTAACTTGCATGCCCTCTAGTACAGTTTACACATGCACGACTTTAAAAGCTAGCAAGACAGGTTTCGATTCACATTAGCTGGCGAGCCTTGTTAAAAAAACGAATGATAATGTAACATGCCACTGTTCATGAACAAAGTTATACTGAGATTTCCTAAGATACGCGATTAAAAAATAAATAAATAAAAATTTGAATCTCCTGCGGAACACATTCCATAAGAATCAGTGGTTTTACAGTATATATCGCCTTTAAAGGTGGCTTCTCAAAACGCTTTACGAGATAAAAACAACCAGAACAGCAGCAACAACAATATTGTATTTCGTTGCACTTTGAAAACCAAGTAATAACTATACAGTACGTGCAAACGTTTCGTATGTTGGTGTCGTGAATGCCCGCGTACCCATAAGTATCTTATTTGCCTTGAGTCTGTCTACAGTATCTCTGTCCCACTACCCCCATCTCTCCCTCAATTCAATTCAAGGTGTTTTATTTGCATGACAGATGGGTACAAGCAGTGTTGGGAATGTATACTTTGATATTTACACCCGGCGCGGCACCGAGGGAGCGTCTGTATTTATAACTTGGTTTTTAAAATTAGTCAAGCAATATGAAGCATCTTCTTTTACTTTTGAGTCCCTTAAATACATTGAACACAGCTTTCTCACCATCCTTACACAAAGCAGAAACTGTCCGATGACTCACAGTACAAGTGGAAAGATTACAGATTTTAATCGTCTTTAATTTTGTCTTTAATTTTGCCTGTGGAGTGTATCTTATTAAGCTCTAAATTGCATTTTGAGCGCGGTTTTTTACTTTTTTTTTAATTGCATTTTGGGCGCGGACAGCACATACAAGGGTTAATGAACTGCGCCAAGAAATTTAAAATAGTATTCTTTAGGTGTGAGGGTAGGAGTGGACCGCAGCAGGCATAATCAGCAAACCAGGAAAACAAAGAACAGGACAGGTGAGATGTGTATCCAGAAAGCGAGTGATCAGAAAAAGGAAATGGAAAACGCAGAAAAAGGAAACGCTTTACAGGATAAAAACAATAACAACAGTAGTGGCTGGGCAAACGATTTTTTTATCGAAATACAAATTGAGATACTGTACTGTATAATGATGTGCATGAACAAAGGTATACTGCAATTTTCCTTAGATACGCGATTAATGCTTCGTAGGAGGAGGCGGTCTTTTCCTCTTGTCTTACAGTCTGTCCACAAACAAAACTTTCCTGTTAGACAAGAGGAATTGAAAAAAAACAATTTTGTCAATGAAAACCGGTGTGTGTGTCTCTCCCTGCTGGATGTTCCTCTCACAAACTGCTGAATGAATAAAATAATTTTATTGAAAATGCGTTTGCGATTGTCTGGTATTTAATTTGGTCCCTTTTAACTGTTTTTCGATCTACTGTATTGCTTTGAGATGCCACTTTTAAAGGCGATATGTAAAATAAAGTTTTTTTTATTATTGTTATAGAGAAACATGATCAGATTTTCCCTGGTTCAGAAAAAAGATCTAAAGTGCTACACATAACTTTCTTAATTCGATGTATTTAAAGCAGTGAACTACTGTAGGTGTCACATAACATTCAGAAATACAATCACGTATTTGACAAATAAAAACGATTATAATCTAATCCTTCCACGTTTGATCCCAAAATCCCAAGAAATATAAATCTTGACGGGTAGAAAGCTATGCTGAAAGTTTATTAAGATACTTAGAAGACAAAGATACTGTATCAATTTATGTTGCATTAGCCTGATTATGATTAAAAAACACATATAATTAAACACGCGTTTGCGATTTAAATCAGAACACGATTTAAATCAATATAAATGTTTATATTGTAACGCATACTGTCCAGCCTCCATTTCTCTATAAAAATTTACTCTGTTGCACACACACACACAATAGAAGCAGGCACCGCTGTCAGAAGGGAAGATATGTTCAAAATATCGCAAATATCGATCATGTTGCGATATTTTGAAATATAAAAGTCAATTGATTGTCCATAATATCGCTATTCTATTTTTTCGAAGAAATGTTTGTTAAAAGAAAAGTCCAGCACCAGCTGGATTCGACCACACAACCTGTCAGCTGGGAGTCACGCACCTAGACCAGTCGGCTACAAGACAACTCGCATGAACAGGCAGGCGAAACAGCCCTACACAGCCCTGTCGCAGCACACGAATACTGTTATTAAATTCTTTAGATACGCGATTCCATATTATATTAGCAGAAAAGCTTAAAACTACCACTTTTTCACACGCTATTTCACATGCTAGTTAAATACTTCGATGCTTAAAATCGTTAGGGAGAAATGGAATACCGGTGTGTATTTTTCCTTTAAAGTGCCGATTCCTGGAATCTGACTGGCTGACACCCCTCTGAAGTGGTTCCATAAAATCTGGTATACGGAAAAGAAAGCGTTGATAAATACAAGTGTCTTTTAATACACTCTTTGCTGTGCTCTTGAGGATCCTTGTGATATTTTGAGCTCTAGTTGAATGATAAGTGTCGCATTTTAAATCATTTTCGTAGTTAGAAATTATGAAACGCCCTGTTAAAAGCAAGGAAGTTTTTATGTCCGTTGAAGTAAAACAAAATGCCTGACAAAGTATGGCTTGGACAGATTCCAAGTGCTTGTACAAATGTGCTAAAGAAATTATACTTTGAGTATACAGCTTGTCTAAAGTCATCCATTATTAATACTATTAGTAATATCTTCAGTAAAGGCTTTGATGCATAAATATTTCTGATAAAGGTAGGTTGTGTACTTTTGTCCAACTGAGCAATCTTGCTTTCATAAAATATACCAACATTTTAATGACTGATGATTAACATGCTGTAATACACAGTTCAAAATTAAAGGCTCAAATGCTGTACATGAGAGGTTAAGCTCCCCCTGGCGGTTTTACAAGGCGACGCCGGATAGTTAACCACGTGACACCACGTTAACTGCGTCATACCGCGTGATACTGTGACACGCCCACCGGGGTATGCCGCGAAATACCTCACGCATTTTGAATGGCTGCATCTGTACAAGTAAAACAACAAGGAAACACAATTCTTATTCTTATATGCTATTAGAATAAACAAGTGTATAATAGCATTGCCCCTAAGGAAGAGAGTTTTTGAAGCATTTACAAAAAAATACTCTGTCAGCTTCATCCAATGAATGGCTTAACTTGAAGGATCAAACCTGGTGAAAATTAAAATCCTGTTGTTACATCAATCATCTTTGCTGATCGAGCTCGGTGATATACAGCATTTATTTTTCCAAGATGGCGCTGACCAGAGCGACATTGTGTTTGCTGTTTGTGTCTTGTCTGTTTTGTTTGTTATTGTTTTTTTTAATAATTATGTGTGTTAAAGTACGACAGACTGGGTCAACTGTATTTAATCTAAAGGGTACTGAATCTCAATCTACAACCAAAGCTTACTTTTTCCTTCAAGTGACTTTGTCGGTCTGAATAATACAGGTAGCCCACCCCAGACTACGAAATGGGCCAACAATCTGATTTTCTTACCTTTCTTAGAAAAAGTATTCTTGACTTACCATGTCCACTCTCTACCAAACAGGAAGGATGAACTGGCTTTACTTATTCAATCAAGACAAGATTACATGAATTGCTCTGCACTCTTTCTACTCTTTCTATGTGAATCAACAATAGTGCTCAGACCCTAAGCTACTTATAAAATAATGCTCTCCAGAGTTAGAAACTTTTTTCATTAATAGCAGGTTTTTTATCTGCCTAAAGAATTTGCCTTGGTTATACTAGTGGCTGTTTATGTCCCCCTGGATGCAAATGCAGCTTCTGCTATTCAGCAATTAGTGGCAAAAATTCATATCCAGATTTCCCCGTCATTGGTTTGAGAGATTTTAAAAATGCCAGCCTGAGGAAGGTTCTCCCCAGATATAAACAGCAAAAAGAAGCTGCCACTAGGAAAAATAAAACACTGGATCACTGTTACTGCACTATCTCTGAGGCATACCAAGCTTTGGTTTGTTCCCCTCTTGGCCAGATAGATAATAATGTAGTACAGTATTTCTTGTCCCAAGGTATAGACAGAGATCCAAAGCACGTACAGTATACCAACCATAAGAACTGTAAAACAGTGGTCAGCTGAGACTGAAGAAGTGCTAATGGATTGTTTTGATACCACAGACTGGGGCGTGTTTATGGAGGCCTGCCGTGATCTTAATGAGCTCACTGACACAGTAACATCATAAATTCACTTTTGCGAAATTATATGTGTTCCTTGCAAATCATTCATAGTGTACAATAATAATAAGACTGGTTCAACCGGGAAATGAAAACCCTGTGAGAAAGAAGAACAGGGCTTTCAAAGAAGGAGATGATGCTGACTTCAAATCCTGCAAATGTGAATTCCAGCATACAGTACAGTAAAGAGAGGCAAAGCTGAATATAAGAACAAACTAGAAAATAAGCTAATCACCAACGACGGCCGAGGTGTCTGGCGAAGCCTTCAATTTATCACTTTTTACAAGGTGAAACAAACTGCTGACAATCCTTTTCTCCGAGACCAGCTGAATGAATCCTATTGCACATTTCATGCTCAAAACAACACATAGCAGACTGCACCTAGAAGGCCAGTGGAGCCCCTCCAGCCACCTTTTATCATTCAGAAGTATAATGTAAGATGATTTTTCTGCATACAGCACAGCAGGAAAGCATCTGGACCTGACCTTGTTTCCACAGCTACACTGAAATCTTGTGTTGTTCATCTTGCTCCTATCTTAACAGATACTTTTAATCTATTCTTTAAGCAGACTAAGATGGCTACTCCAATACCAGTACCTAAGAAATCCACTACGAGCTGCTTCAATGACTAAAGACCAATAGCTTGAATTCTGTTATTATGAACGTTTTTGAGAGACTTACTGTACAGTATAGTAAATTTCCTGTCTAACGAGCACTTGCCTACAGAGCAAACAGGTCAGAGGGCTCCATGATATATTTCAACATCTAGAAGTACCCAGCACGTATTGTATGCCCAGATCCTCTCTTTATTGACTATAGTTCCGCGTGTAACACGATCAACCTTCTCAGGCATTTCGATTAGCTAGCAGAGACAGGTATTAATCAGATGGTATTGGCTACTAGATTTCCTATCCGATAGGAAGCAGGTGGTGAAACTAAAGAATACCATCTCTAAACCTCTCACCTTGAGCACAGGAGCTGATTAGGGTTCTCCCCTCTGGTAGGTGGCTTAGGTCCATCAAGACAAGGACAACTAGGTTCTGTAACTACCCAGAGGCTGAGAGATGCACAAACCTGGCACTTTTTGATATTTTTGCATGGCTTATTGATACTCCATCAGAGCCCAGTGTTATTTATCTGTTATTTATTTTATTAATGGTGTGTCTTTAGGATGGTGTGTAAATGTGTTGGGTGGATGCATTATGTTGTATTTTTGTATGTCTTTAATTGTATGAGCTCACTGGATCAAATTCCATGCAACTAGCTGTTATAGTAATAAAGTACTGAACTTTAACTTATATCACTTTGAAAAGCATACAACATAAAAGCTGCTGATTTCCAGCAATCATCTCCTAATTTTCTTACTCTGATAAAAGTACACCTCTTGTACTATATAGTGTCTTTTAAATGTGTTCACCACTCTGTAAAGGTTACATTTTACTTCTGTCTGATCTTGCAATTGTGGCACTTTTAAATAGGACTTTATTAATAGAATCTACACAGTTTACCCCAAACCAATCAAACAAACAAAAATGATAGAATGTAAATAGATTTGATTTTTTCAGTGAAAATATAAAAAACCCTACGTTTTATACATATTCACCCATTTTACTATGGCACTCTTAAATCAGTTCAAATGAAAAAGAGTAGTTTGAAATTTCACAAAGTTAGTGTAATGGTCTCTGTCTCTGTGTATCAAATGGATGTTTTCACTTGACTTCAGAGTACATGCTGTGTCTAAAAGTTCCCTTAGATTCAGTAGATACTGAATTTCAAGGCACAACTCACAGAGTGGGTGGTAAGGTGGTACAATGGTTTGCATTGCTGCCTCACAGTGGCCTGGTTGGATTCCCAAACCTGGGTGCAATCTGAGTTGTGTTTGTTCTCCCCATGTTTGCGTGTGTTTCCTGCAGGTGTTCTGATTTTGTAATGGAACAGTTCTTTCCAGACCCTATGTGGATGACACAATCCGGGGTTGAGTGAGAAACACAGGGGAAAAAGTCATGCAGGAAACGGGGATGAAAACAGGGGGCGTGTCCTTGGTGCGCTGATGTTCGGGGAAGGTGTGGCCGAGGCAAACAATCCGGGAGAAAATCCAAGGGGGAATCCAAACGAAAGCTAAAGTCCAAAACCAGGCGGTCCATCCAAGACAAACTAGATAAAAACTGGAACCGGGTTGGAACTGGCGGGGGGGGGGGAATGGGAACAGAGAATAAAACCTTAACATGACCAGGCGCTTCCAGGTCCTGGACACGCATGATGCGGAGATCAGATGCAGAGCCCGGATTAACGTCAGCACCTGGCTTTTAAGGAGGACTGGGAACAGGCTGAAATGGAACAGGTGCACAAAATCAAGTCCGAAGCGAAAGGGCCAGAGCGCCCTTAAGGGAAAGGGACTACAGTCATGACAGATTTCCTCCCACATTCCAAAAACATAATAGTAGGTTAAGTGGCTTCTGGGAAAATTGACTCTGGGTGTGTATGTGTTTGTGTCCTTATGTGCCCTGTGATGGAGGAGCATCTCATGTGGGAATGGTGGACACCTTCACCAATAATCTAACAATTAGCACCTGGTGGGCCTTTTTACAAATTATAGAGACCCTTTGGCAGTCTCTAGTGGCAGGTCAGTTGTTTTTAAAGTTCCTTCATAGGGTGGCTTACCACAATAATTATGTGATTTAAATTATAAGCAAAATGCAACGTACTGGTATCCCATCCAGGCTGTACCCTGCCTTGTACCACTGCTTGCTGGGATAAGCTCTACTGTAGCTCATTTGAAATCCTGAATTGGAAGGAGAGGTGGAAACAGGTTGGATGGATGGAAATAACTAGTAAAGTGTTGATTTTGAATTTAATGTTAAGTACATGGTAGAAAATTATATCACTGTGGAGAGCCGACTTGTAGTAACTGTGTTATACTCTCTGGCAATGCACATGTGGGCTGCTGACAAAGCTGCTCATGTCTACCCTGAGGCTACTAAGAACACCGCTGTTCTGTGGTTTACTTCTGAATAACCACCTAAAATGGAAAATGTGTTTAAAGTCATTAATTAATCTTAAAAAGGACTGAATACATAACTATTCATTTTTAAGAAATTTAGTCACCACAAGGAAAGTAGCATTCCACTAAATTATCTCAAAATGATGTCATGATGACATTCTGATTAGGCCATAGTCACTGCTTAGATAACCCGCAAGACTGTAAAATGAAACCCAGCCCTAGGGCTCTGTAGCAACAATACCGAGACTGATTTAACTTTAATAGGAGGATTTGAAAACTGCATTTAAGACCCAAAAATAAATCATAAATTTGGCTTAAATCATTCAGTAAGCTTTTGAAAACCTATTACATTACAGTGGGTGTACATACGTGACAACCAGAATTGTTGTTTTTTTTCAGTAGTGACCCTTTTCCTCATGAAGTGGAACAATGAGGCAGTCTGTATGTGAATATTAAAGACTAGAAAGAAAGTCTTTTTGGAATTAACAACCAGTAAGACAGCTCCTTACAAACTGACACTCTCTCCCATTTACATGGACAGCAGGATGCATAAGCAAAGGTCCAAGTTGCTTTGTAAAGCTACCAGCTGCCTGGCAACAGCAAAAGCAGTCACTGAGGGCAAAGGGATTAAATCTGATGGTTCCACATATATTTTCCAAACTGACAAGAAGTACAGACTCGTACCAGCATCAGCTTATTTGCTATTTACCAGTTTTGACAGAAGCTGTGATGAGAGTGAAGGTCTAAAAAAGTATAAAATTTCAATCTCTGTCGACTCCTGCATTACCTTCTGTATACTCTCAAACATACCATAGGCTCCCTTCACATTATCCCACTGCAAATACTCGCCTCTCAACAGAGCATTACCATATGTCTTTCACATGCCTGCAGAGACAAAATGATGAGAAACCAAGGACAGGGCTGATCTGCACACTAGACAGAAGAGAGCTTTTTTGTATGTGGGTGTGTGGGTTTCAGCAAAGCGACAAACTCCAAAGTAATTAATAAAGCTGGGCAACACAAAAGGGTTGATTGTACAGATATGACTGTGAGTTTCATAAGGAACCATTGAAAAATCTCCCTCTGCAATTATAGTTTCAATAAAGAATATTTATGGTTTTCTAACTCTCTGTCATAACATATTCCTGGTGTACAGCTTGAATTGATACAGCATTAAACTCAAAATCACTAAAGGCTTAATATTTACATTCCAATAATGAGATCTGTGTTAGTTCATACACTGAAAGTGCAAATTTCTAGGCTCATGGTCAATTTTAAATGTTTGCAGTGGCCTTTCAGCTTGTATGTAATTTTGGTAATTGGAATCTTTCCAAAGATCAAACTGTACAAAAGGAAAAGGTAATGCCATAAAATAACTTTTAAGTATATCTTTGAACAATACCAACAACAGAGCGATGTAACAATTTCTCCAAACTCATTATTATTTTGGCTGTTTTTTCCAAAGCACCATAAGATGTTGTCTTCACATGGAGTTACTTCTCATTAATTTACAAAATGCTTTTTCAAAGAAATTCTCTCAGCAAACTGAGGAGGTATCAAATTTCTTAAAGCCCAGGTGTCAGGTTCTGCACAGTCTGCTGTATTTGTTCACATGACTGTAACTCCACGATAAACTCTTGTTGACCTGATCACTTTATGTGTTGCAGTGCTGCTATCACTTCAGCCTTTAATCTGCTTTGCAGTCATTTTCCGGTCAGAACTGCTAGAGGAGCATTCATTTAAGGGCTTACCTATAATATCCTCCTATATTTGAATAATACAGCCAACTCACATGGGGCTCAACTGCATTATGTACTGATTCCTTATTTTCTAAGGGGGTTCATACCCTGCAATATTGCAGGTGACAAGCAGCACATTGTCACTAGCTTTGGCAAATCTAGCAAATCTAATACTCTGAACAAGGAATGATACAGCTTGCAATTTTTGGGAGTTGATATGGAGGAGAGGTGTGGGCTGGTGTTTGTGGTCTGGCAAGAAATGTATCCAAATACTATCTTGAAACAGCTGCTTTCCTGAAACTTCTTTATACACAATTTCCATTATTTCACTGTAAATGTTCAGCTAGTAATTTGATACAGTAGCCTTAATATGGAAAATCTAATGAAATACTGTACACAAATCTGCTTAAAGCATAAAGCTAGAAGGAAAATTGTATAAAGTAATGTGCGATGAAAACATTATTAACACCCTGAAACATTCACTAAAAGGTCAGAGAGGATATATAGACTGAGAATTATAAATTCATTTTGATCAATGCACAGCCCTAATTTGTCAATGTACACTACAGAGCATCCAGGAAAACCCAGAACATTTCTCTCTGACACTTTTCTATTCCTGGTGTGGTCCCCTCACACACAGGTAATGTGCTGACACTCTGACAACACTGGCTTTGCTCTCTCCACATACTTGAACTGAGGAACAAAGAAGCAAAGATAAACAAACTACTTTACGTACAGTAAGAAACATATGAAGGGGTATAAACAAGAGAAGGCCTACAGTGCATCTTGCTTGTCTGGCTACTACCAACTCAGTAAACCAAGGATCTCACTGAAAGAAGCCAGTGTATCCTCTTCACCAGCATGGCTGGGTAGCTTGTTCTTACTTCCCATAACCTTCTGTGTAAAGAAGTGTGCCCTGTTCTCAGTTTTTAAAAGCCCCTGCCCTTAGCATCAATTCATGTCCACTGGTTTGCATTTCATTGTTGATTATGAAAATGTCCATATAATTACATTTGTCAAAGCCTAAACTGATTTTGAATACTCGACTGTGCCGAGGAATAGGCATTATTACTCTTCTTTGGATTAATTCTAAATTACCAATATCTTTTTTGTAGTATGGTGACCAAAATTGTACACAATATCCTAAATTATTTTAGAATATTTATGATACTATTTTAAAATAAGACCCCCTTGATTTACATTCTATATTTTTAATTATATAAAACACTCTGCATTTTTGTTTTAGAAACTTAAACATCTCTTTTCCATAAGTACCCTCTTCAGACTCAGTGTTTCCCATTTTATATCTTTACAGCTTGGATGAAATACTATACATTTTCCTGGATTAATTATCTGTCAAATGATTCTCCGGTCTTGAATTCTTTCTAAATGTTTTTAAATTTCCTTTTGCAGCATCAGTAGTGTTTGGTAATCTTTCTAATTTGTTATCATCTGCAAATGTGACTAGTTTATTCAGGTAACCATAATCTACATCATTGATATAAATTAAGGAGAATTGTCCTAATACATATTCCATTAATTACATCACTCCTTATCTGTACTTTCTGTTTCCTGTCTAATAACCTCTTCTTAATAAAATACTTTCTATTTCTCTGAATGTATTTTGTCTTGATGAACTTCATCTGGAAAATTAAAAATGACCATACCATATTCTCAGTTGTGTGTCTGTGTGTACCTGATAAAATACACCCACACCTTATATTACTACATATACAACTTTATAATACAAATAAGAGTATTGAAGATAGTGTATTTAGCAAATCAGCCTTGTCTTAAAATAATTTTACATGTTCTCGCACAGTATATACACATCTCATGTCATCACAGGTTGAGCAGGGCAGAGTAGACTTCCCTTTTCCTGGCAAGCTCCTCTTAGGGGCTTCCCCAGTGCCCCATGCCATCTGAGAGATATACTGTAATCCCACCAGTGTGTCCTGGGTCTGCCCTGTATCTCTTCCCAGTGGGCTGTGCCTGGTACACATCCAGTGGGAGACACCTGGGGGGCATCCTCACCAAATGCTGGAATCACCTCAACTAGCTTCTCTCAATCCAGAGTGATATGCCTTTTGGGTTTTTTTTAAGTGGGTGGGCATGTTTTTTTCCTCTTCCCTACATCTACAGCATCTGTTCTGGCTGCTGAGAATATGGTGATTAGAGGGGTTGGCTGATGCCCCATGTATTTTGCTGTTTGGATGAATCTACTTTAAAACAACATTGAAAAGGGATCCCTACCCTGAGAGAAAAAGCTGATTTGACCCACATGGTCAAGTATTATGCTTAGTCAGTTTTGAAATGTTGCAGCTCTGATAGGGAGTGACTTTTGTTTGTTTTTTTCCAGGAAATTTGTATGTGTTAGAAGTTGTTCTTTTCTTATATTGGTTTCTGATAAAGCAGGAGATGTGTATGTTTTTCTTTCTTTTCTGTCTTCACCCTTCCCTTTTCTATTAGGTTTATTTTGGAGCTTGAAATAAAAGGTTTTTTAAAACTTATCTGGCACTTGTGGATTTTGTTAGTAATGGTGCGACTCACTATGTTCTTGTTTTCCCCCAGACTTTATTTATTTTTTAAAAAGTGGGTCGTAACAAGAGGAGCAGCAACTCTACTCCATGGTCCTCTTGGATTGCCGAGCTCCTCACCCCGTCATGGAGAGTATGCCCAGCTGCCCTATAGACAAACCTAATTTCTACCATTTTTACCTATTATCTCATTCATTTGGTCACTGCCCAAAGCTCATGGCCATAGGTAAGTTTGTATGTTTGTAAACTGACCAGAAAACCAAAAGCTTCATTGGAAAATTCAGCTCCTATTTCACAGTTCAGAGTACATCGGGGTCTTTTTCGTGAGTGAGGGTAGACAGGATCATGAGACTGACCAGTGGAATTGTGCAGCGGGTGCAGTAATAATAATAATAATAATAATAATAATAATAATAACAAACTTTATTAAAATATTCACAGTAAAGTGAATATTGTACTGAGCACTGGTGGTTAATTGGGAATATACTGTATACACATTGTGGTGTTGCCGGAGGAAACGTTTATGTAAATGAGATAAGTTACTCACACCACACTTTTTTTTAATTTTCCAGGTGTTCTTCTCCATTTCTTCCATCCGTTTAGCTTCCAAATCCAGTCCGTAATCTGTTCTCTCAATTCTTATTCTATTCGAGTTCCAAAATCCATAAAGCAACACAAATCCGTGCCATATCCAAGCCACAATCCGTAAATTGTAATCCTTTTTCCTTTTGTCAGTCCGTAATACTTCAATCCTTTGTAAACACCAACCCGATTCCTCTATCTCCTCCAAAACGCATTCACCTCACTGGCTTCCCCACCTGTTCACCGCTTCCGGGGCATTTATATTTTGTTTCCTGATGAGGCTCACCTGTGTCTCATTGTTTCTCTGAATAGGCCCTTTCCATATGCGGGTCAGCTGGTTCTTCTTGGTGGCCATTTTGCTCAGGTCTATGTCGAGTATATTAAGCAGGTCGTTCCGGAAAATACCTGTCATGGATGACACTTCCCCTGGTCATCTTACATTCCCTCCCCCTGAGATCAGCCCTGTTCTCGGGCTGTCTAGAAAAAAATAAACAACGCATTCGAGAGAGGGCATCTACGTTACCTTGTTTCTTTCTGGGTCTATAAACTGTTCGGAACTGAAACCTTTGAAGACTAAGGCCCCATCTTCTGGCTGGAGCCTAATATCTAGGTTAATGGATGGAGTTCTTCCTAATAAATAATATCTTAAATAGTCAAGGGCCCATTTTATTGTGAGACATTCTTTTTCTATTGTAGAATAATGTTTCTCTGCGGGGTTTAACTTATGGCTAATATATAAAATAGGGTGCTCCAACCCATCAATTTCTTGTGATAGTATGGCTCCAATCCCAGTGTTGGAACCATCAGTTTGTACCATGAATGTTTTGTTAAAGTTAAAGATAAAGAAGATAAAGTTGTTATTAATTCTTGAAAGGCCCTCTCTTCCATTTCTGTCCATTTTAATTTTTCAGGACAATTTGTTTTTGTCAAGTCGTGCAAAGGGGCGGCAATGGAGGCATATCCTGGAATGAAATGGTGATAATAGTCTAAAATAAGTCTAAAAAACATTTATATTTGCTTCTTTGTAGAAGGTTTATGACAGTTTTTAATTAATTGCACCTTCTGATCTTGTGGCATGATCATTCCTCTCCCAATCATATAACCAAAATAATTGGCTTCCCGGGCCCCTAGAAAACATTTATTTGGATTGGCCGTTTATCCTGCTTCTCGCAAAGCTCCAGTTACTGCTTCCAGGTGTTGTAGGTGTTGTTCCCATGTCATACTATGAATTACGACATCATCTAAGTAGGCAACTGCAAAATCTCGATAAGTTCTAAGTATTTGGTCCATTAATCATTGAAAAGCAGCTGGAGCCCCGTGTAAACCAAATGGATGGACCCGATACTGGTATAGCCCCTCAGGGATGGTAAAAGCGGTCTTTAGCTTCTTCGGCCATTGGCATTTGCCGATATCCCTTCATAAGATCTAGCATACTGATATATCAGGCGTTACCTAATGGCTCGATTAGCTCATCTATACCGGGCATAGGGTATGCATCAAACAGCGAGATCTCATTTAACCTTTTGAAATTGTTACAGAACCTAATAGTTCCGTCCGGCTATGGTATCAATACTATTGGACTAGCCCACTCGCAATGGGATTCGTCTATTATTCCCATTCCTAACATTTTTTATACCTCTTCTTTAATTAATTTCCTGTTGGCTTCAGGTATTTGATAGGGGGGCAGTCGTACGCTTTTCCCTGGTTCTGTGATAATCTTATGTTGGATGAGGTGAGTTCGACCAGGTGTCCGGAAAAAAAACATTTTTATTTTGAAATAGTACTGTAATTCTTGTAATTATTGCTTCTGAGACAGAGCCAGGTCCCCCACAGCTACCGCACCAGTTTCTTCTTCCAAAGGGTCAGGGGAGAAGTGGGTGAGCAGAACTTCTGCACCATGCCATTTCTTTAATAAATTGACATGGTAGATTTGATGTTGATGCCTTTTGTCATGTTGCTTAACTTTATAGTTGACTGGACCCACCTTTTCCACCACCACAGGAGGCCAGGAATTTACATTCCGGGGTTGGAACTAATACCAATACTTTGTCCCCTGGCTGAAATTCTCTTGCAATAGCTCCCCTATTATAAATCTGCTTTTGTTGGGCCTGGGCTTTCTCCGGGTTATCCTTCACAATGGGAACAACAATGTCTATTCTTTCTCTCATTTGTTCTACATGTTCAGTTACAGTCTGTAAAGGTGAAGGTTGATGCTCCCAAGATTCTTTAACCGAATCTAATAAGTCCCACGGTCTCTGAGCGTATAGTAACTAAAATGGAGAAAACTTGGTGGAGGCCTGCGGTACTTCTCGAATAGCAAACATTAGATAAGGGAGCAGTTGATCCCAATTTTTACCGTCTTTTTGCATGGCCTTCCTCAGAATGCCACCAGAGTCTTATTACAATGCTCCACTAGACCGTCTGTTTGTGGGTGATGCACCGAGGTTCTGATTTGATGAATACCCAATAGCTTACTTAAGTCTCTCATGACTTTGGACATAAAAGGAGTTCCTTAATCTGTTAAGATCTTCTTAGGAATTCCCACTCTAGAGAAAATTTGTACTAGTTCTCTAGCTATGTTTTTGGCCGTGGCCGCTCTCAAAGGAATAGCTTCGGGGTACCTCGTGGCATAGTCCACTATTACCAGTATATACTGATGTCCCTTTGTGGTTTTGATCAGTGGTCCCACAAAATCCATTCCAATTCCCTCAAAAGGAGTTTCTATAATTGGGAGAGGAATCAAAGGGCTCTTATAATAAAGTTGCAGGGCAGTTTTCTGACACTCCGCATTCCCGACAATACTTCTCGATGGCCTTATATATTCCTGGCCAAAAAAACTGAGTGAGCAGTCTCTCTGCTGTCTTCTTCACCCCCAGGTGTCTTCCCAGGAGGTGGCTATGGGCAAAGTTGAGGAGTTTCACCTGGTAGGCTCTGGGAATAAGGAGTTTCTCCACTTCTTCTTGATCCTTCCTCTGCACCTGATAGAGGAGATTGTTTTTAACCATGAAATAAGGGTAACTAAGGGCACTATTATTATTACACAACTTTCCATTAATTTTTCTCACATGTCCCCATGAATGTCTCAAATTTCCATCTTCCAACTGGGCCGTCCCGAACCTACTCAATGTTCTGGTGGCTCCCAGTCCGGTATATACATATTTAGGAATTCATCTCCAAGTTCGGGGCCTTCTTCCTGTTGGTCTGCCTCTCCAGGGGAATCTACTGTGTTGTCAACCATGTCTCCAGGACACGGGTGTGGACTTTGTCTAGCTGACTGGACAGTACTCCAAATTTGGAGAAAGTAGGGACAGTCTCGTCCCAACACCACAGGGTAAGGCAATTGCTCAATCACCCCTACTGTCAGACTATATGTTCCCCTTTCTGTAGAAATGTTAATTTTCTCTGATGGATAAACCTTTGTTTCCCCATGAGTACAAGTAATAGGGATCCCCTCCACTTGCCTGATCTCTGTTTCTTCGGGTAGTGCTGTAGAGGTCACCAGGGTCACCATACTTCCAGAATCAAACAAGGCCTCGACAGGTTCTTCCCGTATCTTGATTTTAGTAATGTGGGGATCCTCACAGGATAGGATGCTCGCCGTGAGGTAGTTACACTTTGCTTCCTCTCTGGTGTCCACTTGCATAGGTTCACACAAGCTGGGAGAATGGCTGGCTAAATGTCCCTCTTCATGACAATTAAAGCATCTACGGGCTTCTTTCCATGGTCGGGGCCTTTGATCTGATCTTTCCTGAAGAGATTTCTTAAATTGTGGTGGACCTCGATAATTACTGTACTTTAGTGACTGAAACTTCAATTAATTCCCCAAACTCTTGGGGTTTCTCCTCTCCTCTCTCCGAAATTCCCCTTTTTCTTCCTTAATTAAGGTTTCAGCGGCATGCTGTCTGTCCACTAAATCAACCGCTTGGTCTAGTGTCTGGGGATCCCCATCACTCACTTTTCTTTTCAAGTGAACAGGCAGTGATCCAAAGTGATCCAACACAACTCTTCCTACCACATGCCCTGAGTTTAGTTCTTCTGGCTGGAGCCATTTCTTTGCCAGATGTACCAGATCAAACATTTGAGATCTAGTGGGCTTGTCCATTTGATATCTCCAGTTATGGAACTGGACCGCTCGTATCGCCATTTTTAGCCCTAATCTCCCTTTTTAGAGTCTCATAGTTCTCGGCATCCTCGTCTTTTAAATCATAATAGGCTTTTTGGGCTTCCCCAATTAAATAAGGTGCTACTGCCCACTGCTCTCTGAACCATGCATTCCTAGCAGCTGTTCTTTCAAAAGCTGTTAAATATGCTTCCACATCATCTAGCTCTGTCATCTTTTGAAGCTCAATTTGTTCTACATTACTGGTATCTCTCCCTGTTACTGGAGGCCGTCTAATTTCCTCCCCTAATCTTTGCAATTCTTCCCTCACCAATTTCTGTTCCTTTATAATTCATTGATTAGTTTCTGTTTGAATTTTATTAGCCTCCTTCTGTGCCTGTATGGCTTCTTGTTGTCCTTTTAAAGCCTGAAACTGGGTGAGGGTGGCTTGGGATAATTGTTGTATCAATTGTTCCATTTTCCTTAGCGAAAGCTCACACACAAACCCCCCAAAAATTAACTTTTTATTTACACAATTCTCAATCCCGATCAGCGAGTGCCCGCATCCTCCACCAATTGTAGTATTGCCGGGGGAAACGTTTATGTAAATAAGATAAATTACTCACACAACACTTTTCTTTTTTAATTTTCCAAGAGTTCTTCTCCATTTCTTCTGTCCATTAATCTTCCAAATCCAGTCCGTAATCCGTTCTCTCAATCCTTATTCTATCCGAGTTCCAAAGTCTGTAAAGCAACTCAAATCCGAGCCACAATCCGCAAATCATAATCCTTTTTCCTTTCGTCAGTCTGTAATTCTTCAATCCTTTGTAATCACCAACCCGATTCCTCTATCACCTCCAAAACACATTCACCTCACTGGCTTCCGCACCGGTTCACCACTTCCAGGACATTTATATTTTGTTTCCTGATGAGGCTCACCTGTGTCTCATTGTTTCTCTGAATAGGCCCTTTCCATATGCGGGTCAGCTGGTTCTTCTTGGCGGCCATTTTGCTCAGGTCTATGTTGAGTATATTAAGCAGGTCGATCCATGTATATTAAGTCCCTTCCCCTGGTCATCTTACAACATGTACAAAGTAATTATGTATTGTGATAGGATGGTAGGTTCCAACAAGATGGCAGCTCTTGTCAGAAACAAAGTCCTTAAAAAGCTGTGAGGGATGACCTGCTGCTCTTGGTTACCTAGCTAATTAGACACAGATGCTTTCATAGGACTGTTGACCTCTGTCAGTGCATAGTATCACTGGGATAAGAGAGAGATTGGACAATGATAAGCCGATAGACAGTTCTGAGAAGAGACTTTGTTTGGAAGCCGGTACGCAGGTTATCTGCCCGGTTGTTTACATAGAGCAGGCATTTGCAGAAATCTAGTTCTAATTCAAGGAATAGCTTAGGCTTCAGTTTCTGTGGTTTAGGTTATTGAGCGTGTTTACACTTTTCTTATTTAATGATCTCCTCATGGTATCCCACCAGATGTGTCACAATATGTAGACGTAACATTCTGAGCTAGAGGGTGTGTCGTTTGCCATTCACATCTTGAAAGTTCACATCTCAGAAAACATTTGTAGTGTACATTTTATTACACTACTTTTTCAGGTTCTAGAGTTCACATTCTGAGTTTCTCCATCTGTAGAACATAATCCTCTGAAAACATATTGTATATGTAAATACATGATAGAGTGTAACTGGTGCATGTTGTGTAACATTTTTTGTTGTGTAGTTGTGATACTGTTTTTGTTAATAAATATTTGCTTCTTTGTCCAAATTATGACTCTGATGTATTGATCTTCAACCAGAAGAGAAAAGAAAGAACTTGCAACCTCACATTGTTACTTCTCGGATACATTTTAACAGCTCTATTTTCCTGAGCCCTCTATTTTGTGACAATATGTAAGAGTATATATGCATTTATTAAATATTATGCAATGAGACAACCTGCTTTCACAAGCACAAGCTAAGCTTAGACTAAGAAAACAGAGCAATTGTTATACCCTGCTAGGGAGAATAAAAATAAACCAAGTCTAGCTTTGTATTGTTATTACACATGATACTTCCCAAGGATAAATTGGCTCTGACATAAAATTGACATACAGAAAACATGTGGCATAATTTCTTCCCAGCAGGATTAATTTTTTATAGTAGATGATTTAATTTGTAAATGTAATTTAAAATGCATTTAATCAACAAACTCTATAAGGGTAACTTATAGATCTAAATCTCCTATTTTAGTGTAAAGCATGGGGTGCTTCTTTTTGAAGGTCCAGGGGGTGGATACAGTCTACTGTCCGCCCTCTGATCACCAGTCAGATCAATAGAGGTTAATTCTAGTCATGACTAAACAAAAGACATGTGAGGTTTTTCACCTGAGCAGCTGCACATCATTTAGGCCATGTGTACTGTACATGCCTAGGCAGAGCTCAGCTGTTCAGAAATCAATGTCTCAGCTAAGGTGTGACACAGGAGCTGGAGGACACTGTTCTGCTTTCAGTATCATCAGTCAAGTATGAATGGAAGCCTTAAAGGCTAGAAGCAATTGAATAATGTTTAAAGAATAAACATGAAAACAAAATGTGAATTCAGAAGCATTTAGATAATATTTTTTGCATTTAAGCCTGTGCTTGAGCATATCTGTCTATAATGAAAAGCAAAAATTAAATATGTAGCTATGTGTATTCTTTAAGAAGAGATGCCACTGCCAGCTACACAAATCTCAGGAGAACTATTTATGCTGACGATGGCAGAGCTGAATTACTGGATGTGCTTTGCTAAAATTTCATTGATTATTATAGTACTGGGAAAGATACTTTGCCCTCTGAGCTAAATAGAGGCCAAACATAGGAAAGACAGCAAATCCTTACAGTTTAGCCCTTGATTGGTTAAATCACATAGCGATCATAACTCATGTCCATGTTGACCTAAACTAAATGAGACCATTTGCTGTAATCAGAGAAAGAAAAAGACCCAACAGACTGAGTCTGATTTAGAAGAAGGCTTTACTCAGGCAGTGCCTCTAGATATTTAGATACTAGGTACTTTCTAATGAAATCTAAATTGATAAAGGTTCAACCCTTAATACCACATTTTATTAAAAGGGACCAGAGTAATAATAGACATCTCATCAACCTTTTGACAGGTGCCACACCCCATAATTGATCCAATGATTTCAATTGATTTTTCAGGAAGTCCTTCTTTCCTGTATCCTTGTTTGTAGTCTTGAGGAGAGAGTGAGTGTGTTTTTAGTTGTTTTAGACTTTTATAGACAGTCAGCCGGGGCAGCTGAGTGGTTAATGCATTAGGGCATTAGGTTAAGAGCAAAAGAATGTCTTGGTCTCTTACTACTAATGGACAGATGTCTGCATGGGTTTGAAGAAAGTAACTTTACATTTACTTGATAGGGATGTCAATGCAAACATCCTACTGTACATGCTGCAAAGTACAGATTGAGAATTTTGCTTTTCCCACCTGATTTATCAGTGACTTGTGTCTTTAAAAATTCTAAAAGCCATTGATTTTCATCGGTATGACACATTTGAAAAGTGTTCATGCATTGGTCAGCATGTCCTCATGTGTACAGATCTGGATCTCTTACAGTTATTGACAGAGGAAACAACCAAAGGAATGTTTTACTTTTTGCTGCCTGTGATGAAACAGCTTTGAGCACTCTGCAAACTGTTGGGAGTTTAATTCTTAACCAAAAGGGTGTCTTTGTTAAAAGAAAGAGACCGTTAGTTAAGCAATCTGGCAGTTTTATCTGAAATATATTGTGTATGGCAGTGCTGTTGATTACAGGGGTCCTGCAAAATTAATGTTTTCTGTGATGGAAAACATATGAATACGATGCACCAGAAATAACTTGATCAGCTCAAAGTTGGATTTTAGTTTGGTGTCCAAACACCAAAAGGCTAAACTTTATGGTCAGGTGCTCCAATGGCCCTTGATTTTGGTACAGAAGGGGGGTCTGAAAAATGGACTTTAACATTGTTAGTGGGGCCAGAAGGGGGCGCTCACCCTGCAGTCTGTGTGGGTTCTAATGCCCTAGTTTAGTGACGGGGACACTATACTGTGGAATAGGCACCGTTCTTCAGATGAGACGTAAAACTGAGGTCCTGACTCTCTCTGTCGCTCTAAAAGAGTAGGACTGTTACCCCGGCATCCTGGCCAAATTTCCCTTTGGCCTTTACCAATCATGGCCTCTTAATAAACCCCATCTATGAATTGGCTTCATTACTCTGTTCTCCTCTCCACTAATAGCTGGTGTGTGGTGAGCGTTCTGGTGCATCATCCAGGCTGGGCTGCACATTGGTGGTGGTGGAGGGGAGTCCCCATCACCTGTAAAGCACTTTAAGTGGAGTGTTCAGAAAAGCGCTATATAAGTGTAAGCAATTATTATAATTATTATTATCAGTAGTAGTAGTAGTACAAGTTTTGCTGGAAAGCAACTCTCTTGATCTACCACTCCTACCACAGTCCACTTAGCAGCGTGTCTTAAAGGTGAAAAGTCAATACCAAAACATTTGAATTTGCATACAATTGCTTGTTGCGAGGTCTCAGATGTTAGATCTGGAGAGGTCAGACAGAATCAACTGGTACCAGCAAGAAAAAATCCTAAAGGGTGGAATGGATTTATGGAGGCAATAGTTCAGATTAGCATCCCAGGTGCTTTATGTGCCAACACTAGTAAACCAGGCTGATGCAGACAAGTACAGTATCTGTAAAGCCATTAAAACTAGATGTAGAACTGCCAGTTGCCAGTGTGTCACCAGATATAGAAATAGTGAACACCTCGCTGATGCAAAATGCTTGTAAGAACCTTCTGGTTGTCTATGTAATTTTTTTTAATGGGGTTTGAATAATAAAGAAATATATTAACAAGCTAATACCTGTATGTGTAACGATAGTAGGATAAACAATGTGTTTTAAATAACATATCTGTATTTTATTAATGTGTTATGTTTTTGTGTTTTAAATTAAATAGCTGTTTTATTTATGTATTATGTTAACATTTGTCCATAATCTCTCATTAATAAAAAATAAAACTATTATTTTATTTATACATACTGTAGAAGTTAACATTTTGACACAATTCACGTTAGAATACATAATGCATAACTGAATATCCTTATTTTTAGGTGGCTTAATTTGGTACAGAAGTCTTCATCCCTCAAAAACACAAATTTTTCACCAACATTTCTGCCATTTTGACTTACATCAGTAGAATAAGGTTCTACAATGTGTCTGTTAAAAAAAGTAACCCTTTACATTTCAGGTGTAGAAAATAATACACAGAAAACTGAAAGGAACTCTTAAAACTTGTTATAAAGTATAGAATTAGTGTTTTCTTTAAAAAGTTCTCAATGCTCTTGAGGAACAGAAAATGTCAGGAAAAAATCTGTATGAGCCAAAAAAATTAATCTCTTCCATCAGTTGTCAGGTAAATATCAAACCAATCCTCTCAGGGCTCATCATTGTCAAACTAAAAGGTCTCCACTTTTAGAGTTTTTCTTTCATGAGCATGTCACTAGGAAACTCTTTCAAAAAGTTTCCCTAGTATACAGATCCCATGTCAAAATATCCTTTTTGACCAAACAGTTGTTCATATTCAGGGTCTGCTTTTTCGCACGAAATTAGCTGAAGTCATAAAATCCCTGACAACACCTTTCGTTTTCGATCAGGTTGTCAAAAATGGCACACACAGCCATATTAACTGTAGTGGGAAAAGGTTGTGCAAAGTGAATGTCTGCCCTCAGATTGCCTGTTTTACAGTAGCAATAAATGCCTGCTCTCCTGGTCCACACTGAGGCTGAAATTAAAACAAATTGTACTCCCTTGCAATCTCTTCCACTAGAATAAGTGTCTTTTACCTGGTGAAAATTTTCCTGCACACAGATCCCTTTCTGAAAATCTATTTTCTTATGGGGGGGTTGGTCTTCTAGAAACACACTCTCAAATCATTGGATCAAAAAAAGGGTTTGACAGTTGTCATAGCTGTTGACGAGATTTGTATACTCTTGTATACAGTATTGTATTACAATGATGGAATTACTAAAGTAATAATAATATACTGTACACTATTATTACCACATGTAATATGCAATGTATTATGTAAAATGCATTATTAATTACTAAAGTAATAATAATATACTGTACACTATTATTACCACATGTAATATGCAATGTATTATGTAAAATGCATTATTTATTACTAACCTCATTAGATCTCTCAACTCCAAACTCTACCAGCTTCTCACTACCGAGAAGGATAAAAAACTCAGTCATCTTCTACAGAAGAAAACCATCAACACCCCTAACACCTTCACCAATCCCAACCTTGTTGTCACAATACCTTCTGACCTTTCCCTTTCACAGGATGAGTCATCCCTCCTCAGCAAAGGCCTCAGTTTTGTACCAGTTCCCAGGAAGCTGGACATCCCCCAGACCATAGTTGACCTCAACCGCTTTTACCACAGGATCCGACTCAGAGCACATTTTGCTGACGATTCCTCTTCACAGGCAGCTGACAACAATCCTGTTATTGATGTCATTAACAATATTAATCCTAAACAGAGCTGTTGGACTCCCCCCTCTGGCCCCCCTCTGGACCTCACCCAAGGAGAAATTCAGGTGCTGATTATCTTAATTGTGGAGGAGCCTTTGTGGTGTGACGGAAGGACCTATATGTCTTTGAAGCCTCTAGACATCTAACCCGACACTTCTGCCTACCTCCCTCTCCAACAGGATCCTACCACTGACTACCAAAAGGAAGTGGTATTCAACATCTCCCTTCTTATCAGCATTCAGGAGCTCCCTCAGGAGGTGAACCAGCTCATCATTGAACATCCACAGGTATCTCAATTTTACCTCTTCTCCAAAATCCACAATCTGAACACCCCTGGATGCCCCATCATATCAGCATGCAACTGTCCGACTACTTACATCTCGGCCTTTCTCGACAGCCTCATGAGACCGCTGGTTGAAAGTCTTCCCTCATACGTCAAGGACATCAACCACGTGCTCCAACTTCTTCATGATTTCCAATTTCAGGGCCCTGAAAGCTAAATTTTTACCATGGACATCACATCTCTTTACACTATCATTACCCATAATGACAGCCTTACAGCCCTCAAGCACACGCTGTACAAACGCACGGTACTTGATCCACCCACACTGAATGCATTCTCATTCAATAACCTTTTTTACCAACAGGTCAGTGGAGCCGCCATGGGCACCAGAATGGGACCCAGCTATGCCAATATTTTTTTTGGCTGGGTAGAAGAGCGCTTCTTCACTTCGTACAGTGGCTATGTCCCTGACATCTACAAGCGATACATTGTTGACTGTGTCGGTGCCACCACATCCTCTAACCACCAGCTTGAGCACTTTCTGCATCATTTCACCAACTTCCACCCGTCCCTCAAATATACAGTTAACATATCTTCCACTACTCTTCTGTTTCTAGACAACAACTTCTCCATTAACTACCCCGGACTCTCTAATTCAGTCTATTACAAACCCACGGATTCACACAGCTATCTCCTGCATAGCTCATTTCACCCCAAACACACTAAAAACTCTCTCCCTTTTTCACAGTTCCTTCGGCTATGACAATTATGCACTGATGACATCAATTTCCAGAACCAAGGCCTCAAAATGTACTCCTTTTTCATCAACAGAGGATACCCCAGCAGTGTTATTGACAGGGCCCTTGCTCAAGCCATAAACACCCCTCGGACCATCAACTCAATCAGGAATTCCCGCCGTAACAACTGCATTCCTTTGGTGCTTCCCTACCACCCCAACAATCCCCAGGACTATTAACGACAACTGTTCCATCCTACAGGATGATCCCTCCATTGGGGCTCTCTTTTCTGACCGCCCCATCATCTCATATTGCCGACCACCTAATCTGCATAACCTTCTTGTTCACAGCTACCTTGACTGCCCTCAGCAACCATCCACGCCAGGCACTTTCCCTTGCAACAGAGCTCGCTGTATCACCTGCAAGTACATATCTAACACCACATCATTCAAGGCCCCTCGGGACAATTCTGGATCACCCAGATGGCATCTTGTACCTCCAGCAACCTTATTTACTGTATCTCTTGCAGTAAATGCCCAGCCATCTACATTGGAGAAACAGGAAGGATACTCGGAGACCGCCTCAGAGAACATGCTAGGGCTGTGAAGATTAAAGATCTCTCCACACCCATTGTTTCTCATTTCACCTCTGACCTTTAATGGCCATGATCACACTAATCTCTCCATCTGTGTTCTCAAAGACGGTTTTCCAAACTCATACATCAGAAAGACTACAGAAACTTAAATTATCCTGCACCTAGGATCACACCTTCACCTTTTCTTAATGACAGACTACTTTTCTTCTAAATTCTCTCTATTCATTGTAGGTTTCATTTCACACCTCTCTTCACCTATCCTGACTACACACCTCCTGATTGGCCTCTCTTTCTGTCCCCTGCTCCCGCCCCTTGCTCCTCCTCTCTCCCAGCTTTTGTTTTCCCACTACATTACCTTTGCTTACTGCCCTGTCTTTCTCACACCTGAAGAAGGCTCCACGGCCGAAATGTTGTGTTTTCTTTCTTCTCTTTTCAGCATGGAATAAACCTATTACTTGTTCATTATCAATATACTGTACTTTTTATAGTATATGTTCAATTTCAAACACTTTTCATTTTTTGAACTGTCACATTTAATACACACACTTTATATATTTATGTCTGTGTAAGTTCTTGAAAGCGCTAGAAAGAATTTAGGCCATGAGCAGAAATGAAAGAAATTCATTTTAAAGCTCTTTTTTGAACTCACAGTGTGTGATCAAGTTTCTAAACCTACTGTACAATTTCTAAATAAACATATTTAACCATATTTATCTTCAGATTGCTTTTCAGAAGGCTGAAACAGTAGCTTTAGGCTAGAACATACTGTACATTAAGCCAAGGAAATAATAACATCAATCTTTTCAGAGTACTGTAGATATCACTAGTAATATGATTTTAAATGGTTAAAAGATTCAAAACTATGAAAAGTAACATGGCACAATGTTTGTATGCAGAATTCTGCTGCTTATTCTGTCACATCAATACAGACCTTCAGTTCAATTTCTGGTGCTCAGCCTCACAGGATAACAACAGAAGTGTAATGTAAACCACACTGTTCTGCACCTGCTTAGACTGTATATTATCTTCATTATACATTATTTAATACCAGTCTGTGCTGGGTTTGTGGCACTATTACATGAAAAAAGCAATTAAAATCTTCAAGGAGGAATGATTCAAATGGTATTGCAAAATTTAAATGTCATATTTCAGTTCCAAATGCATTTTAATGATAACATTTCTTTCTAATGTAAATAACTATCTTTTAATCCTTATCGTCACCCTGTTGCTTCTTGATTAATGCATGTCTCTATGGCTGAGATGTCATCCCATGCTTCTTTTTTTCCCCTTTTTCTATCTCCCTGTCTGACTTGCTTTTTACAAGCATGCTAATTGCTTAATTAAAATTTGATTCAAGAGCGCCAGTGGCTTTACAGCTCTTCACCAGCACATCAAGGCTGAAGCTGCATTATGCTTCAGATTTGTCTGTTTGTAAGACTGCAGATCACATACTGTACATATATTCCAATTCTCTGAGCAACAAAAACCCACATTATGGGTTTTTAAGGACTTAATTATCAGGGACTTGCAAACCCCAGCTAATACTCCAGATTCCTCACAGAGATATGCTGTAGAGGACCTAAATGATCAGGGCTCCTCTCTGGCATTCTTTTCTGTTCTTTGGATTGTTTCATAACACCATTACAACATCTGTGAGAGAGGCTTGCATTTCATCTGTATGTTGATGGTGACTGGGTTAATGTCACCACTGATGAAAATTGAAAATAAATGACAACGACTGATGACTGATTATCTTATTTGACATTTTCTCCTCCATTCTGGTTGAAACTGGTTAAATGTCTCCTATGAATTATTGTCTTATACAAATGCATCAGAATAACTCCACCCTTATTTATAAGAATAAACTTATACAGTGTTTTTCTGGTCACTCCACTCAAAGCACTTTACAGGTAATGGGGACCCCTCTCCACCACCCCCACCGTGCAGCCCCACCTGGATGATACAACAGCAGCCATAGTGCACACAGTACACTTATGGCACATCAGTTAATCTGACAATAAATTTAAACATATACCCCACTGGATCAGAAGACCTTAGTGATTAGCTGATTCAATAAGATTCAGATTCAAGACTTGCTAAATCTTGTTTTAGAAATGTACCTAACAGCTGCTTTGTCAGCAGCTATATCACCTTGCAACTCACAACTAGCAACCCATTGAAGCTCAGCAGGTGTGAGCCTGGCCAGTACCTGGAAAGGAGGCCTCCTGGGAAAGATAAGGTTGCTGCCAGAATAGCTGCTAGTGGGACCAGTAGGGGGCACTCACCCTGTGGTCCGTGTGGCTCCTAATGCCACAGTATAGTGATGGGGACACTATACTGTAAAAAGGCAGTGTCCTTCAGATGACACATGAAACAGAGTTCCTGACTCCTTGTGGTCATTAACAATACCATAAAACACACTAAAACCTAACACTGTATCTGCCTTTAAACCTTTCATATTTTCATAATAATATAGATAAATAGACACTAGGTAATCATTATAAGAAAAGATTGAATTTACGTATGAGAAAAACATTTATAAATTTCAATATATTTTATAGATAAAATATGTCATACATCGATGTTTTTTACATGTTAATTTGTTAATGCATGTTAACGCCAGCAGCCATATCACCTTGCAACTCACAACTGGCAACCCATTGAATCTAAGTAAGTGTGAGCCTGGTCAGTACCTGGATGGGAGACCTCCTGGGAAAAACTAAGGTTGCTGCTGGAAGAGGTGTTAGTAGGGCCAGCAGGGGGCGCTCACCCTGTGGTCTGTGTGGGTCCTAATGCCCCAGTATAGTGACGGGGACACTATACTGTAAACAGGTGCCGTCCTTCGGATGAGACGTAAAACCGAGGTCCTGACTCTCTGTGGTCATTAAAAATCCCAGGGCGTCTCTCGAAAAGAGTAGGGGTGTAACCCCGGTGTCCTGGCCAATGTTCCCATTGGCCCTTACCATCATGGCATCCCCATCTATGAATTGGCTTCATTACTCTTGTAGCGGCAATGCTTGTTAATAAGACACAATTAAGTGTTGCTGTGCTTTCCTAAATCAGGCCCCATCTCTCTCTTCATCTCTGTGGTGCAGCCACAGAGAAGCTATTCATGCAGGCTGATTTAAAGATGTTTTCTTTTGATAAGGGACAGCTCCCAAATGGGGATGCACTTAGCTAACCCTGGCTATCATAATCAATGGTCATCCATTGGCGCCTATCTGTCTAGGGAGTGCCAGATGGACATCTGGACTGCATTCCTAGGTGTCAGGAGTAAGTGACTCATATCTCACCTTGATCAACCAATCAGGGACTGGTAGGGCCGAGTAACCCACGTGGGTCTCTGATGCCCATGAAACTTTCAACCCATGAACGAGCTGAAGTTCCTCCAGGTAAAAACAGGCAACACAGAGGGCCTGAGAGAAATTCTAAAGACTATTCTAAAGGGAATTCAAAGGAGAATTCCAGGGGTGCGAGACAATTCCAGGGCAGGACGGCCCAGGAGCAGAAGGCTCCCAAGGGCAGGACATTCTCGCAGCGCGCCTCCTGACCATCCTGAGACTCAGCCCGGACAACCATGTAACGGCCAGTGTGTCCGAGTGCCAGAACTTTCCTTTGTTCTAAGAGTCGAGTAACGAGTAACCAAAGGATCCACCCAAGGTTAGCATCAGCAGCAAGCCTCTTGAACAGGTCGGAACTGTGGAAAGCTGAATCAGTATTCAGAATTAGCGCTTCATCAGGAACGAACCGGTCCTCTTCCTGACTTGCTGGGACCCACAGTCATCTTTTCTCCTGTGCACAACTGTGCTAGTTTCAGCCAAAACTAACTAGCCGGTCTTCAGAGAGCATCAGCAGCGCACCGTCGCAAGCCGCACAGCACAGCCTGGCACGGAGCCAGAGAGCGCGGATTGGACAGCAACAAGCCTGCAACTGCTTCTTTGTGCCTGCAGGAGATCTGAATCCCCAGAGATTGGATGAGTTTTCAACTTCACTGCATTACTGCTCGAGAATTCAATTGTTATCCCAGCCAGTTGATATCTATTTAATTCCTAAGAGTTATGTACTTGTTTTGAGTATCTAATGTAGAAGTTGTAACCAAGTTCAATTACGAAACGGTCTAAATGAATTATATAGTGAACGTATGTCCTCTTGATATGTGTAACCCTTCGTAACTGACTGAATATATACCTTTTGTATTCTGATAACCCTCACGATGGGATCTGTTAGGTTTACATGCATATTCTATGTATTAATAAATGTATTCTCGTGTATTAGTACCTGTGTGTGTAAGTTGTTTGAGTTATATTGCATGGTTGGATTCTAAGGCCATTAAAAGAATCAATTTTGTGATTTACTGCCACAATTAATAATTGTCCCAGTAAATGCCCAAACCCCTACAGAACTGGTGCCTCGTGAGAGCACACTACACTCTGCTTTCCTCCCCACTGATAGCTGATGTGTGGTGAGTGTTCTGGCGCACTATGGCTGCCGTCGCATCATCCAGGTGGATGCTGCACATTGGTGGTGGTGGAGGGGAGTTCCCATTACCTGTAAAGCGCTTTGAGTGGAGTGTCCAGAAAAGCGCTATATAAGCGTAAGCAATTATTATTATTATAATTATTATTAATTTGTATTAGACAGGGATTAGGAAACCCTGCAATTACAAAGCCATCAACCTGCAATTGCTATAGGTACTTTTAACATTAGCAACTTATTAAGACCTAAAAAATACCTTGAGCTGACTTTCTATCCAAATGATTCCTTCAATTAGGTGAACAAAATCATAAGTAGAATTAAGGTAAGAGAATACTCAGAACATTTGAGAACTGGAGCTGCCCATCCCTGAGGCAGGAGGAAACTGTTGGTCTTAGCATGTATTTATCAACTTATGTTGTTTTATATTTATATTTTAAAGCTTATTATTTATCTACAGGTATCTTTACCTTTGCTTTTTTGGGTATAATTCAATTTGATTTCCTTCCTGGAACAAAATGATTAAACATAATCCCTAGATATACAGTATAATGCAAAATTTATAAACTAATTATAAAAGATAATTTATTTTCCTTTCAAAAAGGTTCTTTTTAACACCTAGAGTAGAAGAACTTGCTATCTTTGAATTCCTTAATGACCTGGATAGATGGTACTAAGAGGCTTCAGGCACTAGCACTCTTGTAGGAGCTGTTAACTATAATTACAATCCAAATAAGCACCAAACTAGTTTAGCATTTATTAAGTACCTTCTGATCTAGAGTGGCCCTAATTTACTCCAAGTTCATTACCAACAAAAATGCATCTTAAAGAACCATTCACATAAAACAAGATATATACAAATAGTCACTGTCATTAGAAAACCAAAGCCTTTAATCAGCTAGTAAATTAATGTGATTTCAGTAGCCTTTTTCTCTTTAAAATGTTTTAAGACTCAGAGTTTGTTTTCTCACTGCAGAATTTGTCACTATTTTTACTTTATCTCAGAGGACAACACTTCATTGAAAACAGTAATGTGTTTTTACAATCACCTCCAGTAGTAATTAATTTTACCTGGTCCCTTTCACCATCACAGGTCTCATCACCTCACACCACTAACTCACAATTTTTACTTCTTCAAATCCACACATCAGTAGTACCCAGCCCTTTTAGTTTTCTCTCCAGCTAATCTTTTCATGCTCTGCCTCTCCAGTGCTAATTTGTGATTTAATTGATCTGCTTATTTGTTTAGATTTGTATTTAATTTGTTTCTTTGATCACAAATTCCCTGTTTCCAATAACTTCAGCGCACAGAACTTTATCTTTCACTAGTTGAATTGATGATGAACAGACACAGCTGGCAATGACACTGTACCTGAAACTCCAACACTGTTTTTTTTCCTTCTGCAAGGGTTAAACGTGTTCCATTACAGGCAACACATCCGAATGATGGCAGTCCTTAAACTCAGACATTTTTACATGGTTGATACCAATTACGTATCTCATTTGACCTCCAATTACAAACCTCATTTGACCTGAAAAAAATGCAATCATGCTCCAAACAAAAAAAAAAACCTCAAACATTTTAGCTTGTCATTAAGAACTCAACTGGAGCAAAAACCAGAAGACACAGTGTTCCTCTGCGACCACTCTGTGATTGTGAACCACTGCAATATATACTTGAAATAAAGAGATGAACAAGAATACCATTAAATGTGAAAGCTTAAAGTGAGTGCCCACATCAGGCTTTAAAAACACCCATACCTGTATAAAACACATACCTCTACTGCAGCACAAGACTTGATCGGATAAAGGAAGATGTTGGTTAGAGTTCCAGAGACTTCCGCACTCCTTGAGCACACAACTCCAGATCTCAGAATGTTGCTTTCCCCACGCTGAGCAGAGATGCTCGGTGTCTTCACAGAGCCACTGAATTCAGATCCTTCCTCTTGAACTTTTAGAGGGCCATTATGATTTGGAAGTGCGGGATATGCTAAGCTGTCTGCCGGCAGAGAAGTTCTTAACCTCTTCAGTCTGTCTTTATCCATTTTGACTGGCTGTTGAGTGAAAGAGTCAACAATGAACCTCAAGAAGGTCTGGCAGTCCTGGAAGGTCGACATGTAGCCAAAAGAGATCCGAACAGAGCCAGTGGGTCGCCCTCCAATCAGATCCACATTGTCTCCACAGACATGGCCAGCCTGGAAAAAATAAAATCATTGGAGATTCCAGTAGGGTGAGTGGGTTTCATAGAAGAAGAGATGACAGGGCTAACACTTTTACTTAGCTGTAAAGCGCTTTGAGTGGAGTGTCCAGAAAAGCGCTATATAAGTGTAAGCAATTATTATTATTATTACTTCACAAGAAAGGTTCTGCACTATTTTTGTATCTTTCATATTTTATCTATATATTATTTACAGTCTTGTCATGTTCCTTGAGTGCTCCGTGTTTTTTATGTAAAATAATAAAAAATTAGAGCTTCCCATCAGCACACAGTTACTAGTGTCTATGAATGCTGAGAAGGAAAACGTTATTAATTTATCATGAAAGTTCATTAGCTTTTACAAGTCTTGCTTTCTTTCTTATTGCTGAGGTTTCAAGGGTTATCATGAAATGTGCTAGGGTATACCGAAGGTTGTTGGGAATACATTTTAAAGCCGTTTTAATGAGGCAATTAATTTAATGAGGGGTATATTTTGTGCATGTGAGTACTGTGAAGGCATGGGTATTGTATATTGATGGACAGAACTCGAGTAGGATGGACTAAATATTTTGCTTGTTTTGGTGATAATTGATAGCCTGAGGTGTGATTGGGGAAATTTTGTCTTCTCACATCTATTGCTTAGAAAAGGTAACACTTTGAGCAGAGGTACCTAACTTCAACCACTTTACACAATGGATTATGGGAGTATGAAACAAACTATCCAGCCAAGTTGTTCATACTGATGCCCTGGTTTCTGTCAAGATCCTTAGATCAATTAGCTAGTAACTACCAAAGAGGTCAAATGGCCTCCTCTTGTATATAACCTTTTCCTACATGTATGTTCTTAAATTATGAGAATGTGGTTATTTGAGAATTTTAGATGTGTTGTCCTTGTAAGTGCTTTTGCACATTTGTTCCTAGTTTTTATGCATATTTGTGAAGGAACTTTTTGAACCTCTGAAGAAAATTGTGATGTCTTTACCTTTTGTTTCCTGTGTATGTGAGATGTTTTTTTCCATTGCTCAAAGAGGGTGACCCTACTTAAATCTAGGTCATTGCATTACATGTACAATAAGGTTTTGGTGATCGAAAAGGAAGTGTATTTTGCCATTAGAACTGGGAATGAAGAGGACATCCCAATTTTCTTTTAGAAAAGCTGCTTTTTTGTTTGTTTTCACTCAACAGCTTGAAAAGAATTGCTACCCTGAGTGGATCATTTCTTTTTGCCTCATTAAACCTTTTCTCACATCTGTTATAGCCATTTTAACAGTCCGACAGTGTCCTGCGGTCCTCTGGTCTCTCACCTGCAGATTGTTTTTCATTTCCTGGTCACTGATGCCCAGGTGGCGCTGGCAGGCTCCAGTGTTGCAGAAGCAGCCTGTGCGGACTTGGATGCTATGCAGACTAGCGAGTTCATCCACCTGAAAGGGAAAACACAAAGCTGCACTGTTGGTGTATGTACAGTAGGAATGTCTTAAGAGACATATTTTAATATATGATGCAGACAGTCCCTGAACTGAAGTAGTTTAAGACTGCTTTTAGGAGCAGGTCATCTGAAACTTGTAAGTTCCATGAAAAAAATTCCAAAGGCACAAAAACAAAAGGAACCAAATTTCAAGCCATGTGCCATTGCAAGCTTGCTGTTGCTTCACTGTACTGCGAAAAAAAACCCACAAATGACAGCCCAAACAATCAGATTGGTACATGCATGATGAGGAAGATCAGCAAGATGCGTCATCTAATAGCAAACTCTACTCAGATCCATTGCTTTGAATATTACCTGTACCATCTTTTAAATATGGCTGTCTTTGATTTGAAAAAGACTGGGATTTCACTGCATTTTTAAGGCAGTTTAAAGCCAGTGACATCAGAGAGATGTCAATCAAACATGACACTAAAGAAGGAAGGCACAGATTTAATATCTCTTGGGGTGCAGCTTTGTATACATGCTAGAACAACAGCTTGGATCAAATCTGTTTGTACTTCAATGGTTAGTTGCAAAGCATAAATCATGGAGGAGTTTTACAGGTTGACACAGAAAAAAGTAGATGTTTGTTTCATTTTTTAATAAATGAAAAGATTTTGATTCCCAAAGGATTTTCTATTCTGTTAACTTTACAATGTCTTCTATATTATCTATCCCAGTGGGACGACCAGTTCATTCAGCAGTTTCGGTTACAAGAGAAAACATGAAGACAGTCTGATTATCACTGTATAGAGTTTGACCTCTGGCATGTTGTCTGACCAACAATCACCTGGACAGTTTCTTTCCCAATGCCATATCCTTACTTAACCAGCATCCTCCCCCAACAACTCCCGGTTTCAGCTGAAAACACTTTGAACTATTATTACTCCTTAGTTCATACATCTTGAATATCTTGTGCATCTTCCCAACATGTTTACATAGTTGCACCTTACTCCTCCATCTTTTGTATATTTTCCAATGTAACTATGTCAGTAATGTTAATGCTTCTTTTGCACCTGTGTGGGTTTTGTGTTGAGCAGGTTCCAAATGTACCAAGGCAAATTCCTGTACCTGCACGTACTGGCAAATAAAAGCAATTCTGATTCTGATTTTGTTATAAGGTTTTTATGGGGCTGATACTAATGTAAAAAAAAAGTTTTTATTGTATTGTAAGTTCCACATGAGAAAGTCTAAAAGAAGAATATAGGAAGGGAGATGGTGCAGAACATACTTCACTCCCAGTTGCTAGCATAATGATGTCAAATCAGACAACACAACAATCATCTACATCTTAGATGTGCAGGAATCCTATTTAGCTTGAAAGATGCATCATAAGACCACTGTAGCCAACAGTAGCAGTTCAATGAGAATTGGTTTTCTCAGCTCAGAGATAATGCTCATGAAAGGATTCTAGAAGCATGTCTGATTGACAGTGAAGGTCAATCAGACAGCAAGCTTGTACAGTAGGTTTCAGTATGATGAACAACTTTGGCACCTGTATTTAGAACAGTAGAAGGCATAAGAAGAAGTGGTTTATAATTACAAAACATTTACCAACACCCTAAAAAAGAAAATAATTGAATGGAGTTGTGATATTAAAGTAATCTTTCAGGATGGAGTAAAGCTTTCTTGAGAATTGTGTTGCATTAGGAGTTTGTCTCTTTATTAAAGTTTGTATCTGAATATTTTGTTAATTAACACACTTGGTTAATTCTTAACACAATTTAGTTGGGTAGTTTATTCATCTTTACCCTTCTTACTAGCTTGTAGAAAAAAAATATACACTTAAGAGACAGGTTAGTTTTACCCTTGTGAATAAGAGTTGTTGCAAATAGTAATCCTGGTCAGTATGAAAAGGAACGGCATATTTAGATATTTACCTGCTAGAACATTATAACTGAATGCTTCTAAATAGGAAATCCTCCTAAAAGGTGACAGAAATTAACAGCTATATTACAGAACTGTGTGGATACCTTGTATTTTTAAAATGTATTGTCCAGATGGGCTAAATTATTTATTTTCAGTAGAATGTGGATCTTGACTAGACACACGGTGTCCTGCGAAGCAGAAGCTGCCTTAATACTATTTGCATTCAGGATTGTAGTTAAGCTGAGCTCATTAATTATTCGCACATCAATGTGGTGCTGCACGTTGACCAAATACAGAGACTGAAGTTACTTGCATTTTTCCCTTTATGATTTAATTTATTTCAATTTGTGTATGGTAAATTTAACAGAAAGACAAAAGCTTAATTCTGAATTAAAACATTCAATTTTTCTGTGCCCAAAAAACATTCTGAAAATAAAAGATTTACATAATTCTTACCAAAATACCAAACTCTTACCAAAACAAAACATAACTAGAACATGTTCAAATAAAACAAAATCAGATACTAATTGGAAAATTGCAAACTGTATATGCAATTTGTGGCTCAAAGATAAAAGTTTCAAGAAACTAATATTTAATCAGAGTTTAAATTTAAAATCAAAGACTCTTCTAGGTGTGATAATTTAGCCCCTTTTCTAAAACATACTCATTTGTTAATTTAAATCTTAATTAGAGTTTCCTGCAATTGTGTATTGAGCAATCTACTTTATGTACTATATACTACAGTATATAGTTTACACCGTAATTTATTTTAATTAATGTACATTAATCTTAATTTCATACTCTCACAAAAATGCCAGAAGCCATGCTTGCAGACTTGTGCACATTTAAACAGAGGTTTATGCCAGGGTTAATTATAATTTTCACAATGCAGTCATTTGCCTTTCCAAATCCCCCTTTAGCAGTTTCACAGATTTCCTCCCACTGATGATAAAAGGACTGCTCACAAGCAGTGTCCAATTAGTAACTCAGACTTGGAATAACTTTATAAGCACAAGCACAAACAGAGCACTCATTATTCTATCTATGAATCTATGAATTGGTTTCATCAGTCTGCTTTCCTCCCCACTGATAGCTGATGTGTGGTGAGCATTCTGGCACACAATGGCTGCCGTTGCATCATCCAGGTGGATGCTGCACATTGGTGGTGGTGGAGGGGAGTCCCCATTACCTGTAAAGCACTTTGAATGGAGTGTCCAGAAAAGCACTATATAAGTGTAGGCAATTATTATTATTATTCTGTACAACTGCCAGGGGGCTCAGTGAATGCTTAACGCAGCATACAGAAGCATTTAGGCTGTTGCCACAAAACACCTAGTTTCGATGCTGAGCCACGTAAAACAACAGGGAGATAGAAGTTTGGGATCAGAGTGCAGGGTCAGCCCTTTATACGGTGCCCCTAGAGCAGTGTGGGTTAAGGGCTTTGCTCAGGGGCCCAATGGGGTAGGATTCTTCTGTCAGCCGCGGGATTTGAACCAGCAACCTTCCAGCCACAGGCGGAGATCCTTAGCCACAGTGCCACTGTTCTGCTCCCGCCTGCTTATAGTAGATATTTTGGAAAAGTTTTAACATGCTTTTTATACTGTTTATACGTTTATATACTGTACTTCATAAAAAGCTATAATGTTTTATCCTTTACTAAGAATACATAGTAATAACAGTACTTGTTGTTATTGTAAAAAGGTTGTACTAATTTAATACCACTTGATAGGGAATATTAATATTGAATTGACTAACTAAGCAGCTCAAAACATCACTCGTGGATAAAGTGCGACAAGCAAACACCAAGAGTGCAGGATATAGAAAATTCATCACATCCTCCAAAAAAACTATCTATTCTACATACCAAACTCAGGGGATGTAACACCTTCAGCCTTTGTGATAAACAAAATGTTTGTTAAAGAAGTATGGAGCTGTTTTGCATAAACTGGCTGCAATGGAATACGTAAAGGGTAGTTCCAAGCTTAAAGGAAAAGACATAACTCATTCATAGTCATTCATTATTAATAATATCTTCCATATTGAATTTAAATTAAATTACAATCCACCAGTCTATATATTTTCTAACCCAAGACAGGTCGGGGTGTGGCTTATAGTACTAAGTGCAGTACAGTACTGGGTGGCTACATCTGCACTCCTATATTCAGTAGTTAACTCTGAGTGTTTATTCTCCTTGCTCTAGGAAGATGAATTAGAGCATCACTGATTTCTCAGATACAACAAGATGAAACATTTACTATATTTTCCCCCTTAGAGCTGTTTCTGGAAATCCCAGCTTTTGAAACATGTGCATTTGTTGGAATACTGATATGATACAGACCTAAAAAAAAAGACTGAACCCATGGTTGGAAAAGCCTTGTGAATACTGTTAAAAACACAGGGCTTAAGGAAATTTTAGAACACTGAGCAGGATAATCAATAATTAAGTACCATAAATATAACTCCCAAATTGTAAAAGACATCCCAAGCATATATCTGATTAGCCACACTTGAGATCTTTATTCTCCTGTACAGCTCTGGCAATGGAGTAAAAAAGCAAGCAAACTGTGATAAATAAATATTTATGAACAATAATAGAAATCTAGTAACATACAATACAACATACAAGTGCCTCAAAGGCCTAAATTCTGACAAACTGGAAAAACCAGACTACAACCTTGTGTTCACATATCCTGTATAACGCCTAACAGGCCAACAAAAGATACATTTGTGTCCTAAATGAAACATTCAGTAGAATACAGCACAGAGGTAAATCTCTTCTTATAAATCCAGATGCTCCAAAGTGAATGAGACCATATTCTAAATAAATGCATCCACTAAACCATAGAGAACATTTTTACCCTGGGGACTCATTATAAAGGAAATCAGGAGTTTCCTAAAAAAACAGAAGGCAAGCTCTCTTAAACAAGGTTCAAATACTTAACTAGAATCTGGTCTTCAGGGGTTGATTTGAACAAGGTCCTTTTGCCTGTTACATATTTCTTCCTTGTGCTCTTTCTCCATCTCTCTACTCCTTATGCTTACACCTCTTTTATCCTGGGTTTCAAACTGATGAAAACTCTTTATGACACTGTGGATAAACTTACTTTTCTCACTGTGATATCGTTACTCATCCCTAGAGGCCAAGATACCAGCAATCACAGTCCTCTAGCTTTCATCCCTGACAGCCTTATGAAAATATGGGCTCTCTTATCAGCACTGTATGTGTCTCTAATCTATATTAAATGCTCATGTGGCTGCCTAAAGGTTCATTGCAGAACCATGCCGAAACCTCGGTCCACTACCAGAATCAGTAATCTTGAATGGACATTCAAGTGCTCCAAACACTAGTTTACTCCGGGAGTGTGCTCTGTTTGGTATCCCCCTTACTAGTGAAAAAAGATATAAGATGTGAAGAAGGGGTTAACTGATTTCTTTCTGCACAAAGACTTCTTGTGACACAAGACATTCCAGGCTTTGAGTTATGGCAGGGATGGGGGTTAACTGATAAGAATTCCAGATGCAAGTTAGAGACCCCCCAACTAAGGAAACCTAAAACCGACCATTAAAAGTGGTCAAGGTCCGAGAAATGTCCGAGCACCGGTGTCCTTCCCCCATTACCATGGTAACAAATTGCGTCAGAAATGGCTGAAATTTGCTATATAAACTGAAAGTTTTGTACCTATATTCCGAACAATATTTTGGTCTTATTGTTCCTTGCATGCAATAAACTCGGTTGTTTAAATGTCATCTCGGGATCCAGAACTTATTTGTCTGTTACAACAGTAGTGAGACCAGCTTGAGTAGAGGAATGACAGAACTCTGCTGTCACATGCATTGACAGCCGCCTGTGTGAATCTCTGACTCAGAATAAAAAGTTATAGCATCTGGGCTGCAGTGATTCAAAAACATTGGCAGGGATTTTCCTTGGTTACATCAGTTATTTCTCTCATAACCTTTCACCCAGAGGGATCTTACCGCAGAGAAATTGGGAATAATTGAACCTGTAAACACTAAACAAATAATCTGAGCCGTGGGAAAATACAGAGAAAAAAGGAGTCACCACACAAACCAACCCTAACAATAATGCTTCTTTCCCTACTCTCTCTCCATACAGATCTAGGACTCCAAGGATTACTTCATCTTGTGCTGATCCCTTTGACAACTTGGAGATGGGTCTTTTGACAACACACTTCCAACATGATCAGATCAAGGATTCTACGTTGAGCCATGCACAAGAGCAAATAGTGGAATTGAATGGACAGTAGGACAAAGGATGGAGTCGACTATCCACTTCCTTTATTATAAAGAAATAATCTATTACATCAGTTAAATGATCAACACTGTGAGCGACTCCTGGTGCACCCAAAACATGGACAGTTCATCCTTCGACTAGCCCATTCGCAATTGCTAGGATGGTGCCTGGGGATAGACAAAACCCGAGAGGGGATATTAAAGATTCCTCTGGCTGGGGATATATAGTATGTAGATATCAGGTGTTACTGCAATAACTGTCCTGACAGTTGGTTTTGTGCTCTGGTTACACACTCTTATTGTGACCACTATCTATTATCGAAGAACCTTTCTCTAGCATCGTAATGGATCTCCCAGGACCCCTCACCAAAACTTCTTGAGGATATGAATACATTCTAGTAAATGTCAATTATGCCTCCCACTACCTGGATGCTAACTCTCTATGGAAGGCTGTAAGCAGTGTGATCGCAAAGGAGAATTTATTCATGTGAGTCGGTTTACTGAAATTGATCCTAACCAGGGAACCCCGTTCACCTCTTGCATCATGCAGGAAGTGGCAGTTCTTCTTAAAATCAAAATGTTAAATACCTCTGTATATCACCCTCATATGGACGGCCTGGTAGACCATTTTAACTGGACCCAGATGCAAATGCTAAAGACTGTGGCTGAATCTGAGAAAAGACTGGGATCAACTCCTACACCTTCTAATATTTGCAATCAGGGAAGTGCCCTAAGACTTAACAGGCTTCTTCCTGTTGAATTACTTTACGGCTAACAAGCCTGGGGTGTCTTGAATGTAGCTAGGGAGTCCTTGGAAAGTCAGGATTTCACTACACATAATGTCCAACTATGCGAATAAGTTCTAAGAGGGGATGACACAACTTAAAACACTTGTGTTAAAGAAAAATACACCTCAAAGATGCACGGAACCAACAATCTAACTCACAATTCAGGACCTTTAAACCAGAGGACCATGTCATGCTTTTGCTTCCCATTCTAGAATGCAGCAAGACCATATGAAATACCATGTGAAGTACAAGAAAAAGAAGCAGGTATACTATGTCAATGTGTTAAACCCATGGCATGAATATACACCTGAAAAAGGGTAATCTTCCCACTTTTGTTGCACCTATAGCCTTCTGGCAGAGGATCAGAAACACTCACTCCTCATCTCTTACTAACACACTCCTTGGCTGGATCTGTCATCTTTTTTCCAGTTTACTGGGGTGTATTCATCTTCTGCAACATCATATCGAGACACCACCAGGAGCTATTGTAAGAATACCATTATATCATGTACCAGACACCAAGCATCAGGAAATCAATCAGGAAGTGCAGAAAATGCTGGATTTTGACGTCATCGAGGGGAGCGCCAGCCCCTGATTCAGCCCCATCGTTCTGGTACCTAAACCTAATGGCTCCTGGTGCTTCTGCAATGACTTGAGGAAGCTTAATGAGGTGTCCTGATTCATTGCTTATCCAATGCCCAGGATTGATGAACTACTGGAGAAACTAGGGAAGGTGAAATACATTACTACCCTGGACTTAATAAGGACTTTCCTTCCTCTCTCTTTCACCTGAGAGAAAGGATAAGGTGCAGTTTTGTCTCAGTAATTTGAAAAGGTGGAGCCGTCCCTAACAGCTGTAGGAAAATGCAGGTTCTCTCATCAGCACCATCTATGTTTGACTGAGAGCCCTATATTAAAAGCTCACACGACTGCCTAAAGCTTCATCGCAGAACAACACTGGAACTCCATAGCTTTTTCCTCTTGATATAGAGTCTTAATGTTCACTCCTAAAACATTTGAAAGAAAACTTCATTCACAGATTGATTCCACACTGGCGCTCTATCTCCTTTGGAGATATTCAACACTAAGCCAGTGGAACACACACTCGTAAAACCCATGCATTGTCACACAAGGAATTAATTAGGGTAAAACAGAAGATTCCTTTTCCTATTGTCTCCCGGGCTACTGACAGCTCTGCAAACACTTCATTCTTGTAGACAATTGTCCTTAGACACTTCAATAGCCACTTCTATAGCAAATACACTCAACCCACCTGGTTCATATCCATTTGATCAGTGTCCTTTAGATTTGAGCCATGTGTCTTCCTTGTGTTGCACCCTAGCCTTCTCTTCACAAATATATTTGTAAATGTGTTTGACATTAGGTTATGTATCACCTGATTATGCAAAACGAGAAACACATGCCCAAGTATTGTAATAGAAAACATAATCATTCTCTTATGTTAAATCACATAACTAATCTACTAAGCAGAGCACGTTCTTCTGTTGTCAGTCACTGAAAATTGCTTTTGTTTGAGTGAACATGAAGCATATGTATTTAAGGTTTATTGGTTGAAGCTGGTAAATGTCATTTCTGATAATAAAGTGACCCCTTAAACTCCCTCAGTGAAAAATAAGTATTCCAAAGAAATTCATTGTGGACTTCACACAGTTCAGCCTAAAGAATATGTTGATTCTAGCATTTGATATTGTATATTCACTCAAATATTTTGAAAATAAGAGACTTACAGAAGAAGAAACATGAAAAAGCATTGATATTTTAGATGTGTGTGACTTTGTAAACTAGCATAAAGCCATCCCTAGCCTGGCCTTAACATTCTCCAAGCTAGCACAGCTTCAGGTCAGTACAATTCATACTATTCAGGCTGTTATTTCACTCTACTTTAATCGCACCGGCAGTATAATGGAGCAACAAAAGGTATTTTCCATGATAGATTACACCAGCCTCAATCAGCATTTTCAGGTAATAGCAGTCAAAAATACGAAAAATTGAACTACAATTGCTAAGGATTGTTCTCTGAGATCCCTATAAAGTCTAAAGAATCCTATTGATTTCTTTATATTTATCTAGAGTAAATACTAGATATCATGTCTAGTGAAAGGATTTAGTCTTTTGTCTATTTAGACTTAAGGGAATCTGAATCCATAATGGTTTTGTCACTCTGAAAAAAATCAACAGGTTTGTTTAAAGCAGTAAGTTATAAAATATTAGCCAAGTTCTAGTATGCATGTTGTATAACGAGGTAAACTCAGGTGATAGAGCAGGATGGGATCTGATAGGAGTAACTAAATCATTCCCAGAGAGAGCAGTTCTGCTTCAAGCAACAGATCAGTATGGAGTTCTGCCATCGTAATTCTTGTTTTATGGTTGTTTTCAACAGAATTAGTCTGAAAATGCTGCTTGGGTGATTTTTAGGAGGTTACTGTTAGGCATCTAGCCAAAAAACCCATTAGACCTACATTAATCTTCATACTTTTCCAATGCATCATACTGCAACAAAGGAACACTTAACAAAATGAGCTCAGAGCATTTTTGAACCCTTATATTACAAACCGGACATTAGTGGAATTTTAACCCCTTAGGCTGAGACAGTACAGCTTCTAGGACAGTATTGCACCTACGGTAAATAATAAAATATATCTCCTTTATGTTTTGAGATGTCTGAAAGTTCTGCATAACAGCCACACAAACACAGCTATAAACTGTCACCTGCTTCACTCACTCAGAAAGCTACAGCCAAGGAAAAAGATGAGCTGACATTAAGCTGTAGTACATTAAGAATTATCTGGGATGAATTTAATAGCTGTACAGCGGAACATTAATTCTTAGTAACTGGAGAGGAAGAGTACTATAAGCAGTTATTTAATCTGGATGATATTACAGACCTTAATGTTATGGATGAAAGTTGAAAAATATGTCTGACATTTTTTTTTCTCTTTTTTTGTTTAGATAAACACTTCTTTCAATGAAGCAAATGACACAACCAATATAATACATCAATTGCTCATGCTTTTTCTATTCTAAATGGAACTAAACATCCAAGACATCCTTACTTGCTGGTTTCAGGACAGGAAGAATGGTACTCAATGTCCAGGAATCTAACATTAAGAATAAGGAAGCTTGGAAGAAGAGATGTGTTCCGTTCATAACATATTGTAAGTGAGAAACAGTGGGTTTACTAATAGTGGGAAAATAAATGCAAGTGGTCATGCTTTTTAGGTTCTTTGTAACCTTAATGTATTATAGTATTAAGTTTTATAAGGTATAAACACAGTAAAGTATACTTAATTGTTCAAGAAAGGAAGAACAATAGTTTTGTAATAAGGCTCAAATACCATGTTCTATTCAGCAGTAAAGCTACAGTGTATATGAAACACCTGAAACATCATACAAATAATCAAAACGAAGAATTCTAAAAAGCTTGTGGGGATACTATTATAAGGCCAGTAAAAAATGTTTATTGCATACTAATTGTCCACTTCGTTTTGATTGGAAAACCAAAGTGTAAATGGGAAGTCTTCTATGTTTTAGCTGTTTTGCCAGTATTTGCCTTGTTAAGATTGGTTGTTTGACAGACTGTATGAAACTTCTGCTAAGCTCCCTGTTTGTGGCTATTTTGTGTTATTTAGACATACAGTAAGCACCAGAATCCTTTCTCCCACTATTACATTTGCCATATTATACTCTCTATTAGCATTCACACGAAGAATCCTACTATACATCATGTAAAAGGAGTGGAAATCATCTGTTCTTATATTTCTTTCATGTCTCTAGTTTTGACTGATTATCTGACATTGTTTCTGCTTAAAATGTAATTTAGTTAAGTAAATATGGCTTCTTATTTCTCAAAACCGATTGTCTTGAGGTCTACAGAGGAAGCCAGAATTACACATACAAAATCAACCTAGTAATAAACATCTCTTGAATATTTTCTTTCGAATATTTCAAAACATTCAAGGAATTATTAAGTTCTGTTTTATGCGCAAATTATGCCACATTGTTTATTCATTCATACACTTTTAACAATTTTTAAAACATTTTTTAGATGTCGTTTAACAATTTTCTATAATGAATATTCAGTGTGTTTTTCCATCTGATTCTTTAGTGAGATACCTTATATAACCCTAATTGACCAAAAGGATTAAATTAATTAGCTTACCAGAGACAATCTGGGAAGTGATTGGTGGAATGTACACGTATTTCTAAAAATGAGCACTGTCACCCATTTCTTTTTTTAATTGAAAGTATTGTAGTTTAAAAAGCCATTTTGAAACATAATTATACTATGGAACAAGTAATAGGTTTATTCCATGCTGACAAGAGAAGAAAGAAAACAAAACGTTTCAGTTGTGGAGCCTTCTTCAGGTGTAATTTTACTATGTTATTAAATACTACATGTATTGACAGCAGCTATATTGCTTGTTTTTAAAAGATACACAGGATGCTGAGAGATTTTAAATGCTATTTTTTGTCAAAATCAGTTAACTAAAATGAAAACCAAAAATCTGAAGGGCCACTATATTTGCTCAGTGCACACAACAATACGTTATAGAAATCTGTATTCTATATTTTGAGTGACAGAGTTTTAGCTGCAGGGATTTAGGTTTTCCAATCTTGGCTGCCTGAGAAGTGATTTATTGCCCAACAAGTCTAACAGATGCACTCCCTCTACTCCTCCAATTACAATAAAGCACTCTGACTGCCATCTCCCATCTCTGCTGCAGTTCAGCACTACAGACAGGGATTGAAAGCAGGATGCCATTTGTTTAAACACATGAAGCGTTTAATGAGTTCATAAAAATAAAATATTCTCACATCTCTACACATGTAGGCGTCAGATAACAATTTTCTATCATGATTCCCCCCAAAATCAAATAAATATGCCAGGTTAAATAAGCTATGCACTAGCAGCAGATCTCATTCTGCTTACTTTCTGAAGGACATAGAAACCTACTTAGTTTGTTTTAAAATAGGCACTAATAATCATTCAGAAATCCATCCAATCGTTGTGAAAAAGCCACTTAGACCTGGTAAGGATGATGACAACCCACCAGCCATGCTGTAAGCACAAGGCTCAAGGAGAGGTAATCTGGAATACCAATGCATCACAGGTGCTCATACACATACTCAGGGACAAACCAGGAACACCAATTAACTTAAAGAGCAAGTGCTGTCCCAGTTTTTCAGACTGGTTATTAAATCACAGTAACAGAATAAATTCACTGATGGTATAGAAAAATTTTACAATTTTTAAAACTATACACATAATTGTGAACTTTGGGAAAGTACTGTAAGTTGCCATGTTATCGCAAATCCCTGGTATCGGCACGGGTGGATAGTATTTGTGGTAAAGTAGTATTTGTTGGTAAAACTGTCTCAAAGTCGAGAGCAATATTTCTATTGGATTAAAAGAGATGTATTCACTAGCCTGCTTGTTTAAAATGGTATAAGGCTGCATCACATCACTGCAACCTTTATTGCCTAGTTCTGAATCACAGAATGTGACAATGTGCATACCTGGAAATTTAGTATATTTTGCGATGCAAATTTGTGGTTTTAGAAGTTACTGTGTACATTTTATTTTTACTGTGGTTTGAAATGCACTCAAATCAACATCAATGCTGATTCTTTCTAACCTCAAAATATAAAAATAACATTACAGTTCCCTTTTAACTAGCATCTATTTGGAAGGTGAGAGCAAACGAGAGCCTGGTACAAAACCCACACAGATGCAGGGGAGAACACGTAAACTATGAGCAGGAGGCTTCCCAGGACCTGAAACCCACGAGGCAGTATGAGCTAATAACTACGTCATTCAGAATAATGAAATATATTATTATCCTTCACACACTCAAGTGTTCTCTGATTATTTAAATGTAAACAAAAGCTCCTGAAAGGACTTCTTGTTTTATATTTTATTATTTTTCTTTTCTTTTTCCTATTGTTACCACCTTATCCTATCAGGGTAGCATGGTCTGAATGACTTACTTACCTTAAACCATATTTTTTTAAATCATGAAAGTGATTAATCATCTGAGATTGACAAACCTAATGTTGCAAGCAAGATGTCGTTTGGTCCTCATCCCTACAGCCATGTTAGTTTCTCAATTTATTTAAAGCCTAATTGAACTAGTTGGTCCTGTTTGGCCAGGGACAGGTAACCAGAGATACAGTACTTGTCCTGAAATACTGTAGCAGTCAGTATAGACCTCAACAAAAACATAGTATTTTCACCTTATAGACAGTTTACTTTTTGCCAACACACAAAAGTTTTGCTTCAAAACATAGGTAGTACAAAGTACACTGCTTGCTCTATGTGATTCTACTTGATTAGTACCACTGTAGGATTAAACACACTTTTCTCTGAGCTAGTCTCTTTTAAAGTGTAAAATCAGCTCGTTAACATCTGAAACCGATTTCCCTAAAACTCTAGTGAGGAATGTGAACCCTGAATTATTACTCTCCACGTGCAATATAATGAAAAGTGGACTTCCTGTTAGATGTTTTTGGACAGCATAACAGCACCTTACTAAAATTAATAAATAAATAAGAAAAAGAAAAGTACAAAAATTGCCTTATATTGGATAGGTTATTTACCATATATTACCATGGAAAGTGTTTCACAGTTGCTCTAAAATATTTATGACCTGTATATGAAATTTACAAGTGGTCTTTTAGGATGATTTCGTTCATTCATCCTTTTGGCACAGATCATTTTCATTAACTAATTTAACTAACCCTTTAATCCAAACAGATTACAGCATTGTCATTTTTTCAATAAAAGATTTTGGTTTCCAACAATGCAAATGTGTATTAAATAGTAACTATTACACTTTTGTAAGATTGGTGAAAATTTGATTCAAGAAAAAAAGGAAGTGAAACAATGTTCACATGGTGTGATAGATCACAAAGCTTCTTGGTACATAGTTTTTTTGTTTTTGAACAAAACTGTTTGTACTTTAAATTTCTATTTCAAGGTTAAAATAATAGGCTGTATGCATGCTCACAAAGCTGAGGGCTTACATTGGAGATGCAAACCAAGGTGAGTTTGTCTCAGGTCATTTTCTGCGTGAATAACTGAATCAGGTGCAGCTACTTAAGACTAAGCCCTTTCATCACACCTGCTGTGAAATCAGCGATTTAGCCCCCACAGGGAAAATGACTATTTTTCACCCTTTCAATAAAATGTGTCACTGTGCACATATTTTCTGCTTTATTTAAAGTAAAAAAATGAGGGTAAGATTTCTGTAGCAGAAAATGCATCATTAACAACATCATAAAGATGGTTTTATGCCTCATTATTAACACATCATTCAGTTAGCTTAAGTGTAGCCTCTCTCATTTGAACATTTTTTTTGTTTCTTCTCCATTATATTTTAGCTCTATACTCTTGACTATACTTCTTGTACATCCAGCAGTTTTTTACATCATAGGTCCTCAGCACATGGGATTTATAATTCCCCTCTCATTATTGTTTAATCAGCATCAGCATTGTATAAAATGCAATTTTTGTATTTGTGGAGTGGCTGTCAGCCTCTCATATCTAGGGACGTAAGCAGTAAAACTCTGATACAGCACAACTTCAGAGTCTCTGCTGTGTTTCTCAGAGAGGACAAGAGCCACTGCAAGCATTTTCTTCCTGATTTTTAAATGTAACTGAACTAATAGTCTTCTTCTATCTGGTCCAATTACAGCATGTGGTACAGAAGGTCACTTCCCTTCTGGGGAGTGTGGTTCAGATAAGAACTGTCTGAATCTTTTGCTCTTTAGCAGTATTTTTGTACAATAACTATCAATTTAATGTAGACATTTTCATTGTGGGCTGTCACTCTGTATTACGATATTAACGTTACTGATTAATCTGAGGGAGATGGAAATGGTAGGATGGATTACTGTAGCTATTTTAACTTAGCTACACTTTTTTGTCTTATATACTGTACCTGGGAATATCCAACGATGTCTCCCTTGTCGTCCAGTACATTGAAATTAATAATGGCACCTTGAGTGTCGGGGTCATCATATTCTGTCTCACAATATATCTGGGCAACTGGGCTGCCATTTGCATGCTGCAGGCTGGACAGGATCATGTAAGTGTAACGTGCAAGTCCAAAAGTGTGCAGTTTGATAAAACTCATCCCTCCTGAAAGAGAACAGAAAATTAGAAAAAAAATGCATCACTGTCGCCAATCAAAACTGATCGATCTCTATGCAGAAAATAAAAAAAATCTTAAAATAAAGTTATAATTTTATTATTAATATATTTGTTCAAGTAGAAATAGATTAAATAAAATGTCCAATTAGATGCAAAGTAATTACACAGCTACAGTATCTCTCTTAATTATTAACTTTGGGGGTTTTGTTCCTGTCTGCTCAATTATCATTGGCAGACATTCCCTTAAATAACATTTTAAATGGTCTTCATCATGGAGTAGAAAGGTAAGAACTCTATACAGAGTCCTATTCTGAAAATAGACAGATTGCTATTATGTAAAATTTTAGTTTTTTAAAGTTCCTTAGATAAACTGTTTTATTACATATTTATGTTCTGCATGAAACATTTCTCTGTTTAACATATTGTTATTGAGGAAGCAGCAGATTGAAAAAATCCCTTGATAAATTGGAATATATTGTAATATATTACAAATTCACAGTGTTTTTAATAAAACCTGTATTACACCACTAAATTATTGTATGATCCTTTTTTAAAAATAAACATATATTCAGTGACCAGAAAGGTCTAAAGGCTTCTTCAACATTCCAGTTTTCTTTCTCAGTTTCTGTACAGTACCAACACAAAACTGTTAGTGTTGCTGAACCGCAGGTTCTCTGACCTACAAAATGATAATTCTCTCTCTTTGAGAGCTTTCAAAATAGTAAAAAGCTACATGAGGTGAAACTTAAATCTCAAAACTGGTAATAACTTGTAAATATTAATTCCATATTTCATATCTGTTTGAAATGTTTCTGGATTAACTGGTTTCCCAGCCTAAAATCTCAAGTCTTACAGTATATACATTTGTCTTATACTGTTCCTGCTCCCTCTCCTCTCCTCAACAAACAAAACAAAAACCAAGACCAAAATTCAGCCAGATATCTGAAGCCCATAAGCACTAACTAAGAGGATGATGTTCTTCAAAATAAAGTCAGCATCAGTTACGTTTTGAAAAGAAAAGAAGTAAGTCTAGGGGTCACAAACAATAAGAGTTTTAAGGCTTCATAAGTGCTTGCTTACAACACGATGACTAACCACAGCCGGGAAATCAGCCACTGATATGAAAGAATCCAATAATCTTGCTATTATTTGAGCAAGGACTGCCAGGTTTGAGCATTGTTTAATTTCACCTGGAAGTGGCTCTATTTCATTTTCCTCTTTAAATAATCACAATATTAAGCTAAAACAGCAAAATGGCAGTCCATGTTATTCAAATCGGTTTTGTTTTAAAGTGGAAGTGTAGGAATTGACATGTTTTGAAAGAACCTATACTTCAGAACTAACAACCAATGGGAAGGGATGCTTGAGAGATTTATTTTTATTAAATTATTTTTTTTGTAAAAAGGAACTGTAACAAACTCTAAACGTAACATAATGGTGGAAAAACATAACTAAGGATCCCTAAAAGAGCAAAGGTAATTTAAAAAACAAAGAGGCCTCATCTTTTGAACAAACAGAAGACATACAGTAGACTAAAACACCTAAATTTATCTTATGAGAAAGCCCAAGAATCTGACAACATGTCTAAGAAGATAAACAGCTCCATGACAAGGTCACGGCAGTATCAATTTACTACTGTTCGATCCATTTGCAATTCTGCTGAAGAGGGAACTATGACAACTCTCTCAGACTAAAAAGTTGGCAATTTAGGGAAAAAATGGAAAAAAATTGAACTGTTAAGTACAGGTTGTTCTGTCAGGTGTTCATAGTGAGCTGAAGCAGGAACTCTTTGCAGTTATTAGTGTGAAAAGCTAGGTAGTGACAAGGTTTTCAAGAATCCTTATAATCCAAAAGGTAACAACACATGCTTAGAAGTACTTATTGTAGTTTTTTATTGAATGTTGTGAAAGTATTGATTGGAATAAAATATTTGAGAAATGAGAAAGAAAAAGCAAGTAACAGCTTTGACTAAGAGATAAATCACATGATATCTCCATGATACACCCATTAAAAATCTGTCCAAAAACCTTCCTGTGGTTCATTGACTATTTAACATGTCTAAAAATTAGACCAACTCTGAATTCAAGGTCAGCCGATTAACTACTCCCCAGTAATCCTGAATTAAGTTTGAGCTGTAACCCTACTGACCAGTACAGTGATGCGGTGGTAAGCATTGCTTTCTTGCAGCACTGAGGCCCTGGGTTTAATTACTGAGGTGCTAACAGTGTGGATTTTGTATGTTGTCTACGTTTTCGGGCCCATTTCCTCTGGGTGTTTTGGTTTCCTCCCACGATCCAAAAACATTCTTGTAAGTTAATAGGCTTCTGGGAAAGTCGGCTCTGGTGTAAGTGTGTACTGCCTGTGTTAGTGTGTGCCCAGTGATGGACTGGTTCTGTCCAGGGTGTACTCTACCTTATGCCTGTTACTTGCCAGGATAGGTCCTGGCTCCCTGGAGACGCTGTACTGGATAAAAACAGTTCAAAAATTGATATTCTGTACAGTATGTAATCCTACCTCTAGTCTTAAATTAAGCCTAACTCTAGCGTTAACCCTTAACCTCTGACTTAATATTAACTTCAGACTGAAATACAATCTATACCTCAACTTACACCTAGCAATAGTTGTAACCACAATTTAACACTATTTCAAGCATAAACCCTATATTTAACTCTAACTTTAAACCTGACTCTACCCACTACCCCAGGTCAGATGTTATTACAGCAAAAGCGTAGGCACCCCTGGTAAAATTTTATGTTTCAGTAAATCTCTAAAAGCAGTTGACACAAGTGGCACAAAACGTAAACATGACATGTTTCTTCAAATTTAAATGCACAGTTAGTATTGATTTACAATATTTACTTTCTGTAGAATAATAAAACAGTGAATATGGCTTCTGCAAACGTTTGGGCACCCAAAAAATTGGTCGGTATTTTCTAATCCCCCAACTCACAAAAATCACAGCCTCCAAACATTTCCTGAAGTCAGCTAAGAGTCTTTCTATTCTTTCTTTTGGATTTTTTTCCCACTCTTCCTCACAGACATTTTCTAGCTCAGAAATATTCTTACAGTAGGTCCGGGGACTATGAAGGCCATTCCAAAACCTTAAACTTTCACAAAATTCACGCAACGCTAAAGCATAATAGATCCAACAAGTGCTTAATCGTTGGTAAGGTGTTTTTTTCTCTAAATGTATCTTCTGTGGTTGTGACAAAAATTGCATTTTAATTTCAACAGTCCACAGAACTTTGCAGGTTCTTTGCAGTGATCTGTGAGTTCTGCTTTGCAGATCTGAACAGTTTTTCTGCAGTTCTATAAGAGGTTTTTCTGGGTCTTCCAGATCTTGCCTTGACTTCAACAGTTCCCTTTAACTTCCATTTCTTAATGATTTTTCTGACAGTTGAAATTGCAAGCTGGCCTCCCCCTGCTTTGTAACTGAGCATTATCTTAATTTTCAAGTCCTCAGACAGCTGCTTTGAGGATCTTACAGTTGTTAAAAGTAGGCATCACAATCTGAGAGATTAAAAGGGTCATTTGTTTAATACTGCAAATGTCTTCACCTGACTTAATTTAAGGCTTTACAAGTCAATCAAGTTTTGTAGCCTTTTGTAGTCTTTGAAAAACATAACTTAAAAAAATAGTCATGAATAGTAATGAAACATTTGCACATCACATCAACTTTTTTATTTTTTTGAATTGTTCAAATCAGCAAATAAATATTAATTTTGCAATACAATTTGCAGAAATATGTTGGGTTTAACTTTGTACCATGTAGAGGTTGTGCCACCTTCTGTTCACTTAGAATTTAATTGAAATATAATTTAGCCAGGGATCCCTGAACCTTTGTACACAACTGTAAATGTACATTCTAAACACAACAACCCTTTACTGAAACCTTAACTAATTAAGTTAATTACACCCTACCTTATCAGTACTTCTTATAGCTAAGGCAAGACAATTGGCATATTTTGAGTGTTGGTGTAAACAACATGTAAACAAACTGTTCAGTAAAAATATTCTTTATTTAGCAGAGAATACCTAACAAGGGCTGAATTAGGCCAAAACAATAACCAGAATCCTACCAGAACTCCAAAAGGCCCACTGAGACAAGAACTGAACCCAGAGAAAACCCCCTATGCCAGCTGGTCCTGATGATGCTCACTGACACTACAGTACCAACCTCAAGACAGCATTAATCAAAGTCAAGCAAATCACAGCACAAGCCAAACAGCATTGCCTTTTCCACTGGGACACACACATAAACCCAACAAAAATGTTAATGTTACAGTACTCTAAAAAGAAAATACACACTATTCAATTCAATTCAATGAATTTTATTGGCATGACCAATGAATTGCAGTGTTGCCAAAGTGTATATAATTAACGCAACATCTGCAGACATTTCCAATACAAACACATCATAGCACATTTACATATGCATACAACAAATAGAACATTATTGAGAGACAGGCTCATTGTTCCTCAGGCTATAACAGGAGATCACATACTGGGCTACCAGCTCAATGAGTTCCCTCCCCCCTCTCCTAGTAGGATTGGAAGCTGCTCTGATTCTGGTTGGTGTGGGAATTCTAGGATTAGGTTTGTTATTTTAAGGATCCCATATTATTTTGCACGGTAATCACATTTTTCACTCTGATTCCAGAGTATTTTTCACAGTGCAGCAGAAAGTGCATCTTTGTTCCCTTTTCTCCCTGCTGGCAGTAAGAACATAGGCTGTCCTCCCTTGACAGCCAGGTCTGTCTGTGCCTCCAAGTTTTGTGGTTACTGAGCCTGTGTCATCAGGGTCTGTTTCTCTTTGCTTTCTTTGTCTATTTAGGGCTCTGTAGCATTCAAGTTTGTGTTTTATTTTTGTGTGTGAGAGAGATATTGTTGTTTGATTTGTGCAGTGATTTGGCTGACTCAGATTTGGAGTGTTCTACCAGTATTGTCCTGAGACCATCGGGTATCAGTGTGGCTCAGGGCAGAGAACTTCAGGACCAGCTGGCTCAGCAGGGTCTTCTGGCGGTAAGTGTTTGTTCACTGCTATTTAGATGTAGCTATTATTGTATTGCTCTTTTCTGTATGTTGATCAACCGTGTGTATTGGCCTAATTCTGCCCTGAACATTTTGTTTGGAAATTTTCTCTGCACATGAAGGATGTTTTTACAGAAAAGTGCAGAGCTTCTGTTGAGTCTTTATCCCATTTTATGTAATCCTGGTCTGTGATTGGACCCCACACTTTGCTGCCTTATAGGGCAAGGAGATATATTAAGTATTCAAATGTTTGAATCCAGATTCTTGTGGGAGGGTTGATGTTAAAAAGACTCCTTCACCACCAGGTCTGACAAATTGAAAATCAGACCAAGGAATGTGTAGCTCGTTGTGTGCTCAAGTGTGGTGTTGTTCACTGTGAAGTGCTACCTGTTTCCCTGAGATCTGGCTCTCTTTAGGAAAACCCCTTGTCACTTATCGTTTTCCGATTGACCGTGAGATGCCCATGTCTAACAGTACTGCTCCAGAAGTAACGGGCTCTGCTGCGGCCTCTGATTTTTGGGCGATGATAAGGAATTATTCATGATACTGCAGAATCACCTTCCCCAGATTACTGTTCATAGAGATGCCCCAGTAGTTATTGGGACTGAGTCTGTCTCTACTTTTATAAAAGGGAGTGATCAGTCCTTGATTCCAGGCCTCAGGAAAACAGTGGGCTCTCAGGATGAGGGTAAAGAGTTTGAGCAGGGCTTAAACATACCAGCTGAATATCTGACCGGGGTAAGAGATAACAAAGAAAAGCAGATCCTGATGAAGTACTGTACAGGCTCAGTGACCATAGCCTGTCCATAGAAACTGGGCATCACATGCACACCCTGGCTGCCCAAAGAGAAGCACTGATGGAGATATACTTTCTGCTGCACTATGAGAAATACTCTGTGTTTAGACATTTTTCCCTAAAATAACAAATCTAATCCCAGAATTCCCCACATCTGCCACAATCAGAACTGCTTCCAATCCTGCTGGGCAAGGGAGAAGGAGACATACAATAGTTGAGCCGGCAGCCCAATATGTGATCTACTGTGTCAGCCTAAAGAACAGGGAGCTATGCTGTCTCTCACTAATGTTATGCTTTTTATGATATACAGGTACAGTATATAAATATCCAATAATGTTTGTCTGTGAATGTTGCGTTAAATGTATATACTTTGGTGATAATGTAATTCATCATTGATGCTAATAAAGCTCTTTGAATTTGATGTCAGATTGAAGCCCCACAAATGTCTTTTGTTTTATCTTACCAAATGAGAACACAGCAATGATAATCTTTGGAGATCAGTAAACACCCTCTTTGAGATGGGGAAAATGGCCCCCAATACAGTATAACTAAAACTTCAAACATTCTCAGACTAAAGAGAACAAGTGTAGAAGGAAAAAAGAAGAAACTGTACTTTGAATACTATACAGTAAGTGGTCTTATAGGAAAATTTATTTTCCTTTTGTAGCACCCACACTATACCAAATGCAATATCCTGCATTTATATGTACTATTTGGTATACAGAGGAAGATTTTCAGTTACTATTTAGGATGTGCATCTGTCATGAGAATGATCTTTTATTTTATAAGAAATGGGTTCCCATTTTCCTTTGAAGTTTTTGTTCCTCTTTTGCAGGACTAAGATCTGTTTCCTGTTTCTATAAATGCTAAGCCCCATTTGGCCCATCTTACCCATTTGGTTGATAGTAGATACATGTTTCAAGCATCTCATCCAGCTTTTTTTTAAATGAAACCAAGATATCAGCTTCAACAACTTGGTTGGGATATGTCCATACCTGTTTTTTCTCCCCAAACACATCAGGTAAAGAAATGCCTCCTGTACACAATAGTCTAAATGAGACCTTATTGGTGCATTAATACTATGATTAGATTTAAACTAATTCTGAAATTGTTTTCACCCCATTTTGGGCTCAGTATGTATACAGTAACTGACACCCCCTAGCTTGTAAAGCTATCAATAACAATCCTAACCTAACACTTATTTATGAAATGCTTCCAGTAACACCATGTATTTTTGTTTCAAAATGACAGCAGTAAGAATCAGAAAAAATAATTAAGGCATAATAATTAAAAAATAATTAAGGCACTCCCATCATAGGGTGTCAATTATGTAGAATGATAAGTGATGAGGATTTATACAGAGAACCCCCTGACTCCTTGACTTGAGTTCAAGCTGAGTTCAAGTGTTGAAGCTCTTAATTGGGAACTTGCTGTTCCATATTCAATACTCTTTGATTAAATCCATGACTTAAAGTATGAAATAACAGGAGAAATGACCTAGAAATCTGATCTGTGCATCTGATATATTGTACACAGCTGCAAAGTGATTTCCACTGAGAGTGTGACTCAAATGTTACTGTAGGTTAAAAAAGTTTTTAAAAATGTAGAATTTGTCTTCATCCATCAGGTTCATCCTTTATAAGATGCTAAATGTAAAAGGTATACAGTAAACACAATGAAAATAAAAATGTTCATTTACTTCACAACAGTGTCTGGAAATGGATGCTTAACCATAAAACAAAGGATAATTGTTTGTAACCATAGGATAGTAGCTTTTAGAAAGAGGTCAGCTGATGGAATAGATTTTAAATATAATCCTTATACAATTAAACATCCCAAACCTGAAGCCAAAGATCAGAACAAATTAAAATAATGTACACAGACACAAAAATTATATAGAAGCATTACAAACTGTGTAATTTGGGCTCTAGAAAATGTCTCTGTTGTACCGCTCAAAAACTTTGTCTGGTTTGAACAGAGAATGTAAAAAATGCTGCTCAAAAACAAAAACTAGCTTACTGCCTCACCAACACAAATCCAGTCTTATGGTGAAGCAGTAGTTAGTGTGTCAAAATCTTGACAGTTTAATCTTGATCTTAATAACTCAAGCATTCATAAGCAATGGTAAAATCCATTTAAGTAAAGATTATCAGTCAACTAAAAAGCAGACATCAAAGTTATCTGCATATCATTTGTTGTGAATAGACACTCTCTTCACCATGACACATGATACAATAAACTAACCAAGCATTATGACAGGCTGATCTTAATGAAGAACTTCAGAAAATGAATTGTGATTTCAGGGAATCCTTTACAGATCAGAGAACAAAACATTTCTATAACACTGAACGTTGTTACAAACATTTAATTAAACTGATCTCACATTTTAACTTGATAGAGCTAATTTTAAAAAATCAAACCAAGTAGCCCTCATACTTGTGTCTAAGTATAATGTATAATCAGAAGTAGTTCAAGTGGGTTTTCAAAAACATACAAGATACATTCCTAGGCTTAAGGGAATGTCCTGCACTGACAGGCTGAGGGAACTACCCACAATAGTCTTGAAAAAAGATGCCAAAATCAACTTCAAAATGAAAAAGTAAAAGAAGTGGGAACTACAGGGAAGTGATTTTAAAACTGAGAAGAAGAGGCAGTTCTTTACACAAAGGATTGTGGGAGTATGGAATGAGCTACCCAGCAATATACAGTATATATACTGTATAAACTATATACTGTATATAAAGCCATCACTCATTAAGAACAGACATATTATATAAAGGAGCCACTAATGCTGTACCTTTCATTTAACCAGTTTTACTGCATTTTCAACACAAATCATAAATTAAAAAATAATCCAATGCCTAGTCTAAAAAAACTTGAAAGCACTGTAGCATAAATGAAAAAAAAGGAAAAAAGCTGGTTGTTCAAATGAACGTGCAAATAGAAATATAGGTTCTCAAAAGTACATATAGATGCATCTGGCAAAGCTAATTAGGTTTTGTTATCAATATATATGAACTTGATGTGGTAAGTAGTTATTCCAGAAGCATACAGTATACAACAATAAATGCTCCCTGTGTGGTAGGAAGGAATTTCTAACAGAAACCGTGACATACCAACAACACAACAGAAACCATTTGAAGCATAAGAGAAGAAGGGTTGTTTTTTCAGACACAGAATATTGAGCTAACAAGTGTTGAAATTGTTCAATTAAAGCAAATCTAGACCTGCAACGCGATCCATATGGCAAAAAGTACAAATAAAAATGAATGATTTAGGTGGCTTTCCCAGGATGATATTTCAAGATTGAAATATATTGAAAAGAAGGCTTGACATGGATGCAGTATGAAAGTTTAGATGTCTTTTTTTCTCAAATTACATGGAATATCAAGATGTATAGTAGTCTGATAATAAAATGTGATTTTTTTTGTTTATTTTAACATTTTTGGAACAATTTTACTTTTATTGTTAACTGTGATCTGACACAGGGGCTATCTTTAATTTAAACTTTAATTTAGAACTAGTTACTGACAGTGTTTTGCTGTTGTTCACATTTCTGAAAGGAGGTTGACACCTGGGATTGTTGTAAACATTGTGCGGATGAGATGATCACTAACCATCATCTCAATTTCTTTAAAACACTCTTCACAGACCTGTGTCATTGGGTCTTAATACTAGTCCTTTAGGGATTTCATTGGCATGACTCTTCATTCAAAGGAGTTCAAAATCCAGACATATGCTCCTGTTTTTTTCCATACTGACTGCCAGTTTAACTACGCAATCTACACAGTTCACAATATCCTTGTACAGTATTTCTGAACAATGGAAGGAAGTACAATGAATTATTTATGCAGCATTACTCTTGCTTTCCTTAAAGTTCCAGCAGGCTGAGCTGAGAAATTTTGTTCTAGAACTTTAAGATGCCCTTATTAACAAAATGAGAATCCTAAAGCAGTTGCCTGTCTCTTTAAATGAGCTCCTCGGGTACTTGCAAAGCACAGTTTTCCTGAGATAATATCCATTTAATCCAAATGCTGTCATTTCTGATTTCATACATGCTCCAGCGAGCAGTAATTCTGTAGGGAATTAGTTGTGTGTAATGAAAACACTAAAAGAGGAAAATGTGTCGCCGTTTGATCATCTGACAGTTGCCTAGGGCTCAAACTGAAAAGTTTTTTTTTATTATTTAATGTTATTATTTTCCTCTTATTTCGACAACGAACATGGCTTGGTGAGATACTCCCTAGCATTACAACTGAGAGTCAAAATGACAGACCCTGCATGGCACAGATACTGCTAAAACCGCTAAAACTGAAGGTTTTAGAAGTAGCTTTTAAGCATTTTGCAACTATTTGTCTGTTATGGCTTTTAGGGTGGTGCTTCAGACCCCGTCGAAACAGTGCCTCTACAACTGGATTTTGGATGCAATTTCAACAGTTTATGTGTGGATTAAGTGTGGATCATTGTGCACTCTATCACAGTAATGTTTGGCAAGGTCAGTTGTTGGGTAGGCAATAGGGGTTCTTACACCCCAATTTACATAGCCGCGATTGGCAGGTTTATTGCTAGTTGTATTATAATTAGAAATATGTTTGGGAATGAGATTGTAATTGACACAACTAAGAGCACAGAAAGACCCCATGTAATTGGATGGCTCTAGATTTCAGTGCTTACTTTATTATCATCTGACCACACTGTCAAATTGATGGTTATTATTATTCAACAAAGAATGCACTTTACAATGTATCCACTGATGAAAAAATGTTTAAATTCATGTTCAAATCTACAGTAAATGTTGGGATTTAAAAAATCTACAAATATAAAATACAAACAAATAAATGCATTTACATCTCACTGACTGCTGCACTGGAAAATCCCATTTTTAAAAGTCTTTTTGAGAAATTATATTACCCGTTTACAGTTTGGTTGGGGATTATCATGCTAGTTGGTTAGTTAAATTGCTTGTTAAGAGCAACAACTAAAGGACACAACCCTAAATGCAGAGAATGTCTGTGCTTTTCCATCAGATTTTCCAAAAGCATTTTTTTCCCACCAGTACACATGCATTAATATTATCTCTGCAGTGACATTAAAATAATTCTATTTTTGCTGGATTTCCAGAAGGTAGGCAGTGCTTTCTTTGCATTTCCCATGTTCTGCTAGCGGTACTGTCAACTCTGTTATTATGTATTCGGCAACTAGCTGTCATATTTGACACACTTTGTGAGGTTCAACTGTCTGGTCCCATGAGTCATTTAATGGTTAAGAGACAGAGCAGCACCCTAGTTCTGCACTACTACAGCACCTACTATATGTCAACACTTCCCACCAGGACTACTATTTGATAGTTGGTCTTCTGTTTCATTGGTGGATGGATAGTCTTCAAGATGACATGAAACTCCTATTAGGCACAAAAGACCTACACACAAAACCACCCTTGTTTATTGTGAGGGAATGTGGAAGTGGGCTGAGAATTGACTAATCCATAATCTTCTCAGATTTCCTCTACTACTCAAGAGCTACAGTAATTGATTCTATTTGGATAGGGATGTACTTCGAACGTGACAAGCTACTGTAGCTTCCTGGTACAACTGCAGTTGCTTATCACTAATGCCCCACCATGAGACTGAAGTGGTAGTTTTCAATATCATCTCAACACAAGACTTTAACATTCTATCCTGAAACCAGCAGTAGGTAACCTCTATTGCGGTTCAGGTGGGTAGCTGCGTCAGCATGCATAGGCTGCAAAGGAACAAGTAATAGGTTTATTCCATGCTGAAAAAAAGAAGAAAGAGAACACAACATTTTGGCCGTGGAGCCTTCTTCTGGTGTGAGCTTCACAGCTGAAATGTTGTATTTTCTCTCTTCTCTTTTAGCAAGTCCCTGGTCTTGCGAGAGCAAGAGTTCCCACGAATTGTGATGTGATGTGGCTCTTCCTGCTTAATAGTCACTGCAATGACTAATGTAATGTGATATACAAACGAATAAGTGCAGGTTGGTTGTGCAGCAGACATTTCACCACAGAAATGTTCCAAGGTGATCTGCATACAGAGTTAACAAGTAAGTACATTGTAGCATTTGTCGGCAAAACCGTCTTGAAATCGAGAACTATATTTTTATTGAATTAAAAGAGAGAGTATTCACAAGCCTAATTGTTTACAACTTAATGCCACATCACATCACTGGAAGTTTTGTTGCCTCATTCTGAATCACATTGTGCTGTGCATACCTGGAAATTTCATCTATTTTGTGATGTAAATTGGACATTTTACAAGTTATTTTGTACATTTTAGTTTTATTGTGGCCTGAAATGCACTCATCGATACTGATTCTTTCTAACCCCGAAACATAAAAATAACATTTCAGGTCCCCTTTAAAAAATCATAAGGTATGAATCATATGTTATGTTAAAGTAAGTACTGTAAGTGAACAACATATGGTGCATCACTCAAAAATAAGCATTTATAAAAATGATGTGGTACAAACAGGCATAGCCATTCCAGAATGTATGTTCATCAGCTGCTACATCATGACAGTGTTTAGTCATGGTATGGGCTGATGTACACAAACAGCACATTTAGATAAGATCACTTTATTAGCCATTTACAATTTCTTGCATTAGGAATTTGTCTTTTCGCATACCCCAGCTAACACCTGAAGAAGTTGTTGTGAAGAAGACAAACGTCGTGTTCTCTTTCTTCTTTTTTTCAGCATGGAATAAACCTATTACTTGTTCCTTTGAAACCTCTGTTGTATGTTAACCTCTCTTATAGAAAGAAATCAGCTCGCAGACAGCTAAAGCTGATTTCTCTAGTAACCTCTTGAAGAATGCTAAACCTTATTAAGCAGTCACTGAAGCCTTCCTGTGCCACCTTCTAGTAGCCTACCCAGTGTTATCACTCCAGATCCAGGTGATCCATTACAGAAATGCTTGGTTACCCCTGTAACCCTGGTTCCCTGAATGATAAGAGCAATCACTAAGCTTCTCAAGATATTTGACTGACCCTGCATGTCTATATCAATGAAAGAGGAAGGGCAGAAGGCAGATCAGCCATAAAGTATATCTTCTCCGGAGAGGGGGTGGAGACAAAGCTGTATGCTCCTGACTGGTTTATTGGAGGTGCTGGAATAAATTCTCAGTCAATTCAATTCAAGCTTTATTGTCCCCTAGGGGAAATTTGTTTCACGGCACAGTCAAATACACAATGACAAAACAAACATCACCAAAAGGGAAGAGAATACAGTAGTGTTACGGAAGATAAGAAACAAGAGACAAGGTAGTTACTTTGCATTGTTTAAGTGTGTAATTGCAGTGGGAATGGAAGATTTCCTGAGTCTGTTGGTTTTACATCAGGGGGCACAGAGGCGTCTCCCAAATGGGAGAAGTGTGAATTCACAATGGAGAGGGTGAGACACACACTCCATGAGGCTTTTGGCTTTCTTAGTCACCCTCTGTTTGTAAAAGAAACTTAAGTTGATTTGATTATCATACACCCTTGGGAGCAACACTACCCCATTGTCTAGTGGCTATTCTTCTACATCAGGGAACCTGGGATACAGGAGCAACAACAACAACAACATCACTTTATTAACCCTTTACAAATTCTTGCATTAGGAATTATCTTTTCGCATACCCCAGCTTGTTCTCCATGAGACACACAGACACACAGATAGGGAGAGAGCCTGGGGTCAGAGTGCAGGGTCTGCCATTGAACGGCGCCCCTGGAGCAGTTTGGGTTAATAATAATAATAGCTTACACTTATATAGCACTTTTCTGGACATTCCACTCAAAGCCCTTTACAGGTAATGGGGACTCCCCTCCACCACCACCAATGTGCAGCCCCACCTGGATGATGCGATGGCAGCCATAGTGCACCAGAACACTCACCACAGCTATCAGCTATCAGTGGGGAGAAGAGCAGAGTAATGTAGCCAATTCATCTATGAATTGGCTACATTAAGGGAGTAGGATTCCTCTGCCAGCTGCAGGATTTGAACCGGCAACCTTCCAGCCACGGGCCCACAGAGCCACCGCTCCACCCCACATAAAGCAATATAATGCTTTGTTTTCTTATTTAGTATTCTAAATTGCATTTCACAATGTACAAACCTTTAATGTTGCAACATGTAAGTTCACAGATGCAATTTATCAGCTTCTAATTTTATTTTGTACACACCTAGCTTTAGCTATATTTTTGCTGACACAGGTGGCTGGCATACAAAAGCCAGTGCTGGCAGCGCTTCAGTTAATTTTCTATTTTTTTTTCTTTTAAATTGATCATAAGAATTTATTTAAAAATGAACCTGAGACATTCTCGAGACATTCATTTATGACATTTGTGAAAAAAATCAACAAAGGGAAGTCAGGAAGGTGCTTTTGAATACAGAATTATTAAAATTGTATAATGAATTCCAGGCAATTTAGCTTCAATCACAATGTCCTTAAAGAGATCTGTAAACACAATACATCTACATTTAAACTATTTTTATATATTTTGGGGAAAAGTATTTTGTTGGCATCTTCCATGCATCCTTTCATTAATTTTCTAATTTCTTTATCCTATGCAGGTTGAAGGGGGAGCAATGAGTGCAAGACAGGGTACACCCTGGACAGGACACCAGTCAATTGCAAGGCACACACAGATATAGACACACACACCAGGGCCAATTTTCCCAGAAGCCAATTAACCTACCAGCATGCCTTTGGACTGTGGGAGGAAACCGGAATTGAACTCAGTGTCACAGTACTGTGAGATAGAAAACACTGCACCACTATGCCACCCATGGGTTTCTTCCATAATTTTTAAATAAAATTTCCTCATTCGTAAAAAGATGAGGCTTTGATGCTGCCTCTCTTTCACTGAATACATTAAACTCCCATTTAGCTACAGGCAGGCACTCTGTTTTTTACTGCTCTCTGATCTGGAGCCAGTAGGATCTCCTAGGGCAAACCTTTGATTGTGAAAGGGCTCAGCTGTGTGTTCTACACATTAGATACTACATTCAATTCCTGCCGCTGACTGACCTAGGCTTAAAATATATGGCAAGATAAAGTAGGTTCAGTCACTGTGACAAGATGGGGATGACTGGAGATGCATGGGGAAGAATGCAGCCTCACGGAAAGCACATAAAAAAAAAGAAAATGGCACAGCACTGCATAGATTTATAACTGCGACATTAGTGTGCAGGTTCTCCAGCTGCTTTATTTACAAGCTGTTCAAAATATGCCTCAAATGCTTTGCAGGTATTTTCAAATAACTTCCTCAGGGGGGAATAAATAGGCAGTAACCTTGAGAAAGGAGAGGCAAAGGGTCAGCAGGGGAGTCTGAAATTCAGAGAGGAGAAGTGCCTGACATTCTCCTTTCAAATAAGGCCCCACACTTTGATGACAGCTGCCTTCTATGTCGCTTGCTTTGCTGTCTGTTTATAAAGAGATGAGTGACGAGCAAGGGCATAAAACCTCCTGTCATGCAAACCTACCGCAGGTGTCATGCCACTTTCTGCTTAGTATACACTGAGTCACTCAGGCTTCAGTAATGTAAAATAAAACATTCACCTTTTTTCTTATTCCTTGGAAGGGAATATTTCAAAAAAGCACTTGAAAGCACAAGAATCTGTAAGTCCATTAATTCACATACGGGCATATGAAAACTTCCCTAGAATCAATCAGCAAAATAGATGAGATCCATAATCTTTTTTGTTTTCTGCTGATAAGCCAATAGTTGCTTGCTACTCACAAAGAAAAGGTTAGGGAACATATTTTGCAATGAAAAATAAAGCATCTCATTTTGTTTTATTAATGGTACTTAAAAACAGAGAATTTGACTTCAAAGCTCGACCTCACATAAACTTATACTTCTGAAAGGAAATTAAGCGCAAGGTCGAAGGGAGGCATCTAGGCAATGCTGGAGGGATGAAGGCTCTCTTTGTGAAGGAATGATTCATGCTGGGAGAGATTTGATATCATTAACAATATCCATGCTTACTACTCCAGGTGTCCAGTATGTTATCTGCCAGCACAGCTCTGGATGAAGAGATACACCGAAGACCTACAGTAATATTACACTTGACCCCCCTCGCAGCATCACTGCATCACAATTTATTTTCAGCCAGGTCTTCAGGAAAGCACTCTTGCAACAGCCCCAGATTCGACAAGAAACAATACATGTTTGAATGTGAGTTACATTTATTCAAATGTTTTGCAGCAAATTTGCTTTTATACTACTCTGTGCAGTGAAAAATTAAATATGTCCATATAAGGTAATAGCAATAACAAGTTTACACTCTCACGTGTTATCCCCAAAGCTGATTGATTACCTGTTCACCAGCTGTAACACAAAACAGATTGCCCTTTAAGGGAACATGGTGCAAATTGTGCTGTACTCTAAAGTGCTTTGATAAGCTTGTCATTCATTAAGATTAAGCACTTTGTTTTAGTTAGAGCAAATTGGAAATTGAATATTAATTAATTGCTACAATACTGCCTAACCATGCCATCTTGTGACCAATAAGCATATCTCAACCCTAAATCAATTTGAAAATATGTAAAAAAAAACAAAGCTTTTCTTTTTGTCTAACCACATCAGGCACGGTTACTAGGAATATGCATCTAATGTCACTCGTGTAACACAGAAATGACCATAGCACAATACCAAAACAGAAGTAATCTTCTGTACTATTGTCGTGCAGTTAATTACAGCTGACCTGCCCCTAGAGGCTGCTATAGGCTACACATTTACATGTAAATAGCCACGGTGGGGATTAATTAGACAATTATTAATTAAATAAAGCAATACATTAATAAAGCAGTTGGAAAACAGTTGAATTGTAAAGGATTTAGGCTTTCATATTTTCACATGGGTGCTTTAATAGTGCTATTGATTTTTAAAGCTGTCTTTCTGTTTGTTATTCCTGAGACTGTAAGGCAGAAAATAAAGCTTCCTGGACTTCTTGTTACTATTTTGCATGTTTGTGTGTACAGACCTTCAGAGCCACTCTGTTATATTAAGGAATGTAACAATGTGAAATACTAATTCCATGGCCATTTGAACTAGAGAACAAACATCTTTAACCATGAAGAAATGGATTGAAACTGCCCAACTACAGATCACCATGGCTGAAAACTGTTGGAGAAGAATCTGAGTCTTAATTCCTTTCAGGCACACTAATAAAGCTGTCACAGCAGAAGCTCATTTACATTTCATGTGAAATGCAGGTTTCCACTTCAAAATGGGTGTGGATTTCCCAAGTTTAATTTTCTTTTCACAAGTCAATGAGAGCATAAGGTGTAACTTGCATTACTTGCATGCGACCTGGTCAGTATCCTGGCTGCCGGATTCTGGACAGTCTTCCATTTAAATAAACTCAGTGCAAACTGTGCATCTTACATGCATAAAAAACAACATTGTATTTGTAAGTGTGTTCTAACATTATGCATTTTTGTAAAAACAGAAGATTTATGTAAAACAAGTGGCAAGCTGTTAAAAAGTCAAACATGTCTCTAAAAAGCCTATTTCCCTTTAAATATTCTTTACACTGCTTGTAAAGCTAGCCAAGACACTACATTTGTTGATCTTGTCCTCGTTCAGCACATAACCATCTGTTCTGAAATACCCCCACCAAATTAGAAAAGAGGCTGATTCTCCCACATTCTGGAACAGACTGTCTTATTGTCTTGTGAAATTATACTTCACTAATTCAAAACATGAAAAGGTAGTAATCAAGAATACTGGTGATGATGGGAATGGTGAAATAATGGGAAAGACATAAAACTTATAGATGGTCAGCCATGAAAAAACCAATGCAACACACTGGTGTATAATATTTCACTAGGAATGACACCACCCAAGATTAAAGTGTCATGAAAGGATTAGGGCTTAACCCGCTTGGCTGAGGGCTGGCCTCCCGGCCATAGGACAAGGAGGCCAGGAACCTCATGCAGGGTGACCAAGGGGTAGCTGCAGAGGTGGAGATGGGGTGGAGGTGGGATGCAAGAGACATGCAAGAGAGAGAGAGAGGGATCTCATTGGTATTTATAGTGTTTTGGGAGAGGAATGGATGTCAGGAGCAATTGCTAATTATTGACAGCTGAGTCTGATTGAACTTGGTTGTTGTCACCCCTCCCGAACGTTTGTTATAAACTCCATTAATTGTAAACACAGCTGATGCCCAGAGGCACCTGCAACAGATGATAAAAGAAGTTGAGTTGCAGTTGTGCAGAGTAAACATCTTCATCGATGTCCTTCTGCACTGTGAATTGAATTGGTTCTATTTACAGTCCTAAAGCATTCTCAAAACAGCCAAGCCCCCTTCTGAAAAGCACAAGTCAATTCAGTCTTAAGCAGATCATGACAAACCACATCTGCAGAGGTGTGCAACACATTGTTCCCATAATCACCACATGTGCAGCAGTGGCCCAGATCACACATGCTGGTTTCCATTAGATTGGTGTGCCAGGAACTTGGATGTGAGTGCTTGGACAGCCCAGCATCACATTTCAGTAAGCATAGATATCAAAATAAATGTAAAAAAAGTTAAATTGAACTCGCAAGAGGAGAAAAGAGACACTGAAAATTGATCTCTGTGGGTTTTCTTACCATTCAGAAGAGGTTGCTGTGTGGTCCAACAAAAAGAAAGAGGAGTCTAAGAAAAACTCATCTGCAACATGTTACAGGCTTCTGGGCCTCCTCAAGTCAGAATGGGCAGGCACTCTGTGTGATATTGTTCATGCATTAATTTCATACGCTATTTGACGGTCTGTATGGCTTTGACAAATTCACGTTCCATGTGGGAATTGTTTAAATGGTTTCTGGAGACGAATGATAAATGGAATTCGATTTGTTGTGCAAAGTGTCTCCTGTAATTCATGATTTATCATCAGTGCAGGTAGTATTAAAGAATATGCTGCAAAATAATAAAAGAAGAAGGGACTCAGATAGTTGTCAGCTTCTTTTTGATTGCTAGTTTACAGTCAGTAGATGCATATTGTGGCCATTCAAAAAACAAAAGCATTTCAAATTACAAGGAGCACTGAAATGAATCCCACTGAATAAAAGGTCCTTAATCATATCTAGCTACCAATAGATCATAGTCTCAGATTTGGAGAAAACAAGAATGTGTAATAATATTCAGATTGATTGATAATGAGAGAAACATATTCACATTTACTCTTTTTGACTGTGATGGGTGTTTATTTTATCTTATCCATATGTGTTATAAATCTTCAGATGGCCATATCAACAGTCAGACTTATCCTTCAGTCATCATAATTGCTCAATGGCAGATGACTACAAGGAACATATGCAGTGCAGTTTAGGTTAATATGTAAACACAGCTGTACTGTTTAATATATTCATAAATATGCTTGTGTGCTATAAAGCAAAAACATTTTATAAGGATTCATCATTTCACTTGCTTTATACTGCATCATGATGTTTGAGTTAATGAAATAGGGTGCTATTCTTAATCAAAGACCATGATTTCTAAATTTTGCTCTACATATGCATCAGCAACAAGAAATAGCAAATCAGTTCTAAGTTGTTAAGATTGTAGATTTAGCATAGAATCATGGGGTTGCCAACACAGATGAAGTAATGGCTTACAATGTTTGTTGGCAAACCATTCAGTGTTAATAGTTATGCAACAAAGAGATGTCTTTAAAGATGCCCTCGATATCATATAGCTTTGCAATTAACAAAAACAGAGAAAAGAGCATTAAGCACTGCAGTTGCAGTTGGTATTTCATAGTACAGATGAACAAGCACAGAAAATTTTAAGCTCACTGAAGCCTGAACAAGCAAGATTTGCGCATTAGGCCTAGACAGATTAATATGAGCACTTGTGTTTTATTTAAGCTTTATTAACCTAGCAGAACCTGAATTTGTTTAAACTTTCTTAACACATGTCCAGGTTGTAAGACGAAGACGATATAAACAGTTCTAGAAATCCTAAAGGGAAGAGATGCGGTGCTCAGAAAGTGAAGCTGCTACATCTAGAGGAAGTAGTTCAGGTGGGTAGCTGCGTCAGCTTGCGTAGTCTGCAAAGGAACAAGTAATAGGTTTATTCCATGCTGAAAAGAGAAGAAAGAAAACACAACGTGAAGAAGGCTTCACAGCCAAAATGTTGTGTTTTCTCTCTTCTCTTTTCAGCATGGAATAAACCTTACATTCTTATGTCTTTATATATTTACATCCTTAGCTTCTCAGAAGAAATCTATTAAAATTTAGAGAAGAGACAGATGCACAGATAAGTAGACAGATACAGTATGTTGATAAATAAAGGTAGAGCTCTAATCACAGCAACTTTCAAGCCAGATTTTCGATCAGATTCAAGCCAGTACTTTGACTGGGGCGACTTGTACCTATTGGTGTTTAAGGTCACTAGACTGCTGAAAGTTGAATTTTTGTTCTATTGTTTGTCTTCAGCAGACTGAAGCTGGATCTCCTTAAAGATTTTCCTTTGCTTTTCTCCATCCATTTTTCCCTCAGTCTTGACAAGCTGATGATGAGAAGTAGCACATTAACATAATGATCCCACCACCATGCTTGACTGTAGTGATGGGGTACCATTTGCCAAATATGTGCAGTATCACTTAAATGCTTGGTTGCACATTACATGTGAAAAATCCAATTAGTTTGGATTTTTGCCATGCAGACCAGCTTTGTGGAATTGCAGTACCATTGAAGCCATTGAACCAATGGCCATTGAACCTTGTATCCTTTTAAAGTCACTATTGTCGTCACAGTTACAACCTTGTGCAATTTATTCTTAGTTAGAAAGGATAGCATGCTCTAGTCACACGTTCCACTTCTTAATGATCAACTTCACTGAGCTCAAAGGGATAGTGAATTTTTTAATAATAATAATTCCTTACACTTACAGTATATAGTGCTTTTCTTGACATTCCTCTCAAAGCGCTTTACAGGTAATGGGGACTCCCCTCCACCACCAATGTACAGCACCACCTGCATGAGTGCGCCACAACACTCACCACACACCAGCTATCAGTGGGGAGGAGAACAAAGTGATGATGACAATTCAGAGATGAGGATTGGTAAAGGGCAGACCGGTGACTCTGTGGCTAAGGATCTGCGCCTGTGACTAGAAGGTTGCTGGTTCAAATTCTGTGGCTGGCAGAGGAATCCTACTCCATTGGGCCCCTGAGCAAGGCCCTTAACCCCAACTGCTCCAGGGGTGCTGTACAATAGCTGACCCTGTGCTCTGACCCCAAGCTTCTCTCCCTGTCTGTGTCTCATGGAGAAAAGCTTGGGTATGTGAAAAGATGAATTCCTAATGCAAGAAATTGTATAGGGCTAATAAAGGAACATTATTATCATTAAAGGCCAATGGGAAATTTGGCCAGGATGACAGGGTAACACTCCTACTCCTTTTGAGAAATGTCCTGGGATTTTTAATGACCACAGAGAGTCAGCACCTTGGTCTTATGTCTAATCATAAGGACAGCGCCATTTTACAGTATAGTGTCACTATACTGGGGCATTAGGATGCACATAGACCACAGGATGAGCTCCCCCTGCTGGCACCACTAACACCTCTTCCAGCAGCAACCTTAGCTTTTCCCAGGAGGTCTCCCACCCAGGTACTGACCAGGCTCACACCTGCTGAGCTTCAGTGGGTTGCCAATTGTGAGCCGCAGGGCGGAATGGCTGCTGGCTGTTTTTAGAACCTTCTACTGATCAGTACCTTTATCCCTGAGTTATTCTGAACGCTGTTTGGTCTTCATGGTTGAATCTCTGCATCAAATTAACTACCTAACAGAGCAATCTTATAGTGACAGTATATTCTCAAATCACATCAACCTCTGCTATGCACATAGCCTGAGGCCTTTCAACAAATAGTCAAAGTAATTTTGTGCACCTTAACTAATTTTGGTTTGCCACAGGAAAAATACTTGTGTAATTGACACAATTATAGATTTGAATTTTGTTTGCAGTTTTTGTTAACATTTAACTTCTCACATATGAATATTGTGAAAATAATATATCTTAATGATAAATAAATATTAGAACTAAATTTACGCTTGAAGGTGTCAAAAATAAAGTATTTTTAGAGCTATATTTGAATGGCTACCATTTTTAAAATCCTTGAGTACGTGATCCCTGTAAGCAAAAACTGCTTAATACTGGAAAATATAAAGCCTGATCTCATTTTTACTTTCTGATAGTCTCTCTAGCTTATTCTTGTTCCATCTGGAAACAGTAGTTCATTATTTTATAAACATATTCCAGTTGATTCATGGGAGTAATTCCATTATCCTCTTTAAGGTGTAAAACTCCCAATCCTTTCTTTCACAATTATTTTCAATTTGCATACACAAATTACAACCGACATTAGACATATGGCTTTTAATTTGAACGCAAAACAATTTTTAATTAGAATTAGTTAAAGCATAAAATCTATTTGGAGAAAATTGCTTGTTCATTATTTTGGAAAAAAGGCACAAATTTAAATCTTAATGAACCTCATAATTACAACAGAACCAAGGCGTAAAATGAAGTGCTTGCTAACCATTCCCCACTTATAGAAAAACTGGGGTACTAAGTCAGAATTTACATACTTAATAGAGGAAAATTCAAAGAGGAGGCTTCATTCTGACGGACAGCTCCTACAACATGGGTTCTGTGTGGAAACTCTTTAAAAAAGCTAGCTTAATCATACAACTTTTAATACTCATTTACTTAACAAAGATCTGCCCATTTTTTTGTATAGCTCGTTAACATGAATCAAAATATCTCTGGCAGGTATTGCAGGATTGGAAGCGCAGTTCCTGTCTTCTTCATAAACTGTTGTGGCATGTGAAAATGACTTGATAAGAATTTTTCTGAGAAGGTGTCAATTCTGTACAGTAAAGTCATGGCAGAGTTTGGAAGGATTTATCTGGTGTTCAAGATTAGGGCTATTTAATCCACTGTGCAACATTACGAAGTATTAGGGATATGTAAGAAATGGAAATGCTGCAGTTGTAAAAAAAGAGCCCTGGCAGAATTTATATTTAAAAACCTCTGGATTACACATGAGGGTAAGAGCAGCTGGCACGTGATATCTTAAAGAGTTGAACACCTCATGAATTAAACAGCCTTATCCTCAGAACAGCATTTCACCTGCATAATAATAAATCAGTAACAAGAATTTCTATATGGGGAGAAACACAAAATATCAGAATCTCTCTACATTATTTACATAGCATAATCCTGTATATCATTGTATTCCTACCTTAAAAAGAGGCAGCAAATTCTGAACATAAACTGGATTGCTGCACGTATCACATTTATATCAATAATAACATTTTTAACAAGTGGAAAAAAAGCATAACCATAAAGAACTTTTTTTATTTGGTTTCTTAGCTGCGGGTGATCTGCAAATTACTGGAAAAAGAAACTCTCAGGTTTCTTTAAAACTTGCAAAAATGTATGTAAATATATAAGAATAACAAAGCTTGTTTTTTGCTGAGATCATAAAACCTTAGTAACACATGTTTCAGATGGGAGGAACGGAACAGTTTTTCCTCCTTTCTCTATGAAGATGTAGACGGACAGATTGTAATGTAATGAATACCTTACATCCATCCACTTTCTAACTGCTTTATCCCATATAGGGCCGTATACTGTACCAGTCCGTCACAGGGCACACACAGACACAAACATGCACACACTCACATCAGGGCCAGTTTTCCCAGGAGCCTCAAAAGACACCTTAATTAGCTGAGTGTGGTGGTCTTTATCAGCCCACATGAAAACGTACTTCTAAGCACCCTTGTCAGGAGGTGTAGAGCTGTAAAATTTTTATATATGACAGTGCTACTGGCACCTTGTTCCCTGGCCATCAGTTGTATCATACTTGCAAAGAATCAGATTTTAATTAACATTGGATTTTAAGAACCTTACTTTGATGTAAATTGAATTTTTTTAATTATCCCAGAAAATAAAATAGAGAACAGTAATGTTACTGATTACTGGAACTGAGCAAAGAAAGGGGACATCATGAGAAGTGGACACACCACCAAAATGATGTGACTGCCTCTATAAATCATTATGCCTCATCTGTCTGTCTCTGTGTTCTCTCCCTTTCTGATTCTAAAATAAAAATAGCACTTGACTTCTGCTACACATATCATAACTTCCTCTAACACAACACAAAAGCTCTCGCTTTTAGTTATTATTCTCCTTCACAAAAACAATTTAGACACCAGAAATATAACAATTCTCCCACTTATTATAGTGGAAATATGAGTAGATGCTTTCAAGTAGCATTTTCATTCTGCACCTTATCACCTCCAGTGCACTGTGCAGCACCGTATTAAATGTGTTTGGGTTCTAGATATATTTTGATTACTTGAGAGTGTCTATTAAATAAGTACATGCTGTAGAAATTGGAAGCAAATTACAAAGAGAAAACCCACGATGTGGGAAAATGTCAAAGACCGATCTTTTGTGTTGAGGCAAGTCATGGTTACTTAGATTCAGATGTATGTTCTGATTAGGGATGATTTTTGTATCAGCGAACCATTAAAATAAGCATTTAGCATAACCACACATAAGCATATATTTGTAATGGGGTTTCCAGCAACATTTGGACTTCTGTACTGCTGGCTATAGTCAGGCAGACATAAAGATATGAACATTTTTTAAAATAAATCTTGTTTTCTATACTTGTCATGGATTTATCTTCAAAGGCACTTTGTTCTTTGGCCCTAGGTCTGACTTTGAGAAAGATGAGCAACACACAATTTCAATCTTTCAATAAAGGGTTTTTAAACATTGGGGGGGGGGGGGGGGGCAATTTTGCAAAAGTTAGCCACAAGAAATGGTTTAAAAGGTAAATTGAGTAATTTATCTTTTTATCCACCTACTTATCCATAACTGCTGAACCCAGAGCCTTTACTGGCAAACAATGGGCACAAGGCAGTATACACCCAAATGAACACAGGGAGAACAAATAAACTCCATGCAGACAGCACCCAAAGTTCAGAATTGAGGGCTCTAGCACTGCAAGCAGCAATGCTAATCACTGTGCTACCATGCCACCCTTTTGATCCAACTGTTTTATATTATTAATCACTGTCTTCGATATTTACATTTATAACTTTAACACAATAAAGTTGAAGATATGACCCTCTCAGCCTTTAATTTGGAATGTTGCTTGACCTACTTACTTAACTTGGCTATGATGGACTTTGACCAAGTCTCTTGTTATCCTCAAAACGAATCTTTGCTCAAAGGCTTCAGAATCTTTTCCATAAATACATCTGCTGCTTAAATGGTGGTTGACAAACACCACATTATAGAATACTCACAACATTTATAAAATATATCAGCAATTAAATAGAAAAAAACTACTGAACTTGATTCATATTGTAGTTACAATTTATTTACTGTTGTGTTTATTGATTTTATTGATTTCATGTATGATTTACTGATGATGTCAATTTAGTAAAGAGTTTCATGAAATAATTAAAATACCTCTTATTGTCAGGTTACGTTGTTCACTGGCTTTGGAGGTCAGAACATCATCAAAGTTTTCTAGTACACAGTGATGGGTGAAGGACCTCCTTTTATTTGAAAACTACTACTTCACCGAGCAACAGTCCTTCCTCCTATTCAAAGAGGTCCTGAGAGACATGTTGCTTTATGAATATAGGCATAATTAAACACAGCTTTTAAAATTTTTAATTAGCCCTGTGCAAATACTGTAAAATAATGTGCAGTGGGGCAGTATACTGAAGAAACACATTGGGACTTTAGTTAGGCTCTTTTGTTTTCGTTGCTGGCATTAGCACAAGAGGCATTTAACTAATTCTATTTTTAAATATTTGGATATTAGACCTCCTCAAAGTGATAAGTGTAAAGTAAGGAAACTGTTGAATTCTCTTTCAGTCCTCACAGGAACTACAACATGATGTGGTTCAGTTTGCGTGACAGTCTTCATCTTGTCTCTACATTGTTGATTTATAAGACCAGTATTTTCTCCCCACATGTCCATCTGAGAAACTGTTTAGACTGATGACTTACATGAATCCCACAATCTTTCCCCTTGGTGATGCCCTGTCACAGTGGGAGAGACTATTGAGCTATTATCACCTCTTCCAGCAGCAACTGTTAATCTCTCAAAGGTCATCATTTCAACCACTACTTGATTTCAGCCCTGCTAGGTTTCTGCTGCACTCCTGATGTTTGACAAACTCTTCTTATAAAGGCATAGAGTGAGAAAGACAGACATCGAGTACCACACTTCAAGGTTAATAACCTCCACCTTATCATTTCCTGCAAATCTATAAAGGAGAACCGAAAGTACCACTTGTTTGTTCTCAGTGGTCAACATCTACTTTATGTTTGCAATTTGGCGTATTCATACAGCATAATTAAAAAACATGTATATAATTTAAATCCATTGCTTTATTAATTTAAGTTGATAAACATCAACAGATGAAACTGAAAAACAGGAGCTAGCATTCCTCCACCCAAGAAAGTTTGGATCTGTGGAAAACAGGCCTATTCATCTTCATGTTTTGTTTTGGTTGTGATCAAATTTTGATGCATTTAATACTCAAATAACAATGTTTCTCTTACTGCAAGTTGTCTTTATTTGAGATTGATAATGTTAGGTGGCACGTTATTGATTAGGAAAGATGATAGGAGTTGAAAAGGGTACTATAGAGATGAAATCTGTATAACAAAATACAGGGAACATTTGCTTCTCTCCACACTCATAACATTGCTTCTTTTTACTTTTCATTATAGAATTAACCATAATTTGTTACTTGCATGTTGGCACAGCTCCTGACTGTATGTATAATGTATACAGTATTTACTTTAGTATATACAGTGTATACATATACAGCACTTTGTAACTAGTATTCAGACACTTCCTTTGGTGTCCATGTTGTAAAATTACAAAATTATGCAGACACAATTTTATTTAAAACATAAGAGTAAGATAAGTTACAGTTAATGTTAGCAAAAACTAAAGAGAGAAAAAAATATATTGATTGAATAAGTTCTCAGTCCTGTGAACTAAATATCTGATAGAAGCACATTTCATACCACTTACATTTTGAAGTGTTTTTTTGGAACATTTATATCAACTTTGAACACTGGCTGAGTGTACTTTTTGCCCATTCATCATGACAGATTTTCTCAAACTCTGAAGTTTCTAGGGAATCGCTTATGGACAGCGGTTTTCAAGTCTTTCTACAGATTCTCAATAGGATTTATGTCAGGACTTTGACTGGACCTATCAAGGAAATTCACCTTCTTGTTTTCAAGGTACTCCATTCTAGTTTTGGCCTTGTGCTTTGAATCATTGTTCTGCTGAAAGGGGGATTTTCATACTAGTTTTAGGTCTGAAACAGATTTTCCTCTTAGATTTGTCAGTAATTTGATCCATCTATGTCAGTATCAGTTTTGACAAGCTTCCCAGTCCCTGCTGATAAGAAGCACAACTATAACATAATGCTGTCATCACCATTTTTGACAGTAAGGATGGTATTGAGTGATGCACTATGCTGGGTTTGCATCAGATGTAACCCTTTGCATTTAGACCACAAAGTCCCACTTTTATGTTATCTGACTACAAAACCTTTTACCAAATGTTTGCAGTATTACCTAAATGGGTTGGTGCACATCCAGTGCTGAATTGGACATGTTTTTGTCAGCTTCCTTCTTGACACTCTGACACACAGACCAGCTTTGACTTAAGTATATTTTGTCTCATCCTGGCCAATGAACTATGTAGCTTTCTAAAAATTACTGATCCTTTACCCATTTTCTCCTTGCTTGGCTGCTCAGATTGCAGGGGCAGCATGACTTAGGTACAATACACCTTCCAATTCTCTTTGATTGACTTTTGTGTATTTTCTATAATGCCCTTGTCTTGGCCTATGCCTTTCTATAACTTTATCCCTGAGTTGTTCTGAAACCTCCTTAGTCTTCAAAGTTGAAGCCTTGCTTGAAACGAATTACCAGAGAGAAGGACCTTTTTGAGATAAATGTATTTATTATGAAATAATGTCAACCACTATTATAGCACACAGACAGAAGCTATTCAATTAAGTGTGTGGCTTGTTACAGTAATTTTGAGGACCTAAATTAATTTAGGCTTGCCAAAGCAAAGACATTGACTACTTATGTAATCACAAATTTTCCACTTTCTTAAGTAATAAGCTATTTTTTTGCTTTGAATGTCTGTAGTAGTTTGTGTAACTGCACCACGTTTTAAAGCAACAAAATGTCACAACCTAGCAAGGGCGTGAGAAAACGTTTGCTTGGCACAGTACTATATGTACTGTATAAAGCTCCAGAGTTCACTTGATGAAAAATACTTTCAAAGTTGATGAAAAATACTTTCATTTGCAATTTACACAGCAATCTAGCTACATATTTAATGTTAAACAATTTAACAATTTAATTTTTAGAATTCAACAATGTTTAATACTTAGGACTTGATAATGAAAACTGTTATGCAGGAATTGTTATAGATAGGCAGGTGAAATCTGCTGGTCACCAACATTTGCCACAAGCACATAATCTTTATGAGATCATTCTCTTCTGGCAGTGGTTGTTCAGCAGTTAGGAGTGGGAAAACAATGGTAGCTGCACAATAGTTTCTACAACACTGTTAAGGAGACACCGGCATTGCATGACATTCAATTGTTGCATCCCCTTTAAACATAGCAAAATGAATGGTTCACTGTTCCTTGTTTATTGATCAAAAACATTCATAGCAGTTTAGTTTTTTATCCTCTTATTTTATTTTCAGGTTTCTTTTTTGTTTTGTACAGTTTACTCAGTACGATCATTTCTGTGTAATAATTACATATAAAGTATACACTATATGATCCCAACCTAGAAAGACATATTGCTTTGTGCAGAATAATATATTCATGTTTGTGTTCCTTTCATGAACAGTACTTGTTTACAGACTGAATTGACATCACAAACATTGAACATACAGCTAAGTAAAATAATTGGCTAAATCCTCGGCTATGAATGTTTAGTCGGTTATTAATGTAACTGTTTCACAAATACTGACAGAATCCTTGCCTTTACAATTATAGCACAAGCATATAGCATTTTGCATCAGTGTTTGTTTCTGTAGATATACACAATAAGTTGGATTGTTAACACAGCCTTGATTGTCTGAGAAGAAATACTTCATCTTGGCACAATCATTAGTCATCACCAATGGGAAGTGGCCTTATTATCACCTTTCCTGAGATGGTATAGCAAAACTGTCCTATTGCATTGCCCAGGCCCAACCTCATTTCCTCAAAGCCTAGGTGACAAAAAAGATAACTGCCATTTTTTTAGTTAAGCAGGAAGGCCGAGAAGAAGCGACCTTAAAATGCGACTGCATTCCTTTTCAGGATACCCATATTCTGAAACAAACCAGCAAACCTTTTCATGCATGGGAATTGGGAAACAGGAGGTCAAAGCAACATGGTTGCACCCTGGACAACTCCAGAAGTGGAAGCCAAATGCAATCCTTTGAAAGATGCATAGCATTCAATACATTCATGTAATGAAATCGTGCAAAGATGTTTGGCAAGGTCCTAGTGGCTGTTGAAGGTGATCCGTACAACTAAAGCCCACAATGTAGAAAAGGCAATAGCGCTTTGCATGCACCACATTTCCAACAGAAGCCTGTGCAGGGTCTCATATGTCTTGTAGCTTCCATTGTCCATAGGCACTATCAGAATCAGGAGCAAAATAAAAATGAAAAAAAAAACAGTTCTCATAACTTTACAGTTTAATTCTTCCAGGTCCCGAGTAACTTACTGCTTCCACAAAAAGTATATTGTTGAAATCCAAAGTTCAGTTCAATAAAAATGCCTGTCTGGAGTGGTTACCCGTTTCATCCAATATTAAAGAAACAAAATATCACATTTTTTCCCGTTGAAAATCTACACTCAATATGTGCAATGTGCAGCAGAAACTTTCTGCTTTTTTTTTCTCCGAGCTTAGGCCTCTAGTTAGTTTGCCCCAGTTTTACAGTATAGTGGCTATTAAGTTGTGACAATAACCTAAGGAAGAGGATATGGGTTCTTTCTCCTTGTTTAGTTTTGGATTTTTGATTGGCTGTGACACTGACCAGCAGGCAGGTCTGAAGCATTGGTTTCAGTCTGTTATGGATAGCGAGGGGCTGAATCTGAGACAGAAGGAGATTGAAGGATTAAATTGCTTTCATTAAGTTAAGTATTAGGGGCAAGCAACCAATGGTTTACCCAGGTCATGTTAATGAGAGGCTGGGATGCTGGGCTGAGATTTAATTGGAAAAAAAGGTCGCTTAAACATTTTAAGTTTTAAGATGTACTTTAGTGGACTCTTTTTCTTCACTCTCTCTCATTTATATTCTAAATTTCCTTCAACATACTGTATGCTGGTTGATGTCTGCCTTCCTGTCCTGCCTTGTCCTGCTGCTTGTGCCTCACATGACTGATTTGGAATGTTGGCAGTATTTTGCCTGCCTGCATTGAGGTCTACTTCAGAGTTTTGGGACATAAGAATTGCTGAGGAGTTTGGAATAGTATGGTCTTATAGAGAATTGATTTGGAGGAAAATACTTTGCCGTGGATGAAGTGTCAGCCTCATCTTTCTCCCTTTATCTTTCTACTATTGTGGTCTCTTACAGTTGAGAACTCTATATGTAAAAACATGTTAGAGTCTAGTTAGATGTTGTTACAATTGTGCAGTTTAAATAATTAAATAATTCGTTGAGCTATGTAACTAAAAGATCAGGAGAAAATAAATAAAACAGAAGACACTACGCCCTCAAGGAACTGAGACTGAGATCATGGGATACATGTCTATGTGATCACCTCCCAAAAACCCAAAACTATAAGTGCAGCTGCCCTAAGCAGTCACTAGAGGGCGAAAGGGGGTCAGGTTTTCAGTCGTGATTCTAGGGCAGCAGATGAGTATTTTACTATGGAATGTTAAGTACAGAACCTGTATTCTCAGGAGACATTCATCCAGGAAATTGAATCAGAGGTAAAGCAGCACAGCTGAGGGAAGGGATGAGCTCTCCTTTAGAGGTATTAATTCTTAACAGTTTGGATCAGTTTCAACCCACGATAAAGGTCGCTTTTGTGTGTCTCTTAGAAATGCGTAAAGCTGTTTTTGTAGAAGAAATATGGGGTGGTTCCAGAATGAGAATATCAAATTCTTTTAAGTAAAGGCAAAGGATGTATTTTTGGAGATTGATGAAAATTTTGATTAATAAGTATTGTACAGGTTGGCAAGAGAACTAAATTCAAAAGAAACAAGTCCCGTGCTCCCTACAAAGAGGTTACTGGAACTAAAGACTGTGGGTCCCATCCCACATCTAATAGTTATTTACTGGGATCTCCCCAGGCTGTGCTACATGGTCTCTGGGGAAATCTCACACATTTTAAAACCTCAAATAGGATATTTCCATTTTCTCTTTTTATAATGTATGTATTTTTTCTTCTAGGGATTAGCTTGCATTTTCCATCTTACAATATTTTAATTTTAGTTATATAAGCTTTATACAGTATGTATACACAGTGCCACATGAGAAAGGCACTCATAATATATTATTAATTGTGCATGTGTATATATTCATATACAAAAATACACTCAGTGATTTGCAATGATTTGCCTTTAAGTTCTTCTTTTTTATATTAGTCTTTAGTTTTACTTCTGACTTAACACTCCATATTTATAGCCTGTAGAGTCATTTGCTCTGAGGTGTGAACTGAGAAAAAGCCTTCCCGAAACAGCTCTTTATAAATGCAAATGCCAGACAGTGACACAGTTTGTGCAGAATACCTTTACACGAAAGCATTAACAAGCACACAGCACAAAAAGTGTGTTCAGACCTTTGTCCACAGTGTACAAAGCATGTTCCTAAAATCACAGTGCAGCACAAATAGCTCTTCGCCCAACTTTGAGCTTGATAATCAGGCACCAAGAGATCAAAATTTGTCCCTTTTTTAAAACCCTAAATTTAAAATCTCATGAAAGTTAATTAGCTGTAATTGCTGACAGACCATCTTGAGATAATGACAGAACTAATAAATGTTACAGCTTTTAGTATAGTAAATTAGTTTATAGTAGTTGTATGCTTAGAAATGCACAACAGAAGGAATTGCAGAAAAACAAGATAAGGAAAAAGGAACAAGTATTAATTGAACAACTAACTCATGGCATCAAATTTGAGGTTGGTATTCATCATAAATGTTTTTTTTTTGTTGTATAGGATTTCAGTACTTCACATTGGCATAACGATCTCTTTCACCTTTCTTTTCACTCAGAAAGAGTTTATTTAACTTTAGTATAATTACATATGGTGAAATCATAAAAAGATCTCTGGTGCTCAGATATTCTGTAACTGATAAATTGTACATGTTTAATTGACTATAAAAAATCACTTACATCCCAGTACTGATTTGTAATTGACAATACATAGGTGCATTCATATTTTTCCATTTTGAAAAGGCCAGATTTTCCTTATGCAGATAATGTAAAAATTATATGCTAGTCCATTATCATTGATAAATATGCCCTTAAGTCCATAAGAACTGTAGTTCCTTTCCTAATCATTAGTCATTCTGATGTTCATACTCCAAATGCAATTTATAATGAAAGTGCATATTTTCAACTGAAGTGCCTTACAATAAATGTTACTCCACGATTACTTACATTGCTGTCTATTCATCATGAGTGCTAAATCACGACATCCAGAACTGCAAACATTCAATTACAAAGTCTTCTCATTAAAGCTCCAAGTATCAAGAACAAGTACAATATGGGTGTAGGAGGCTGTATTAGTGATTCAGTCAATAGACCCCCAAGAGAGAAAGAAAAGGAAATGTGACTCATTTAAAGAAAATGCATCCGATTGAGTGAAAAGCCACAGAACAGTATCCCGAATACATACATATCTTGTATCAGAGCTTATTAAAGTCTGCAGTTGGTAAACATTTCAATTAACTTCAAAGGTTTGGTAGTTTCCCATTAATATGTGAAATATCCATTACAGTGCAGTGAAACACAGCTGGGTATGGCACCCTTCAGCTGGTGATTAGAATTTCCGCACTAGATAAATGCACATTCAGATGGAAGTAAAATTACCAACAGCATACTGGTAAGGATGGAGAGAGCTGTGCTGCCATGTTATCAGAAGAAGGGATAACCATATAAATCTAAACCTTGACCCAGAAATAAAGTTTCTATGGTTGTGTTTTTTTCCTTCATATATTTACAGTATATTTACTGTATATGTTCCTGAAAGGGCAAAGCAAGTGGGATGTTGCCAAATAGAACAATAAAGCTTTGATTCCTTTATTTTATGTTTAGAGTTATGCTGCTGGCCTTTACCATAAGGACTTGATAAATAAAACTAAGTGTAAAGAACAAAAACAAAAATGCAGGATTCTGGACAGGTATAAAAATGTTTTTAAAACTACGAAAATATCCAATATTCCATTATATTTTTACGAGTTTACGACCTGGTTCCTGATTCTAAAACACAGTTCTTTATAGCTACAGTTCATTGAGTTGCACAGAACACCACCTTCTATCAGGCAACAGCAGTTAGGGCTCTGGACTAGTAATTGCAAGGAGACACCCATTTTCACTAAAGCTGACTAAAAATCCCAGATGTACAACATGCCCAGTTTGTTACAAATACTGTATAAGTATATTTGGATCAAACCATCAGCCAATAACATCAGAAAAGTGAAAAATGACCTATTCTTCAATGTCAATACCACAGCCCCCCCATCACTGTGTGTGTGCATTTTGCTTAGAGGAACAGCAGTTCTGGAAGTTGAACCCATCACCCTTTAGTCTGGAATCCATAACCATGAAGCTTAAATCAGCTGGTTGTAATGAAATTCAATTCCAAAGTTTAGCCGATCTATGCAGCTAAAGCTCAGTGTAAAAGGTTCTACCAGTTGGGTTTTCATGTAACTTTTTGTGTACCACAAACAAATACTGCCATAAAGCAAGAAATGCACCTGTCAGAAATCAGTTTGAGAGGAGAGAAACTGCTTAGGTAATGTAAGTGATTATGTCTAAATCAGGCTTGCAATGGTTTGTGTGACTAATAATGTCAAGGAAGTAGATGAGATCAGTGAGATCTTTTTCACCCAGAAAACTTTCTCAGCTTTCTCCCACAGGATGTTTATGACCAATGACTGCTTAATTCTGCAACAATACAAGAGTCCTCCATGAAACCATTATTATATCTTGCTTATAAAACACAAATTGGGTACTTTTCCCTCCCACAGTATTTTGTTTGCTGCACATGTATGCATTTTACATGTTTTCAGAACTGTACTATCACCGGCCGTATACTGTGATTTCAGTGTTAAAGATAATCAGACATTTGAAAGGGTGCTTACATACTATAGCACTATGGCAGTGTGAGAAAAAATATTTCAAATGCAGAATCTGGATACTAGATACTAATAAGCTTTGTAAATTTATCCCTCAGGCTACCTCAAGGCTGTGTCATCTTTCAGCTTGAGAAAAACAGCATCTGCCAAACATGGTAGATAAAATTACAGTAGGATGCTAGAAAAGTTACACAAGCAGGATCTAGGATCTTTGAACCGCACTGATAATAAATTAAACATTTTATGTATGTCCTTGAAACTCCGGAGGGATTTAAAAAATGTGTCCAGATTTTATATCTTAAGAGGTGACTAAATTGAATTACTTAAATATAAGTCAGCTGTTGAAATAGTGTAAAGTTGTAATGCACGTTTTATGTGTTTTTCATTTTAATTACTTCGTGTACAAAAATAAACCTAAAAACCGTTTTTGTAATTTTACAAAAAACCACAAGGGATTTTCTGGATTAATACTACTTTGATAATTTATTAATACTGCTTATGTAATGCAGAAATTTGTAAAATTTGTAAAAGGAGAAATCACCACATTTACCTATTCCATCTTTGTTTTAAAGAAATATCCTAAAGCAATTGGTTTTCACCACATTCTAGAAGTAAACAAATGAAAAACAAATTATTTGCATTCTCTACCACAGCTTGATTAAAGTCAAATATTAAGAGTCTTAGGATACTCTATGGTTAGAACTCTATTGTTCTGTGAACTATATACTGTAATTAGGTGGAGGTGTTAGAAAGGCTGGGTTGGAGGTGCTCTTCTGTTCAGGGTGACTTAGCATTCAAATAATGAACATCTGCTAGAGTTCATATTCATTCCCTAGTGTAAATGAGGTTAAGAGAATACCTGTGTTTTCCCATAGGGCTGAAGACATTTTCACTTAAATCTTATTTGCTATACGCTTAATCAAGATTATTAAGATACAAATATACTGTAAGTAAAACATGGCAATGAAACAATTTATTTTGAAGTTGGAATGTCTTCATAAAATGCTAAATGACTATGACAACTAGCACCTCCTTCTAAAAAAACAGCTGTTAATTTAATTTATAAAACAGAATATTTTGTATCTTTTCATACTGTACCTTTTGGTATATAACTAGCCATACGTTTTACATACAGTTCTACCAACTGTAAATTTATTATTCATCAAGGATAGTCATACTATTGTTACATTATTTGTGTTGTGTACAGTTAAAGAAAGATACTCTATTATTCTAAAAAGATGCTTCTCTGAGCATCTACCTGTCAGCTTACAGGGAATGACATGGAAAAGCACAGGAGGTATAAAGATAAGTGTTTAGTGCACCATAAGTTCTCTACCCCTAAAATACACAGCCGATCACCTAGCACATTATTTAAAATATTTTCTGAATTTGACTATTGTTTAAAAATCCATTGAACACTTCCTGTATGCTGCTTCTACATTTTAGTTCAGTTATTTATATACAGTACATGATATAAACATAGTGTGTTGGTACACCATGGTTGAACAGATTTCATCCCTGCTTTTCATTTAAACAGTTAATTGTATTATGCATATTGTGCGTTATGGACCTGGGGTGCCATTTGAGTGGCTATTTACTGTATGTTTTTCCTGTGTTTACGTGGGTGGGAAACCAGAAGCCAGAGTGGCTAGGAAAATAGAAGCCAGGAAAAAGCAGAGAGACTAAGACCAGAAGCCAGGGCAGCCAGAAAAACAAAAGCCAGGAAAGAAGAAAGGGGAGACAAGGAATAGAAGCCAGGGTGGCCAGGAGACCGCTCGCGGTGTCCAGTACAGGCTCGGCATCCTGTCACGGAAGCTGGAGGCTAGCCGTGGAGAGAGACCAGTGAGACGGAAAGACCCTATGCTTAGCAGCAGGAACGGAGCAAACACGGGGGTTTGGTCTGGGCTCAAGGTATCGGAAGGAGTCAGAGCGAGACATAAGCCCTCAGGTAACAGGCGTGGGGCGACCTGGAGAGGGAGCCTCTCGACAACCGATCCCAATGCTGAGCGAGGAGGATAGGGAGACCCAGAAATATAAAGCCCCAGACAACAAGACACACCAGAAGAACAAGTAAAGCACAGGGAAACTAGGAACAGGACAGAGCAGGACCACCCCCTAGATGTGGAGGGCGTGACATTATCCTCCTGGTGCTACGGTATGTTTTCCTCCCTACTAGGACATACTAGTAGTTGAATTGACTCCTAGGAAAATTGGTGTGAGTGTATGTCTATGTGTTCCCTGAAATGGACTAACGTCTAATCTGGGGTGTATCCTGCCTGGTGCCCACTTCATGCTGTGATAGGCTCTGGTTCCCCTGTGACCCTGAATAGGAGAAACTGAATGGATGAATGGATGAAATGCTAAGGCTTTCATTTGTGTTTCATCACTTCATGCAGTACATGCTTTTGAAATGTTCCCAATATTTAATTTACTCTGTTCTGGGCTCAATACATCAGATGTCCCACAACTTCTAATTAGCCCCATGCCTTTGTTTTAATTCTCTCCTGTGAGATCTGTGTTCACTCACCTGTCAGAGTTTCTAGCACCTCAAAGCCATGGTTAAGAGCAATAACATCCAGGAAAGAAATTGTTCCATCTTCAAACCTAGCAACAGGAACAACAGAACACTTTGTTATTTTGTTTCTTGAACTGATGTGACTCCTGCAATTTACTGGAAAATGTTAAGTATTCATATTGGAAAGGTATCCAGTATATATTATTTAAAAACTGTGTATGATATAAGAAATATTAATGACCATCAGGGGTTAAGGAACCTTTGTGGCTCCAGACAATGAGTGAATTAGTATGGACTTATCACTGACACTCTGTCAAGTTAGCTTAATTCATGCAAGGCACCCATGTTCTACTTCAATAGATCGTTGTCAATCACTATTCTGTGCTGTTTAAAGGACTGCAGTTACTAAGCTTTTGAAACACTGCAAATATCTTTCAGAAAGCCAATAAATAATTATGCAAATTCTCTGATTTGTGTTTCCCAAAGAAAGGGATAACTAGTGCAAATACGTAGGCTAAAATATGTTTTAACACAGTCTGTTTACTTCTACATATTTTTTAACAAAAGTAGGTTAAAACTAAAATAACCTTTTCTTTTTTTATTTGGTTTTGTATTTTTTTGCTTTGTGTCTTGGAATGATATATTAAAACATCAGATTCAAATTTTATTTGCATGTAAAGAAAACAGGCCTCCAGACCTCCATAATATGAAACATACAGTGTATTGTATGGTGTGCTTTAAATTTATTTATTTTGTACCAAGACCTACTCGGTGGTTGTGGTGTCATAGCAAGCAATCTTTTAATAGGTGGAATACAGACACAAATACTGCTTTAGGGTACAAAAAGTACTTTAAATTTTCAGTATAGGAACACAAAACAACCAAGAACAAAAGAAACAAAAGCTTATTTTGTTCAAAAATAATAATGCCTTGTACACAATCCATGGACAATTGAGATTGGTTTCTGGAAATCTAGATGCTCAAAAACCTTTCAAGCAAACAGAATAAAATCAGTTGTTGTATTGTTACTTGAGAATGATTTGATAATGGTTCCTGTTAAGTAGGTGATTCTGTATGTACAGTAAAAGGGATAAGCAAAGGACTATGAATGTATGCAAGTTTGACACCAGCTGTGTTTATTACCCTGGCAATTTGATAATATTGTAATACTAAGCAGTAATCATAGTATGATAATGGACAAGTGGTGTGGTACTGTATACAATCTTTCCATGTTTCCTCATTTGTTTTCTATCTTTCTAGTTTAGGTCTGAAATGCTCCTGCTTACCGAGTAATGTTATGCGCACAGAACTTTAAGTTTACTGGCTACGCAATTGCACAGCTTAGAGGGAATACAGGTTGCCATCAATTATTCCAAGTGGGGGTCAGTAGCGACTACACTAGATACTCCTTGTCAGACAATCATGTTTGTTCAATCATGGTGAGGTGTTGTTAATCATGGTCTCCCAGATTGTGTCCAAACATTGCCAGAGCGTGTTTGACTGTAATGTCTTGCTAAATTAGAACTACTGACTGTGAACACCAACGGTTCAAAGAAAGTGTATCTTGATAAGTGGGACAGATTGACTCCTTTCTTCTTCTTTTCTTTCTTGATTTTTACCAGACATGACATTCAACAGGTTAAATTACCTCATCATCAGTGCTAAATCAAGTCTCTATCTAATAGGGTGATATAGTAAAACAAAGTCACTGGAATGTATGACAGTTTGTAATGGTTAATAATAATAATTGCTTACACTTATATAGCGCTTTTCTGGACACTCCACTCAAAGTGCTTTACAGGTAATGGGGACTCCCTTCCATCACCACCAATGTGTAGCATCCAACTGGATGATGTGACGGCAGCCATAGTGCACCAGAACACTCACCCCACATCAGCTATCAGTGGGGAGGAGAGCAGAGTAATGAAGCCAATTCATAGATGGGGATTATTAGGAGGCCATGACAGGTAAGGGCCAATGGGAAATTTGGCCAGGACACAGGGGTTACACCCTTACACTTTTTTCAAGAAACACCTGGGATTTTTACTGACCACAGAGAGTCAGGACCTCGGCTTTACATCTCATCCGAAGGACAGCGCTTGTTTACAGTATAGTGTCCCCATCACTATACTGGGGCATAAGTACCCACCTGGACCGCAGGGTAAGCGCCCCCTGCTGGCCCCACTAACACCTCTTTCAGCAGCAACCTTTTTTTACCAGGAGGTCTCCCATCCAGATACTGACCAGGCTCACACCTGCTTAGCTGCTGGTTGATCAATTAGTCTAAATGTCTATACTTTATTTTTCTTAAATCAAACATGCAGAAAGTAATATGTTTCTCTTGATGCTCATATGCATATTATTTGTAAATATGGCAACACTTTTATTAATCAAAACTTGTTTTAATATATGGAGAGTAACATATATATATGAAAAGTAATAAACTTTATAAAAGAAACATACTGTAAATTGTGCATATTGTGTTCATACAGTACTTCAAATGGCACATTTCCCATCCCATATGAGAAAGGCCATTTTGCCATTTCTATTTATGAGGGATAATCACACACAAGAATGAAAATATTTATTGAGTGTTTAGTTATAGTAAACATGGTTTAACCCACTTGGCTAAATTCCAACCTCCTGACCTTATTGCTGTGCCATTCACAATGAGGAGTTAACCAAGGGGTAGCAGCAAAGGTGAAGAAAAGGTAGAGGAGGGATGCAGAAAATAATTGCAAATGAAAAAAAGACTATATAGTATATACAGTATAGAGCTGTTAAGGATAGCTGAGACAAATTGAATTTGGCTGCTGTCATCCTTCCCAAACCTAAGTTGTGAATTCCATGAACTGTATATTTGCCAGATAATTATGGAGTTGGGCCAAGAACAGCTACCATATGGTCAGAAAAGACTATTCATCCCCCAAATTATTACACTCGAATTTGTGGGGGAGAACCTCAGGGGAAAAATCTGAGTAAACCATTGATTGATAGTTGGTGACCCAGTTGGCCAGAACACATGTTTGTTTTAATCAGGTATAGCTGAAAAAGGCAATATTCAGCAAAACCTCATTCAGTCAATGTGCCCTGATGCAGTATTTCCCTTTAAAAATGTGTTTTAAATGCTTCTGCACAATGACATCAACCAACACAAAAAAGGGCTTCTGATTTAAAATTATACACACAAGACATGTTAGTCAAGAAAGACTAAGAATCACCTCATTCCATTTGATAATTGGTATTCAGACTCATATTATAGTAACAAAACTCCAAGCAGTAAGGAAATTAATAGCCTGTAATACATTTTTTGACATTTCCTCATCACAGCCATAGTAATGTGTGTGAGTGCTTGTGATACTGTGGATAATATGCTGACAGTGAAAGAGACTGTACAAGATGTACAAGTTAATGAAGCATTAGCTACTGTAACAAATCTCATCTTGTGGCAAAAAGTCCAGTTCAATCAAAGCTTGCTCAGTGAGGCCACAGCCGTTCCCACTCATTAAGATCAGCTCTTCTTTGACAAATATAGAAAATATACCCTTCTGACTCATTACATTGATGAGTGGTTAACCAAATGGAGTAAAAATAGTTAAAAAACATATATTCTTTATTGTATTTTTGTATTTTGTAATTGTATTTACCAACAATCAAGGCTCATACAATATACGGCATGTGTATGTAAAGAATCCTATTACAATTTTTCCATTGACAATAAAAAATATCAATTGAACACCAACACTCATACATTTCACTCACATTTTTCAAAGATTTTCCATTTTTTGTGTACTATTTATTTTAATATAAACATATTTCAAATGTTTAATTTCACCTGGATTAACTCTGTGACTCTATTTCACTAGGTTTCACTTTTAAGATCAAAACAGTCTTTCTGCTGGGAATGTGATGATTGCTATTACACTCACATTCTGGGATGTCACTCCATTTCTTATTCAATCTGGTCTAATACCTTGTGTTTTGTGTAGTATGCTAAAGAAGGTGACCCTACATTTCACATTTACAAATAAAAGAACAACACAAAGGACACAATTTCCACAAAAAAACTAAAGTGTGAAAATCCAGTAGAAGCTGCAGCAGGTTGTCTTGAAGACAGAGCTAGTCAGAACCATCTAATTAGTAGTCCACTGTCAACACAGTTTAATTGAGCATCTCTAGGCTTCTCATTCAAGGAAAGTTTCATAAATACAGTATCAAGAGAGGAAGGAGTGACACCCTCTCATCAAGAGCAGTGATCACATTGACTTTGGCAAGGTGTTAACTTTTATTTCTTTAAAGTCGCAATAAAGATTTTAATACACTGAATTCTATCATGTGATTTTCTCTGGCATTTCTGTGGCAAATGTGAAATATTTTCACAGATTTGATCTTTTTTAAAAAACACAGAACAATATTCTTTATGAAAACAGTCATCAATGTATCAGAACTGTTCAAGGTGCATTTTCACTACTGTTTCACACATAGCACTAAGCCTAGACAAAGACATGAGCTCACTGGTTCAAGTCTGGCCTACTACATGTCATTAGCCAACTATGCTCAGGACTCCTCAAGCAGTGGCCCACAATTGGCCTGGGTGCTGCAGAGTTTGAGTAGGAAATGTGCTGACCTGGATGTCTTGACTTACTGCAAATTAGTGACACCTTTAATCTACTAAACACCCAAACTAAACACCAACACTAAGCATGTTGTAAGGTTTTCAAGTAGAATGTCAATGTCCAACCTAAAGGCTTCTTGATTGAAAACTACAAACAAAAGACAAACAAGAGTTTCTAGAAGGACAGTATCTTCCAGGTTACATTTGTTTTCAGTTAGAAAGTGAGTAAGAAAAAAATGTTGATTTAACATAATTCAAAATAATTAGATTAATTAATTACTTAAGATCAGGGTGGAATGAAAACCAGAGAACTCTGGAGATGGCTGTATGAAAAGTGGTAGATGATTAGACAGAGTCAGAGCCATTGCTCGCCTGGGAAACCACAGCTGCCGCTAGTTACTGTCTTGATAAGCTGTAGCTGCAATTCTCTCTATAAAAACCCAGTACTCTTTTCAGTAGGTGTGTGAAAGGTGAGCTGGAGAAAAGCAGCACATCAAGGCTCTGCAGATGAGCCAAGCAACAACGACACTGACAGCTGCAAGTGCTGAGAAAGACGAATGAGCCATTGAAAGCTGCCTTAAATAAAGAAGCAGACACTGACAGCTGTAAAGAAGAGGAAAATAAGAAGTCCAAAGGAGACTAGGAAGGACAAACTTGTTTCTCTTTGGCTTCCTTTTTTCAGTTAGAAATAAAAGAATGCTAGTTCAATTAAAAAAAAAGTGCACTGCATTAAAATATCTTTCTTGGTCAGACCAAATAACATGCATTGCTTGATAAGTCACAGATGTACAGGATGGTTCATAATTTGACACAGAAGATATACTGTATTTAAGGACAACTATTGCAATTATTGAAAATTTTACTGCTATCTTTATCATCTTTGAACACTTAAAAGCTTAACCTCCACCAAAGAATTCTTTGCACCAGGGAGAGACATTTTATCACCTCTGAGAAAGCGATTCAGAGAGGACGAGAACTACAAATACACAAATATGGGATTTGGCTTCCCTATGGCCATTGGTCCTTCTGTTGAGTTATTGTCAACACATTCCCACGAGCACAGATCCCTGCAAACACCAATGCACTACCTAATTATCCAACCACGTCCCTTGTCCCGCACCACACCTCTCAGCTACTCACTACTTAAGGACTCCTCACCCGTACTTCAATGTTCAGTATTGAGAGCTCCCAGTTCTCATCCTTGAGATCATCCTGGTTTCTTTAATACTTCTGAATACTCCCTGCTTCCCGACCTTGTGCTCTGACCCTGACTACGACTCCTCATCTTTCGACTCGGCTAAGTAAACCCGACTTTCTCTCTCTCTGAAACACGGCTCCTGAAACTAGGGAGTTATCGCATAGGGTCAAAGAAAACACAAACAATTCGGCCTCAGCGTCGTGACAATTATAACTGAAGAATAGATGGACTACAATGTTTTCTGGGATATTTAAGTCAAAAACTGATGCCTTTTGTCATGAAACTTAGGCTTGATGGCAAATGGATTTTACAAAAGGATAACAATAGAAAATATGCATCAACCTCAATGACTACAAGGTTAAGAGATCCAAAACGGGGTGTTCCTGATAGGATATACTAGCAATCACAGTTTGAAGTACAACATGAGCTAAAGAAAACAGGTCACAATGCAGACTGTACACCTTTTAAAAGGAAATGGGAAGCATATTACCAAAGCAAAAGGATGGTTAATACAGTATAATACAGGCTGAACATTACAGGTAGAAGAAACAGTTCTGAAAGATTCTCTATTTATCCATACAATATACTGTAGATGGTTATCAGACTTTAGCAAAAAAAAAGTCTGTCTATACAGATGGATTTTCATGCTAAATCAACATTTACAGTTATTTGAGGGGATACAAACATTTGGAAGCTACAGTAAAATGAGTCAGATTAAAGGGAGGTAGAGGCACACATAGATTGACAGAAACTTGAAATCTGATCCTTAATACCTTAAGCTTTTACAGGCAGAAGCTGCTTTATAGACTTGCTTTATAGTTTACATACTTATGCTGTCTTGGAAATCTGAAAATTTTGTATATATAGTAATTGTGAACTTACTATTGACAATTGCCTTCACAGTTTCCATCGTGCATTATATTTGTAATAAAATATATAACGTGTTGATGGCTTGTCAATAAAAACAATAAAAATAAAAAATACCAAGGCATAGTACTGTACTACAACCAGTTACAGTACTGTGGTTTGTCATTAAAGGTTCTTCTGAGGACAAAGTGGGAAAAAAGGGCATCTCACAATCTTCTAACTGTGTTCAGTGGTAATTTTCTCTCTGTAGGTTGACAAATGAAAACACCTGCAATTGTGAATGTTAATAGTAGAATATAATCTTGCTGTGTGTTTTGTATAAATACATGTAAATATACTTTTGTTTTCATGGTCATTGTATTCACATACGTACTGTAAATTATTCATTCATTCTCACCTGCAGATAAACACATACTGTACACACATTCACACGCACATGTACGCATTATGTCTTTTTCTACAGTACCTTCTATTTTCAATTTTACACAACATGATTTTATTGATAGTAAAATTCATGGGTGAGTAAGCATTGCACATATCAGAAGATGCTGAATGCAGAGCTCCTGCTTGATATACTGGCAATGATTCCATATGCTGCAGGGAAATTTAAACATACAGACACTTCTATTTTATCACGTTTATCACAAACAGAGAATAATATAGCACAGTCTTTATATATGAATTAACCACCAGCAGGCTGCAGGACTGAATTAGTGGATTAGTGGGCCAGCTATATTAAATTTGCCCTTGGGTCCCTTGCTTGTGTGAACACTAGGAAAAGATGTGAATCCTTCCCACTCAAAACGGTTCCCTTAGAGAAGTGAGGAGATCTTCTTTATTGGTTAATGCTGGAGCCGCAGTGACAGCGAGCTCTATTTTAATCTCTGTGACATCAGTGCACTTGCGAGGCATACCGTGGGGTCTGCTGCCTGTGTCGCAGGAGCTGTCACTTCACTGCATCCTTGGCAGCACACATGCAGGTCTCGGCACACCTACAGTATGTACTGGCAAACCGCTTGCTCCCGGAATATGAAGCAGCTTGAAGCTCTAGGTTCCAAAAGTATACAGTATATATATCCTGCCACTAAGGTGCTGCCACCCAGTACAATTTTTGGCACTCGGATCATCAGAGCAGATTGTTGTTTTTTAAATTCAAAAGTGAGTTCAGTGCTTAGTAGTTACTCTTAGTAGCAGCAAGACCGGAGCTGAATACAAAGGCTGGTTGTACTAAACAATTATTGTAGTAGAACTACAGTAGTAGTAGTAGTAGTAGTAGTAGACGTGACATTCGGTAGCAAATCTTAAGCTTATTTTCTAAAACACAGTACAGCTACATAATTGCAAAGTAGGCCCACAAAATCAAAGACTCTGCACTTTGTACAGATTTTACAAATAAAAGTCGAGGTTTGATTGTGTGGGCGTGTGTGTGTTTGTGTGGGTGGTGAGGATATTTTACGAGGGTATTTGAATTATGCATACTGAGATCAAGTGCCTCATAAATTCTCCAAATGAAGATGTACTAAAAAGTTATATTAGATTTAAGTGACTTTCCTGGGAATCCATTAAGACTTTAGTGTTTTTTGTGCATAAAATATACTTTCAACATTCTGCTACATTAGCACCAATTACAATGTATACTGTATGAATACACTGTGCCTGACTAGTGCTCCAGATACAATATTTTGTCTCTTTTCAGACAATACATTCCAAATTATTGGAATTATCAAACTTAAGAATTCCAATTCTTAAATTTGAGTTACAAATACAGTAATTGGGAATTCCAAACCCACATATTCATAGTTGCAGTTATTTCCCTTTTTACAAAGGGGCAGTCCAGTTATCATTGAGTAGGCTTGAGTTCAATGATTCTATCATCACTAATTCCCACACAACAATGGCAGTCTTACTTAAAGAACACACTTCTCTTTCTAACCTCAAATTAATCCATTTTTGCTCCCTGTTGCCATATTATTCTGCATGACACAAATGACATTTGAGACCCCAGCCCACTCTAATAGTATTTCAGAATCCTGGCACAGAACAGCAGTTTTCCATGCGACTGTGATGAGCTCAGCCTGACAACCTAGTGCTCTAATCACGACTCTTGCTCCTATACCAGTTCTGATGTTATAACCATATAGGAATTAAAGTGGTGAAAGAGAACAGATGTCTGTTCATGCCCTGTAACCTTCATGAAGTTGTTTTTATAAATGGTGATTTGAAATTTCATCCATTATTCTAAGGTTCAATGCACTCCATCAGGTGTTCATTTACTTTCTGTAGAACTAGTAGAAATGCATCTTTGAAGTCTGATATAATGGCTCTATAGAGTATACAGGACATCTAAGTTGCTGTACTATTATTCTGCAGTTTGAAGATCGCCCTCATATTAAACACAACATGTTATTAACAAATCTGCTTTAACATAGTCAACGGCATGAATGCAACATGGGAAACAAAATTAATAGGATCATGTCATTCACACAAGCTAAACATAAACTTCTGCTTTGTGCTGTTAAGACACATGAACTGAAAAACTGAAAAAAAGATTATTCAGTACATAGATTCCGTATAAGCAGTAACTCAATTTTTAATGTTTTCCACATGAATTAAGAATCTCTCCTCATTTTACATCCATTAGTATTCTTTTTCTCTGGTAGGTTTTTCTCTTGGGCGATTTTTCAGTTATGCAGCTGCATGTCAGTACTTGTTATAGATTCTATTAGCCCTCGTGTTGCTGCCCTTCTCCTGAGCATACAAGCCACCACTGCCCTACACTCACCCCCACCACACACACACACCACTAACCCCTCTCACTTTAGCCACAGAGTCTGCAGATCAGCACTGCCCCATCAATATTAACACACAGACACTAGCACTCGTGCCTATCAGTTTGCTTTTACTGAAGCACCTTTGCAAGTTATGTCACTCTGTAAGAATGGTTGAATATGCTGAGGTTTGCCATCTGAAATAGTAAATAGCCACTCTTTGACTTCAATCTAATATACATTATTGTTTTTATGTATTCCATTTTCCACATTCCATTTTCTTCATCTGCTTTTTATTTCTGTTGCAAGATGATTCTGTTAAAATATTCTGTCCTGTTTTTGCTAAAACTGCACACACACAAACAAAAACATTAAACCTATTGGAGGGGTTATCTGTTCAAAATAATGGTAGCATTTTTATGCGAGATGATGGCCATTTAACACTACCATTGAATGACCAGTCACTGCACATGACACCCATGTGGGTTATCCAAGAACAAAGCAATTTCAGTGAACCCTCTTCCTGATATTTCCTTATAATTCCTTAACCAGGAATAGACAGCAGTCTAGAACATATCTGATAATCTGGTAATTATATATAAGCATGTATCTGTCTTATATGATGCAAAGTATTTCTATCACTATCACTATATCTTTGTGTTTCTTTTATTTATTGCCTACTTGAACGTTTTTTTCCATGTCTTATTACCAACTATGTAATGATTGCTGATTATTCATGGCTCTTGGGTTTTTCAATTAGTTACGTTGCAAACTCATATAAATACATGAAATACATATAAGAGCGTTTCTTTTGTCACTGATATACACAAATTACTCTAACTGAAAATGAGCAAGAAGGACCTTGGTCAGAGAAGTGACGAAAGAACCCAATGACAACCCTGAAAAACTACAGAATTCCATAGCTGAGATGGTAGAATGTGTCCAGATGATAATAATCTATGCAGCAATATATACTGTAGATTTAGCCTCTATGGGAGAGTGGCAAAATGTAAATGGAATTTGCATGCAGCTGAGCCTAAGACTGTGTGGCAAACGTTTTTCTGGTCTGATGAAACAAAAAATAAACTCTTTTGCCTGAATGTAAGGCACTGTGCCTGGAACAAACAAAACGCAGCTCAGCCCCCATGTAACATCATTCCTACTATGAGAAGCATGGTGTGGTGCAACATCTAGGCGAAAGCCCAGACTTCAATCCCATTGAGAATTTGTGGAAGGACCTGAAGATTACAGTTCAAAGATGCTACCTATCCAACTTGACAGAGCCTGAGAAAATCTGCAAGGAGGAATGAGGGAAAATCCCCAAATCTGTATGTGCAAAGCTCATTTAAACACTCACAAAAAGTTTCAAAGGTGTATATGCTGGACATTTTTTACATGTACAGTAATTTAAAAGAAAACAAGAAAGCTGCAAAAGAGCATTTTCACAAATTATTGGCTCAGGGGAGTGAAAGCTTCAGTAAACAAGACACTTTTTTCATAACATTGTTATACAATAACATATTTTACCGCTTTAAAGTATTGTGCATGTTGTCTGAATTGGGGGGGGGGGATTCAATGCATTAGAATTTCTGTAATATTTTATACAATATTTGCAATTGTTGAGAGAGGTGGAAATGAATACTTTATAAAGACACTGCATGTATGGTACAACATTCAATAAGCTCATGTCCCTTTATGATCTTACTTTCTGAGTATGAAATGTCAAGGTATACAGAACATGAACAATAAGAAACAAGACTGCTGTAGGTGACGTGTGCATGCATAAGCAGCAGACTAGTTCCATGATTTCATTTATACTGTAATAATGCTGTAGCTCAGTGAAATGGTGAGAGAATGCACTTTGGGAATGTTGCCGGCAGGAATCCTTCAATGTAAGCATTCAATCCATAGTATATATAGGTAGTCTCTATTACTAGACTGTGGAAGTGCTACTATCTTTCAAGAAGCACTTGTGAACAGCAAAGAATTGGCCAACCGTACTCAATACCAGGATAGTCTGATTCAGTAGAAATGGTTCAAGACTGTTTCTTCCAGCAATCTGGAATGGCTGTCATGCAGTATCCCACTACATCACTTCATTTAAACTCCAGTAAGAACTTGTGAGACTAGCTTATTACATTTTAACAGTTCCACTTATTTTGTATAGCAGTTTTATCCCGATGGGACAAAAACAGAAGTGCAGCACCCACTGGATTGATGTGTAGCAGCCCTTATGAGCCACAGCCCCACAACATAGATAGCAGGTCAGATTTAGAAGTAAGAAACTGATTTTCTAATTGAAATAGAGGGGATTCAGAGCCTGGCCAGTAAACTTAAGCCCAGGGTAAAATCAGCAAGGACACTAGTGTGCCATCTGATCTTTTGTGAGTAAGTTAGTTCCTCACTTTAATGTCACACATCCTAGAGCACAGTTTCCTCAGTTACAATACAGCCACAATCTTTCCTCTGAACAGAGACTGAGCAGCAATCTAAGCCATATGTTTTTTTTCCTGGTGTTCTCTTAACCAAGCACTAATACACTAACAAGGCCCAGCCTTGTGCAACCAGACAAGACTAGGCTACAAGGTGATAAATTGGGCGGAGCAGTGGGACGGTGGCTAAAGATCTGCGCCTGTGGCTAGAAGGTTGCCAGTTCATATCCCCCGGCCAGCAGAGGGCCCCTGAGCAAGGCCCTTAAACCCAGCTGCTCCAGGGGTGCCATATAAATGGCTAACCCTGTGCTCTGACCCCAAGCTTCTCTCTCCCCATCTGTGTGCCTGTGTGTCTCATGGAGAGCAAGCTGGGGTATGCGAAAAGACAAATTCCTAATGCAAGAAATTGTAAATGGCTAATAAAGTGATCTTATCTAAATGTGCTGATTGTGTACATCAGCCCATACCATGACTAAACACTGTCATGATGTAGCAGCTGATGAACATACATTCTGGAATGGCTATGCCTGTTTGTACCACATCATTTTTATAAATGCTTATTTTTGAGTGATGCACCATATGTTGTTCACATACAGTACTTAGTGTAACATAACATATGATTCATACCTTGTGATTTTTTAAAGGGGACCTGAAATGTTATTTTTATGTTTCGGGGTTAGAAAGAATCAGTATTGATGAGTGCATTTCAGGCCACAATAAAACTAAAATGTACAAAGTAACTTGTAAAATGTCCAATTTACATCACAAAATAGATGAAATTTCCAGGTATGCACAGAACAATGTGATTCAGAATGAGGCAACAAAACTTCCAGTGATGTGATGTGGCATTAAATTGTAAACAATTAGGCTTGTGAATACTCTCTTTTAATTCAATAAAAATATAGTTCTCGATTTCAAGACGGTTTTGCCGACAAATGCTACAATGTACTTACTTGTTAACTCTGTATGCAGATCACCTTGGAACATTTCTGTGGTGAAATGTCTGCTGCACAACCAACCTGCACTTATTCGTTTGTACTGTATATCACATGACATTAGTCATTACAGTGACTATTGAGCAGGAAGAGCCACATCACATCACAATTCTTGGGAATTCTTGCTCTCGCAAGACCAGGGACTTGCTAAAAGAGAAGAGAGAAAACACGTTTCAGCTATGAAGCTCACACCTGAAGAAGGCTTCACAGCCGAAACGTGGTGTTTTCTCTCTTCTCTTTTCAGCATGGACTAAACCTATTACTTGTTCCTTTGCAAACTGTATCATTGTTTAGTTTGGGAATTGTAAGGTCTCAGACCGCAAGTCCTTGCAACAAATTGTCAATACAGCAGGAAACATCATTGAAGCCTCCCTTCCGTCCACTCAGGACATATACCACAACTGCTGCACACACCCTCCCATCCCTCCTGCAAACTCTTTGCCCTCCTACCATCTGGTAACAGGTATCGCAGTATATGGGCCAGCTCCACCAGACTCCGTAACAGCTGTTTTCCACAGGCTCCTCAACACCCTGGTACCCACTGCACCTACTCCAAATCTGGAAACTCAGTTCTTTTTTGCCTAATGTCAGGCATACTGTCTGATGTATTCTTTGCACAATTCTTTGCACAATCTTGTAAAGTTAATTGCACTATGCACATTGCCCTGTACCCTGTCAGAAATGGCTATGTCTACATTGTCTATACCATTGTCTTATCAGTGTCTTGTCTGTATTCGCACCGTAGACCTGAAGAACGATTTCTCGCTCCTCTCTATACTTGTATATGGCTGGATTAACAAATAAACCTGAACTTGAACTTGAAATATGAAAAATGATAAAAGACATCAAAGCAAAACATTAAGAATAAACCAAATTTTCTCTTGTGTAATGTTTAGCTTGAATCTTGGGTAGCATCTCTAAACATTAAGTAATTATTCACACACATTAACAATAGTTTAATTTATATCTATGAGACAGTATTATTTGAATTACACGTCAGTTATAACAAGACAACCAGACAGCAACACAGTTTGGATTCTTCTGATTAAGCTGAAAAGATATAAAATTTTAAGCTACATCAATTCCATAAATAAATCCTCATTCCCAGGGTCTACTTAATCATTTCATTTTAAATCAACATTATGTAACAGCCCTCGAGGGACTGCTTCATCCAAAAACAGTTAAGATTTCTAAATTAATGAATTTTGGAAGACAGTATTACGGGTGAAATTAATGCTGACGACTCTTCAGAATCTCATAAATTATGAAGCTTAAGTAACTCACAACTAGATATTTTAAATGGAAAGATAAATCATGAAAACAAGCAATGAAATCAAACCCTAATCAAACTGAATGAAAAGCTTAGACAGTGTTCTGAAAAAGACATGTGCCCACCTTAATCAAAAGCAAATATGCTCCTATGGGTTTGTTCAAACTGTGAGACTGCAGCTTCTGTTTTGGGCCATATGTTCACACAGGCTTAACCAACTGTTTCTGGACATGTGGTATAGTACATGTGGCGTGTACTATACTTATACAGTATGTTTGTATGTATATGGCGGACTTGGGATATGCAGGTGTTGTAAGCTCTTCCATAGTAAGAAGAATTTTATTTTAACACTGTCAAAAGGAGGAGTATATACAGTACTTTCTTTATAGTATATTAAAATCTAATGTGTACTCATAAAATTACCATTTGATTTTGAATGTACTATACATTAAATAGGCTGCATAGATGTACTGGGAAAATTATAATTACAGCACTGTCTCATGTGACAGAAAAAGTGTACACAACATGTGCACATCCAGGAAAACAACACCTAATTTTCTCGTGCACGTTAATGTCGATGTAAGAACAGTGGAAGAGTTACAAATGAGATGAGGCCAGTTCATCTAGTCCATTTGGTGCCTTTTTAAGCAATTCTTTTTAACTATTCACTGTTAAAAGCATATATTTAATTAACCACTTTTGTAATCTGCACATTCTTCTCCCACTGTTTAATTCATTGATAACATGAACAAGTTTTTTTTTTTTAAATTTCCTTAGTGTTACATTGTTTTCTGTGACAAATTAACAGAAGCAAGTAAAGCAATTTGAGTTACTTAATTTTTCTGTATATTGGATAAGAAGTATAAGCTTCACGTGGACTACTGTGGGAGTGTATCTGTGTACTTTTTAAATTTTAATTAAAATGCAAATAGGCCAAAATAGAACTTCTGAAATCAAGCCAAAATGTAATGTTGTGAATTAATGATGACAGCATTATGTTGCAAGACCAAGGCTTTCATTGATTGTTTGAAAGGAAAGCTGATACAGGAGGTCAGCAGCTCTGTAGAGGTGAGCTGGGTAACCTTCACATGACAAAATTTCCATTATTCCATTAAAGTATTCTGGAATACCATATAGAAGCCACATCTCCATCTCTTTTGCCTCTACTAGGTCCCATGGAAGCAATAACAAAACTATGCATAGAATAAGCTCTTGGGCACTGATTTAATCATTCTGTATATGTGATAAATACAGTGCCAGCTTGAGGGCCTATTGCAATTAATGTTGCTAACAATGCTGCTCCAAACAAAACAACAAGAGATACATTTCTTAACCGACATATGTTACCTGGTAAGCAACCTTTACATACTTTTGTTACAATTAAAAAAATTGAAAATATAACAGAGGAACACTTAAAAACCCAAGAAAATTACACTCCCTGATTGGCAGTAAGGATAAATGTGTGATATATACTGTAGGTGACAACTCCTGTAACATTTGATGATATCTTTATCTATAAGCACGGTAACCAAGCAACTGCAGATCCCATGGACATCTTGTTTATTGGTCTAACTTGAGCCTGCAACCCATATAAAGAAAGGGACCCACTGAGAACCTAAAGCCTTCAGATGTGTTTTGATTTTGTCTACTGAAAGCCACAGATATTTGTGTGTAGCATTAAGATTTGACTCTGGGAGAGATGTTTGTAGCAGGTTGATTGTGTTGCAGTATACATTTAAAACAGCAAGTCCTTATGTTCATATGGTCATCATAAGTCAGATTTAATTTAATTTACCTGCATGCTTAATTACTTTATCTTAAAAATAAATTGTTGGCCTTACCTGCTTGCTACAGAGCTTTGTGGCACAAAGTAGTCTTGGCCTGCCAGGTAGGCAGATGCTGTCCCACCTCCAAAGTATCTCTTCTTTAGGATCCCTATGGTATCATTGCGTATGAGCAGGGCTCCTAAACCAGTGGGGAAACCAAATAGCTTATAGAAGGAAATGGGAACAAAGTCAGCTGGATGGACCTGTAGATTCAGTGGAGAACAACTCACAAAGCAAGCTGCATCCAGCAGCACAAACCAATGGCCTGCTGTTTTGCATGAAGGATACAGCTTCTGAGACTGGATCCCTTTTACATAACTCAAAGGATACTTCTTTCCAGAGAAATTACTCTGGGCAGGGTAGCAGAAGAGGTGAGGATTCTGAGAGTCCTTTCCATTTGGTACCTGCCCAATGTTCATCGATTCTTCAGTTTGAGTCATTTCAATCTCCTCTGGTTGAACAGGAACACTTGTTACACCAAGTGGAGTTGTCACTCCCCTGATCCCCACCACAGAGGTGTGGTTGTCTGTCAGGTAACAGAAGAGACTCCCTGTGTCTGTTTGACTAGTGGGCTTCCAAGGAAACATCTCTGAAACTAATTTAAGAGCTGCGGTGCATCCAGAAGTGAAAATCACTGAGTACTCGTCAGGGTTAGTGTTGAAGTGCTGCAGTATTCTGTAGGAGAAAACAAAGGAAAGTTGGATGCAACTGTGAAACTACATTGGTCCATTATTATACACCTCAATGATTTAATTTCACACCTCTGGAAAATATATTGATTCTAATACTTAATGTCACATGTACAGTAGCACTGCCAATTCTATGGCAGAAAACTTAAGCATGTTTGCAATTTTTCCACAGTTTACCAGTCTCAAAGGTTTATCATAGTTTGTATCAGATTTAAGGAAATCTCTCTTTGCTTTGCACTACTTGTACCATGTACCATGATTTTACTGTGTTTTGCCATGATACATCAAAGTAAATATTTAGAAGGATGGACCTAAATTTTCTCTCCCTATTGTGAATAGTTTACATGTGGAACATTTCCATGGAATCAGGACTGCCTAATCACTATAATAGCATGTTCTAAGTTTGTAGGGAGAGCAATATGCATATTTATACAGTACATCTTTCCTAATTAAAGTTTTCTGACTCTCGCTCAGTTTCCATATTTTGCTGTTTTAAAGCTTGCAGTCATGATGCTTTGAAGCAGCAAATAAAATGTGTTATATACATAACCTACTCCACACATTCAAAACAAAAAAAACAAAAAAATGTAAATAGAAAATTAGTTTGAAAGAAAATGGAAAAGCTGTGATTGCAAACCCTTTGCTTTTACAAACCTAAATTAATTTAGGGACACAATGTTACCACAAAATTAGTTCAATGGCCTATGTGTATAATAATGTATCACAATCAGTATACCTATCTGATTAATAAAATGTCGACCCTTTTATTTGCTGAGGGAGTTTCCACCACCGTTATTACAGCCGTTTACATTCAACCTCAAGCCTGCGTGGAATCAGCACACAGCAAACTCCACAACATTATCAGCAAGCATGAAAATTCCCACCAGGAATGTGGTCTCAATTGTAGTCAGGGACTTCAACCACTGCAATCTGAGGAAGGTACTGCAAAAATACATTCACAATGTACCGACAAGAGGAGGCAATATTCTGGACCACTGCTACACAACAATAAAAGGAGCATACAAAGCGCTTCCCAAACTGAGTTTCGGTAAGTCGGACCACATCGCTCTCCTGTTGCTTCCTGGGTACAAACAGAAGCTGAAGACTTTCCCCGTTACGAACAGGTCAGTGCGTTGTTGGTCTGAGGAGGCAGAAAGCAGGTTAATAGACTGCTTTGATTGTACAGACTGGGACGCATTCAGAGCTCCCGACACAGATTAAAATGAGTATACAGACGCCGTCACTAGCTATATTAAATATTGCACCGACATTTGTGCACCAGAAAAGAAAATTAGGACATTTCCCAATCAGATACCGTAGTTCAACAACGACATTCGCAATAAAATAAAAGATAGATCCACCGTGTTCAAATTGGGGGATAAAGAGCTGTAGAGGGAATCACAGTATGCATTAGAGAAAGCCATAAAACGCTACAGAGTGTGGCTTGAAACGCAGTGCGTTGACACCTGGACGCTGTGGCAGGAATTACAGTCAATCACAGGCTACAAGGGCTGCAGCCAAGAGATCGACACGAACAACGAACTGCTGGAGTAGCTGAACCATTTCTATGCCCGCTTTAATGCTCTGAACACGAACACTGCTGAGAAGACCCCAAGTGTACAGACATCTTTAACTCCTCCCTGTCACAGTCTATTGTCCCCACCAGCTTAAAAAAACACTATTGTTCCACTCCCCAAAAAGGCAAAAGTGACGTGCCTGAACAATTACCGCCCAGTTGCATTAACATCTGTGGTGATGAAATGCCTGGAGAAGCTGGACCCCTTGCAGTTCGCCTACCAGAACAACAGATCAGTTGATGATGCTGTCTCCCTGGCTCTACATACAGCCTTGGAACACCTGGACACTAAGAACTCGTATGTGAGAATTCTGTTTGTGGACTACAGTTCAGCATTCAATTCCATCATACCCAGTCATCTGGTGACAAAGCTCAGGGGATTAGGTCTGTGCAACTCTGTCTGCAACTGGCTGCTGGACTTCCTAATCGAGAGACCACAGGTGGTGCGGATAGGTAATAAAACATCAACACCATTCACCCTGAGCACTGGCACCCCACAAGTCTGCTGTCTGAGTCAAAGGTTATACTCCCTGTTCACTCACGACTGCACAGCAAGACACAACAACAATTGCATCATTAAGTTTGCTGAAGACACCACTATAATAGACCTGATCAGCGATGATGATGAGTCCACTTACAGGACTTATAAGTCATACAGCTGTTTAGGTGGTGTCATAGCAATAACCTGGACTTGAATGTAAATAAAACGAAAGAGCTAATAGTGGACTTTCGGATACACAGGCCACACACTCACAGCCCACTCAGTATTGATGGAACGGAAGTGGAAACAGTCACCAGCTTTAGGTTTTTGGGAATTTACATTTCTAATGATCTAACCTGGACTGTGCACATGGACTCTATCTTGAAGAAGGCTTAGCAGTGCCTTTATTTCTTGAGGTGCCTCAAGCGATGGGGGATGCCAGTACCTGTTTTGGTGAACTTCTACCGCTGCACCATCGAGAGCATCCTCACCAACGGGATCACCGTGTCGTACGGCAACACCTCTTCTCGAGAAAGAAAAGCACTGCAGAGAATTGTGAATGTGGTCCAGAAGATCATCAGCTGTTGTCTCTCCGAGATTAAACAGCACTATGAGGGCCGCTGCCGTGGTAGAATTCTGGCCCTCACAGAGGACAGTCACCACCCCAGGCATGAGCTCTTCACCCCACTGCCCTCAGTCAAGAGATACAAAAGCATAAGGACACTTACCACTAGATTCTTCAATAGCTTCTATCCACAAGCAGTGCGATTGGCGAACACATTTAGCCATGATCCTTGGACCACACCTACACCATCTACCTCATTATGATTTCTTATTTATTGCACATCTCCAGTCATTGTTTACATGTCTGCATTGTTTACATTCAAACTGTTTGCTTGTTTGCTTGTACATTGTCTACTGTTTGTATATTGTCTTGATGCACTGTCTGCACTTTATGTTTTTACACTTGCTTAGACATTCGAGAGATTTAAGAATGTAAGAAGTAAGAATTCCATTGTACATTTACAGGTTACATATGGCAATAAACTTCAAGTTCAAGTTCTGTCTCTGCCTGTAAGGACTACCTGTCAGTTAATTTCAAGCAAAAATTCATCCATGAAGACCAAGGAGATTTCAAAGTTTAGGGATAAAGTCATAAAAAGGCACAGATCAGAAGAAGAGTTTAAAAAGAGTTTTAGGACCCACAATATTTCAATTTTGAGCATAGTTAAGATCCACACTGCATCAATCATGCTGTCCCTGCAAACTGAAGTACTGGGCAAGGAGGAAAACCGTATTAGGAATGAGACCAGTGGCATCTTTGAAAGTGTTACAGAGTTGGTATTAAAAAAAAGTGATGGAGATGCCTATGGGTCAACTGCATCTTGGTCATTCCACAAAAGGGAAAAGTATAAAACTAAAAAATATGCAGTGTATATGCATCAGATCCCAAAGGGATCTAGTTGCGATGATTCTGCATACATATAGCAAAACATTATTTTTTTACCTTTCAGTCGGACAGTGATCCAAAGTAGAAGGCCAAAACCACAATGTAAACGTTTAAGAATATGAAAGTGATTTTCCTTTCTGAAAGTGAGAGCCCCAGTCCAGTCTTGACTTGAATCCTATTGAGAATTAATATAAAGTCTATAGAAAGACTTGAAAAGTGCTGTCCATTAGCAATCCCCCAGCAAGTTCTTTGAGCAAATCTTCCAAGAATAAATTTGGTAGAGACTAAGCCAAAAAGACTTGCGGCTGTAATTGCTGCTAAAAATGAGTCAACCAAATACTGACTTGATGAGTCTTGAATTCTTATGCAATCAACAGATTTTATGCTTTTCCCATTAGAATTTTCTAATGATGTATATTGTAATTTCACATTTGCAATGAAAGACTGTGTTTGTAGTTACACAAAATAACTTCATTGAAAGGGTGTGCTTTACTTTTTTATTAAAAAAGCCATTCACTGAAAGAGAAATGCAGAGCTCTGTGTGATTCTGTCTGATTTTATTTTTAATAAAATCAGTATTACAGTGAAGTATTCCTTTTGTTTTGCTTATTAAAAGACTGATGACAAAATGACAAGTACAACTTAACCTTATTCAGCTTATTACAACTTGGTGTCTCAGAAAGCTTTATAATAATAAACAACCAAACATATTATCAACTTACACAGCCATATCACAACTTTAAAAACACAAAAAACAACAAGGAAAAGCCATCATAAGACTGACTTTGTTTTTATACTTTCCTCTTAGCATGAACTGCAAGAAAAAAGGTGGAATTATTAAACAGATGTGACAACATCTGTTCTCTGAAATGTCACAGCTATCTGTTTTCTCATAAGTGGGGTAAAACAGAAGAGAAGATATCATAGGAATATACAAAGATCTGAAGTTAAAATCCATCAAAGCTAAGTAATTCACTTTCTTATTGTCTGTCTTGAGTTGAAACAAAATAAGCTGTATGTCAATGCTTCACATGATTTCAACAGCAATACCTCAAATTAATCACACAAGATACGACTGAACTCCATGTCAGACAAAAAAGAAACACCACTGAGTATGGAAGAATGTAATATACAGCACCCTCCAAAGGTAATGGGACTAGGGTTCTCAGATTTCTCATTTTACATTTTTGGACAACAACGCATTATTCAAGACAGTTGATTCCAGGGAATTCTGTTTTGTTTTGAAAAAACATTTCCTACATCATAAACTCTGCCAGCCCACATCAAATGATACTTCAATAGGATTATTGCAGGAAAAATATAACAATATTATTAGAAAGCCTTCAATTACAGGTGTTTTCTTGACGTTAGTTCGAATGGATTGTATTTTTTTTTTATAAGGAGCGGGAGCTATCTGATTTTGTCACATAGATAATATATCTAATATTAGATTCATATTTAGTAATTGTAGTCAAGCACATGATTTACTTCTGACCAGATATTTGATACCTGGTCTATACATTAAACTGGGCACTCCAGTACAAACTTTTATTTTTGCTTTTCAGTGAAGCAGTTGCATTTGTACTGTACATATGCAGTTGCATTTGTAACTATATAATATATAGTTACAGCTAGATGGGGGTTGGTCAACATCTAGCTAGTGTCTCAATATTAGCAATTCTTGGTGGCTTCAATGTAAGAAAGGAACTGAGGTATTTGCTGAGGTCGGGTGAGTCTGAGACACACACACAGGCTATCCAGACAGACTTAGAGAGAAGAGAGGAGAAGGAAGGATCCCATGATGAACAAAAAGTCACAATAAAAAGATAAAAAAGAGTGCCAGGCGAGAGTTCCTGGTTTGGATCAACCGTAAAGACCAGATCCTATTTCAGATTCATTGCAGAATTCACACAGACATAGACCTCCAAACATTCATACCAGGGACAATTTTCCCAGAAGCCATTTAACCTACTGGTATGACTGTGGAAGAAACCAGAGCACCCAGAGGAAACCCACAAGAACATATGGAGAACACAGCATATGCAAACTCCATGCAAATAGCACTGGAGGTGCAAAATTGAATCTAGGACCCCAGCCCGCAAGGCAGCAATGCTAACCGGTGTGCCACCATGCCATTGGGATGGTGCTCCCTGCTCCCGTCTCCTACTCCTCCGCTGTCCCAGCTTTTGTTCTCCTATGCTACATTACCTTTGCTTACTGCCCTGTCTTTCTCACACCTGAAGAAGGCTCCACATCTGAAATGTTGTGTTTTCTTCTCTTTTCTGCATGGAATAAACCCATTACTTGTTCTTTTGCAGCCTATGCATGCTTGATGCAGCTACCCATCTGAACTACTTCTGTCTAAAAAAGTGCTATATAAGTGTAAGCAGTTTTTATTATTATTATTAAACTGAGCTAATGTTCTTAAGGGCAGAGCAATGTGGTCGGGCAAGTACCTTCAGGAAGATTACACATCGGGTAGGCCACATAACATGCAATCTGGCTGTTTGCAGCGTCATTATCTCATCATAATGAAATACCAGAACACATTCATTCACATATTAATTTGTGCTAATCAGCCGCTCCTGTTAACATCTTTAATCACTTTCCACTTGCCTTACAGTCATGTTGTCTTTATAACATTTCCATGCTAGAGTGTTAACTTTTTAACTTTAATATAGGAATCTAATCAGCATAAATGGGCAAAATTATCAATCTGAATGCAATATCTCAGAAAGAAGTGTCCTGACATTTTTCCGTATGTATAGAGAATACAGATGTGTTCTCATTAATACACAATCGCAATTAACTGAATAAAAACAGAAGATGCCATTGCTTTTCAAAACACATCAACGTGTCAGCCAGGTCTTAATTGCCCAACAATTGGTAACAAACAAGATACAAATGTTAACATACTTAGGTGCTTTTGAGTCTCAAGAAAATTAAACAACAATGTTAAATGACATATTGATGAATTAAACAGCCAAACCAAACCATTATTACATTAAATGTGTGCTGTCACATCATCAGTTTGAGTGAATCTACAACTTCTAAAGATGCAACTAGGTCATTAAAACATAAAGATTATGAACAGGCAAATAATCAATAAAAATGAAATAATTCTCTAGTTTCTTCTTAGTTGTGTTGTAAATGTTTACCCTAAATGTTTCTTTAATGTTTTCATTTCATTCCTTTATAGGTTTGCAAAGAAATTAGAAGTGTTTTCTAAGCAACCAGAACAGAAACAGTCTTAGTGGTAAACTCCTAAAAAAGTTTTTCTTCATTGTCTAATCAAGCTGTGGAAAAAAATGTAATACTCTTACATTCACCTTCTATTCTCCTGCTAAGCTCTTTCCTACTTGGAATGTTTGGCAAATGCTACTATGTGGAGTGCAATTGAAGATTACAGACTGAGTGTACAGTGTTGGGTGCAGTTATTGGAATTAAGCCATTAGTGGGTGCTTGCTGTGTGCTTTACAAGAGACTGTAAAAACTAAAATCATTCAGTACAAATAAATTATAGATGGCAATTTTTTTAATTCAAATATTTTCACCAAGCATTGACAGAAATGTATAACCCTTGAGAGTCTAATTGTCTGTAGTTTGTGTCATATCTTATTGTACATGGTTTGATTCTCACAAGGGAGCAATTAGTGCTTTTTTAGTGTAATTCTGAGGTTTCTATTTCCACTCAAAACAACTGAAACCATGTGAATTCCTCACCAAATGACAGCAAAATGAAGACAAAGAGAAAAAAAACCATCCCTGAAATGTTTTTCATAAATACAGTATACTAGTTAATTACATTTACAAAACACAGCAGTAAATAATAATGAAAATGTATGTTTAAAAGGGAAACAATAAAGCTAAGTAGAAACACTTCAGTTTCAATACCATTTTTGAAGCACAGTACTAGGGAGAAGATAGGGATATGTCCATTTTGAAAAAAAATATTTGCATGGGTATGATACACACAATGATGATATCATACACATCCTCTGAAATCTTGCAATGTATACAGTATATATATCCCGATAATAAGCCCTGGTTGGCCAAATCTCTCAAGTCAGCTCTTAATTGGAAAAAAATCACTTTCCATCAAGGTGATGCTGTTCTGTTTAAGGAAGCGCAAAAGAGAGAGAATAGAATAGAGAGATTAAGAAGGCTAAATGTAGGTATAAGGGTAAAATGAGGGAAGCAATGTGCAAGGGTAACTCATGCTCTGCATGGCAGGGTATTAGGTCTATGGTGGGAATGCACAAAAATGGAGGCAGCAATATTAATACAGGTGGTAAATCAGATGCTGACTTTGCCGATGATCTGAATCAATTTTATTTTCGGTTTAACACACTAATTTTTCTGATTAAATTAGTGCCTTCAGAGGCAGGATCTCTGATTGTGCAATTAGAATTGATGTGGTTTGTAAATGATTCAATCAGATTAAAAAGAAGAAGAGTCAGTTGGGGAAAGAGTATTGAAAAGGTGTGCTAGACAGCTGTGTGGCATCTTTTCTTTCATTTTCCAAATGTCATTAACCAAACAAAAGGTTCCTAAGGTGTGGAAAGAATCAGTTGTCGTCCCAGTAGCTAAAGTCAAATCTCCCAGTTCACTCAATGATTACAGACCAGTAGTCCTCACCTCTCTGGTTTTGAAAAGTTTTGAACAGATTATGAAAAATGAGATTGTGGTCAAAGTAACCTCACCTACTGGCAACTAAGCTATTGTCAAACTTCGGTCTTGATCTCAATCTCGTCAGCTGGGTTACTGATTTCCTAACAGACAAAACTCAGAGGGTGAGAGTCAAGAATGTTTTATCCAACAAAAAGCATTCTCCTACTGGGTACCCCCAAGGATGTGTATTGTCTCCCTACCAATACCAGCCATATACAGTTTACATGATATGTTTATGTTCCTAAATTAATATTGTTTATGATCATCAGACGCGTTATGCTCCTCTTCTTTTTATGCTCAGCAACTAAAATTTCCCTTTAGTTGTAAAATTCAATATAAATATTCAATACTAAGGGGATTAAAACGTGCACAGTAAAAAGATTAAATAATTACATATTTTCACTACTGACCAATGCACCACGAGTGCCCCTGTCGGTCATTTTGGCCAGCCAATCACATACCGCGCATGACGTAGGTAGTTGCGTGCAGTACAGGTTTGTATCGTGCACTTTGAATGGCTGCATCTGTACACTCCCACCCTAACCTACATCGAGGGAGATTCAGTGGAGCTAGTGGAACAATACAAGTACTTGGCGACTGTTCTCGACTCCAGGCTTAATTCAGAAGCCAATACTGACCTGATTCTTAGAAAAGGTCAACAGCGTCTGTTTTTCTTAAGGAAGCTTAAGTATTTTAAGGTCAATGATTCATTGTTAGTTTTGTTCTATCCGCCCTTCCTTGAATCTGTTCTAACTTTTGCCCTGATCTTTGCCACTAATATATGAATGCATGAGAAAAACACTGTTGAAAGCTAAGGTTTATTTTCTGTTTCCAGTTCCAGGGCTATTTCTAATTTTAATTATATATTCCATATATTTAAAAACATTTTGTCTTCACATTGCAATAATTTATCATGTTGAGTTTAAATGTAAATTAATGTAAATCTAGCCCTGAGTTTACCAAGTTTGCAATTTTCTTCCAGAAGACCTTCTTCATAATCAGTTATTGTAACCCACATTCTAAACTCTATATAAGTGTTTATGTACCTATAATGTCTTTTACTGCAACAGCCAAATTAATGTGAATGTTGTTGTAACATGCCTAACGACTCCATAAAGGTATTACATTGTACACCACTAATGACCGCATTCTTTTTATTTAACATATGTTTGTAATACCAGTAATACTCATTATTCCATTTCAACATGGTATGATGATAAAACAAGAACACTATTAGCACAAACCATCTTTTTTAAAACAGTGTTGATTAACATTTTGTTGAGAGTGTAACGTGTCAATTGATATCAGCCATTACTGGCTTATTGGTTTAATTTGGGCATTATTGCTCTCTAAAGGCCAAAAGCATCAGTAATTAAATTGAATTTTCCTAAAGTATTCTGCAAATCTTTACAATTGCATTTAATTCACAAGAAGTGTAGTGGACAACTGTGGGTATTGGGAAGAATTTAATATAACACTAATTAAGTATTCTAGTTTTTCCTTAAACCCCTGGCAATTTTAATTGATAAAAGCTGCTTGGGTGTACTATTTCAAATGAAAACTGATTGAAATAGTTTTAACCTGATAATGACTTTCAGATTTAAATCATTTTATAATGATGCTAGGACCTATGATATTTAATTTACCTGAACAAGATCCTTTAGGTTTAAATTACTTAATAATTTTCTAGAGGTTTGAAACGAAATCTTTTTTTGCACTTTAGCACTCTAGCCATTAATACACTATACTACAAAGTTATTAATATTACAAAGAAGTGTCTGCATATTGCAGCACTCTAAACGTGTAACAATGGAAAAGTAAAATGAATCCTAAAAGCTCTTAATTAGAAAGCATTAGTGAAATTCTTTGAAAACAGGAAAAGTTTATGGCACATATTTTGAAGCTATGAACACTTGTTCCAGTTTAAATGGAATTGTTTAAACTAATTTAACTTAGAAAAATATTTTAAAAATTAAACAGGCTATAAAGTATATATTGATACATAAGAATCTTTATAAAAGGACATGTATCAAATTTGCAGAAATGTGTAGACTGGTCACCTCATTCTCATTCTGAAGATTTTTTGTACTTATTAATTATTACTTATTAATTACTAAAAGTGATGGAAATTATCAGGACTTTTGCAAATCACACTGAAATAAAACTAATACTACTCCGTTACATGGATTATGAGCTTATCAAAACAAAATTCAAGAAATCATGTTCCACAATAAATATTTGTAATCAAATATCCCTTCTGTTTATCAACAAGAGCAGGATATAGGGTACTCTGGGAATTCTGTCACACAATATTAGCGATCAATTTATGTGTTTTTCTTTTGCCAAATGACATATATAAGTGTTAAGAAAGTCTACTCTATATGATAAATGCTTTTCAGTAAAATAACCTATTGCTAGGTGCAAAAAAGTCCATGCTCTTTGCAGGTGCTCTGTTGCTGGGGCAATTAGCAAGGAACTTAACAATATATTTACATTTCCTCTTAAATACATGTGGTAAGTAGGGGCTTACTAATGGCACAAATAGCTGTGAAGAGTGCACTCTGAGCCCTACAGACCAGACTTTGCTGGCCCAGTTCTGGGCTCTGTCATCAGCTGACCAGGAATCCCCAGGTGCTGATACACAATTTCTTGTTAGACTTAGACAGGAATGAACTGGTCCATGGGTCTCACAGTTTATAAAACAACAATAGGAACACTGTCCTCATGCCCCCTGTGCTCATACAAGGGTTGCTGCAGTGAGTCAAGTTGATAAATAATTAGTGATTCCAAACTGGAGGCTAACACAAATATAAGTAACTGCTCATTTGCATTGATCTATTCACTGATACAAAGATACTTATTCTGGCAAGTGTCACAGAAAATCAAAGCCTATGCAGGAAGCAAAGGGCACAAGGTGGGTCTATGCCCAACTTGAGAAGCCAATCCTTCACCGGGCACAGGCACAAGCCTCAGCAAAGGGACAATTTAAAGACGAAATAGCCAACATGTATTCAGGAGGTGGACGGAAAATGGAATTCCCAGAGTAAACCTAAAGACTTGAGGAGAACAAATTCCACACAAACCATGCCCCAGACTTGAATTCAACGCAAGATCCAAGAGCTGTGAGGCAGCAGTGCTAACTGTCATACCACTCTACTGCCCCTGGCAATTTCAATTTAAATAAAAATAGTGTATCTATTTCTCTCTCTCTCTATATATATACTTTCTTTATGGGAGAGCAGCGCTATCTCAGAACTCAAGAAGACACGGGTATTAAAAGCTTAAAGCTGATATGAAATCCTCTGAAGTTACTTCTGTTAGATGAAGTGTCACTCATAGATAAGAAGTCAATTGTGAAGTACTTAAATTCCTTTTATGCTATCTTTAAATATTTGGTAGCAAACCCTTTTAATTTCAGACTCTTTCCCTATGTTTCAATTATACACCAGCTACTCCACTACAGGCAGCTCGGTGGCGCAGTAGTTAGTTTAGCTGTCTCACAGATCAACGGCCATGTATTCAACTCCTGGTGTACTATCAATGTGGAGTTTTCCCCAGGCCCTCATGGGGTTACTTAGAGGATATGGTTTCTTCCTTTAGTCCAAAGATATACTGGTAGTTTAACTGGCTTCTGAGAGCATTTGCCTTTGTGTGAGTGTATGTTTGTGTCTGTGTGTATCCTGCAATGGACTGCTGTCCTGTCCAGTATGTATTCAGCTTTATGGTTGCTGCTTGTTGTTTGCCATGCAATACTGTATTGGATAAAGAGTATTGGATAAAGATAAACAGATGCTCTCCAAAGATGACAATTCTAACTTCTGTGTTGCCCCCTTTCAATGCCACGCATAGGGTCTTTACTGCTCTCCCGGCCATTCCACGGTATGCCCTTTCCGAAATCCGTAACAGAGAGATTCTGGCAAAGAATAATACTTTCACTTGTCTTCACTGTAATCTGTAATATAACCCAATATATCTGCTTGTCTGACCAGATAACTTTCCTTTCTGTGCAAACCTTTGAAGGGCATTGTAGAATAAAACAATGACATGCACATTTTTAATTTAGGAAAAAAAGCTTAGGAATGTCTACTGAAGTTTCTTTTACACCATTATTTCTGAGGCTTTTCCATTTGTCTGCCATGTTAAAATAATTTTCTCTGAGGTCTAACACTTGTGTTTTTAACATGATTTATACTTATGATATTTCCTTTAAGATGATATAGGGCTCTTCAATTCTTAGTGAAGAACAGATCTATGCATTTGAACTAAATTGTATCTCACACCTTACTGGACTCACAGATTCCTTTCATCAAGGAAAAAAAACTGAAGAAATAATTTATTTCAGTCCTACAACAACATGGGCTAATAACAACACAGACAGGTTCTTGATTTTAAAGATATCTTAAGATAGAATCTTTGATCTTTCATACAAATATTCTGCATCTCTTTAAACATTGTCTGGCTTGCAGCAATGAACAGCTTGTCTTCTCTGCTAGCCAGGTTCAGACAGACAGGCCAGCCTTCAGCAACCTGGAAGCATTTGGGCTCACTGTGCTCTTTCTTTCCATCAGACAATGTTATGTAGATTTTGTGCAGAATGCCATGTCCTTGCAATTGTCCACATGCTTCAGTTCAGCTACATAAAACAAAAAATTATAAAGGTATTAAAGGGGCGAAGCTTACATTACCTGATATCTGCTAAGAGCTTTTCAGTGATCTTTAAAAATCACACATTCTTAAAAGAATGTGTGGATATACCTAAAAATTAATTAATGATTGATAAAGCTGCAACTGGTTCTTTCACATCTTAAAGACCACCTCTTAATTACAAGGGACCTTAAGTGTATTTGCTTTTGTAAATACATTATTAGCTACTTACAACATGCCTTCATCCAAAGCTACTAACAGAGCATTAAAAATCAATGACTACTTAAGAATCATTTATAGCTGTACATAGGTTTGATGTTTTTCAAGGATAGGGCATGAAGAAGCTAAGCAACTTGCAGAGTATAAAATGTACTCCATGAAGGGTGGGACCAGAGATTTAATAGGAAAACCGCTGGACACAACACATTTTCCTTACCCAGGGAATCATCTGGCCTCATCTTGGCTTATTTCTAGCTTTCTTTCTGTACCCTGGTATAAAATACATTTTAGAAAAATATATATTTATTTAGGGGTGGCATAATGGCACAGTGATTCTAGACCTGAGTGCAGTTTGTATGTTCTCCAGGGTTTTGCCAGGTGCTCTGGTTTCCTCCAACAATCTAAAGACGTACTGGTACTGTAGGTTAACTGGCTTCTGGGAAAACTGGTCCTGGTGTGTGCGTCTGAGTCTGTGAGTGCCCTGGAATGGACTAGCATCCTGTCCTAGGTGTACAGTACCTTGTCTTGTACTCATTACTTGCTGGGATAGGCTCTGGCTTTCCTCTGACCTTTTACTGGATGAAGTGATTAGTAGTTGAATAACTACCCCTTAGGTCTAGTACTTCATTTAGTCTACTGTATTTTTTAAATTGGGAGTAATGGATTAAAAAGCTTCCTTAAATGGATGATTTTAGAAACCACTACACATAATAAAATAATTTGATAAGTATATAAAGAAATAAAATGTTATAAATGAAAGATTTATCAAAAGTGGGTATTTTTATATTAAATCCTCACATAATTAATTCATATGACAACAGAGCTGGTTTACTTCTTCCGAATTTTCATGTGGCTAAATACAATGCCCTTTGACCACTCAAAGCAGAATGCTGATACACAAATAAATAATATTCATTAGTATTGCAATGCCGCTGACAGGATCTGTATCTGTATAGAGATAAAGGGAGTCTAGTTAATTCAATTTTTATTGCTGAAAATGTGTTTTTCTCTTAAGCATTTAAATAATATTTCAATAACAAGGTCTGCAACCCTTATTACTTTTCTTGTGCTACAGTATGCCTGTTGGCTAAATCCAACTTCCTCTCGTCAGCCTGCTTAGTTTGAGACAAAAAAGTCAAATGTTCACAATACTATGTGGCAGTCATATTATCAAAATAAAAATTTATAACAATCAGTTATTATCTTTTTATTATATTTTTTTATTTTCCTAATTTGAAAGTGTCAGTTAGTGACATCCTACAGAAGAAGGCTCCACGGCCGAAACGTTGTGTTCTCTTTCTTCTTTTTTTCAGCATGGAATAAACCTATTACTCATATCTCAGAAATATGTTTATTTTCAGGGAAAAGTATAGTTCCAGAAGCATTTCAAAGATCATCTTAAAACATGGCTCAAGTGGAGAAGTACAAAGAGTTCTTAAACCCCTGCAGTTCTTTAAACTGTTCAATGACAAAAAAAAGATAAGGTCTGGAATGCCGTTTCATCTGGTGCACATCATCTATATTGTATTTAATAAACAGTGTGCTTGTAATAAAAGAATTTAAAATATAATGTTATTAATTAAACATTATAACATGGTGTACAGCTATTGAATATGTAATTATACAGTATCTTTGGTGTCTGTGTGATTTTATAGGCAAAAAAGAAATGGCGAAACTGGAAAACAAGTTGAGGGGCTTCTGTTATTTGTGTGATAGGCAGCAGATCAGAATATACTTTGGCGATGCATCTAGCTTAAAACATGAGCTGGAAGCAGTGTAATTTTGCTAAAGTTCTGACACCATATTTATAGGCAACAGTGACTAAAGGAGGGGACAGAGAGTGCTGCATGGAACATTTATATACAGTAGTATAAGAACCTTAGTGCATTACTCCCACAGTAGCTTTCTCCCTCTCAAACATCCTTACAAGTTAGCTGCACCATGTAAAAATAATGATGGTAATTCCCTGCTTATATTAGCAGACATCTAGCATCTAGACATGTCTAGACATCTAGACATCTAGCATCTTGTGTTCTTTCTTCTTTTTTTCAGCATGGAATAAACCTATTACTTGTTCCTTGACATCTAGCATGTTGAGTATGTGTAAATGCAAACACCTTCTATATGTTTATGTCAAGGTGTATGAATAAAAGATATTCAGACATGTTTTCATGATTTAGCAATATGGAGGTTCATTATCCACCTTGTGTTTTTGGTTTTAGGAAGGAGGCCTTAAGGATTTTTCAAAATGTACAGAAAAGGTCCTTAAATCCATTCTGGCATGATATCTAAAGTGCAACTGTGTAGAACACTGGCAGCCTTGGTCATCAATAATGCATCCTTTGAAAGCTCAAAATAGCAGGACACTGTCACAAGGGATCAGCACTTAGCGAAAGACAAGCAGAAAGAATGAAAGGAATCGCATTCTCCTTTATGAATCAAGCTAAATTATTGAACACAGAGAAGTTCAAGATATTTGTCTAATGCTGTGAAGATAGGCTGATATAGTTATGTGTAAACTACAAAGTTGCATTACAATTTTATTAAAAAAGTTTGATGTTTCTTTCCTCTCCAAATGGCATATTTGTTAAAATAACAGGATAGGTGGACATACAGTAAATGACTTTTCATGAACAAAAATGTGATGTTGATTATTTAACCTAACTTTATTCCGTATACCTTAAATACAGTACATACAGCATACTAACATTCTGACTTTAAATCTGACTATCTGACTATAAATTACTTAAATAGTAATTATTTAGCCCACCTATTACCCAGGACATGAACAGACATACATTTCTCTCCAGAATGTAATGTTAGACACAATCTGCAGTGTTAGTCAAAGGATACGCATGGCATTGTCAGTGAATGAAAAAAAAGCCAGGGTATCGGCTTTGACAACATTGCTATCGTATACGCCTTGTTAAACCTGTTGATGCCACAACAGTTCTGCGTAAAGAACTGCCTCTTGCTCTGAATTTTAAATATAAAGTACTTCTTCATAGCTTCCACCTGTGTCTTCTAGACTATTGTTTATGAGAAAGTTCAATAGTTTGAAAGAGTTCAATACTTTGATTTTAGAATACTTCGAAACCTTTTGATTTTAGAATACTTCAGTCAGCTCCTGATTTTGCTATTTTTGTGTCTCTGCATGCAAGCTTGCCACATGATTTCTGTGGTGGTTTTAATGGTCTAGCACTATATGGCTACTATACTTGGACACCCTCTAGAATCTTAGCTCATTGGTTCCCTTCCTTCTTACTAGTTGTGTTTTTTTAGAGTTTTTAGTTGTGAGTTTTGGTGTAAACTTACACACTTTCTCTCTCTTTACTATGCAATAGAATGGTGTCCGGCTCCATTTAAATTAACTAAATCAACTACTTTGAACTTTGAAACTTTCTTATGCTGCCCATCCAAATGTGCTTGTTATTATACAGAGCTCCATATAATTACTCTGTGTTATATTAATAATTATAATAATAATTGCTTACACTTATATAGCGCTTTTCTGGACACTCCACTCAAAGCGCTTTACAGGTGATGGGGACTCCCCTCCACCACCACCACCAATGTGCAGCATCCACCTGGATGATGCGATGCTACAGCAGCCATAGTGTGCCAAACACTATGCTATTAGATACACAAACACCTGCTATTAGTGGGGAAGAGAGCAGAGTAATGAAGCCAATTCATAGATGGGGATTATTAGGAGGCCATGATTGGTAATGGCCAATGGGACATTTGGGCAGGACACCAGGATTACACCCCTACTCTTTTCAAGAAACACCCTGGGATTTTTAATGACCACAGAGAGTCAGGACCTCGGTTTTACATCTCATCCGAAGGACGACACCTGTTTACAGTGTAGTGTCCCCGTCACTATACTGGGGCATTAGTACCCACGTGTACCACAGGGTGAGCACCCCCTGCTGGTCCCACTAACACCTCTTCCTGCAACAGTTTTTCCCAGGAGGTCTCCCATCCAGGTACTGACCAGGCTCACACCTGCTTAGCTTCAGTCGGTTGCCAGTTGTGAGCTGCAGAGTGATATGGCTTCTGCCAGTAGTTTTTAGTAGTAGTGTTGTTTAGACTCTTGTCCTTTCTGTGGCGAGAAGATACACAGCAGCCAGGTAATGCCTTACTCCACCAGGTATCCAATTCTTCAGCTTTTCCATTAATCACTGGGCATCCTGGATCAAGACTTCCCACTGGGAGCCAAGATTCTCACTCCAGCAGAGGTTTATTAGTACAATGGACAAAGTTAACTTAGCATCACTTGATTTAAATTCTACACATTCTGTTACATAACATAACATTATTTTCCCTTTTGTTCATTCCCCATATTATTTAGAAAATGAAAATGATGAAGAGATTAAAAATGTCAACATAGACTCCACTCTTTTTAAAGCTTGATACTTGATAAGCAGTGAAAATCTGGACAAAGAAATTAGTGAAGGACAATAGGAATCTGTACTAGGAACACTGCTCATCCTTATTTCTATCAATGATCTAGATTCAGGAAAACAGAGAGTAAAATGTCACATTTGCAGATGATTAGATGATTCCAAAACAGGAGGATCAGCAAACACTGCGGAAGCAATAAATGAAGTTCAAATGTTTTAAAATTTAAGAATCAACAAACACATGTCAAATGAAATTTAACATAGTAAAGTGCAGAGTGTTGCATGTAGTTAGTGACAACGTTAACTATAAATACAAAATAGGAAACTGTGTTAGAAGAGGCTACTTTTTGAAAAGACTTTGGTATTTATGTTAACAAATTGTTTACATCTTCCAGACAAGAGAAATGTGAAAAACAAAATACAAAATGGACTAGAAGAGGCTACTGGTCAAAAAAACTTAACCATTCATCACTAATGCCCGAGAACTGACATCTGATCTGCTTTATAGTGATTGAATAAAAATGTCATGGACAACATCTTTGAAAAGCATAGAGACTCATATTAAATACATTTTCTCAATTTCTTGCCTCTTAGATTTGAATTATGCAGTGCGCTGAGAAAAACTCAGTACTGATATGTCTGTAAGTTTGGTTGGTCACCATGCATCAAGGTTCACCCCTCTTGTGATGTCATCAGAACCCTGGACATGAAGGTTCAAATCTTTAAAAAGCACAAACCAAGTGGTAAACTCGGCATTTTATGCTTATCTATCAGACAGAGAAGATGCAGGCTGTGAAGACTGTACTGGCAGCTTTTGGACTCCTAATATGGGGGGGGGGGGGACAGTTTGCTAATGAAAAAAGGGCCCCGATCTCTGCAGAGCTCCACTTGATGCACAGTGAGGCCGAACTACTGATCAGACAGGAGGAGGAGCTTTGGAGGCAGGGAAAGGACAGACAGGACTCTGTACTCTTACTCTTACAGTAAGGACTCTTACTGTACTTACAGAATGCGAATTCATTCTGAAACAAAACACCTTCCTTATAATTTACTCATTTAAACTACCATTTCTGCCAGATTGAAGTCAACAAGTGGAATAGAGTTGAATCCAATGGACCAAAACTGGTCTTTGACCCCAAAGCTGCCGCCAGTGCAGCCTAGGGGAAGAGCTCTGAGAGCTGGGCCCAGATGATCAGGACCCTGGTCCTCTCCTCCACAGAGACAGTGAGGACAGGCTGCCGTCTGTGTCATGGTCGTCTTCCCTCCTCTAGAGGGTGCTCCTACCTTTTTCATTGTGTTTCTACTGTTATTAGTTTCACCTGTGTCTTATTCTCTTTATATTATTTAAACCCGGTGTTTCCGCAGCTCAGGGCTCAGCTTTGGAAGAGGGACGCCCGGAAGCCTGCCAACCACCGGGCTCAGGAGTAGCTCCAGGGCATAGGCTTCGTCACGGGATCCTGACCACTGTGCCCGGGGCTTGGAGTGCCTTTCTCCGTTATGGTTTTAACCTTCTATGTTCCTGGATTCCTGTTCCTATTTGTCTGGATGGATCTCCCGGTACTTAGACCCTGGACTGCGCCTTATTTCCCCCTTTTGGACTTCCTCTTGGAGTAGTTCGCTCTTGTTTCCCCTGAGGACCAAGCACCGGATCACTGTCTACACCGTCCCCTGTCATCCTGTCCATTCCTCGCCATGTTTTCCCTGATGTCCTTCTCCTGTCACTTCTGAATTATATGCCGTCAAGAACGGCTCCCGTGACAGTCTATGTGTGGAGTACAGCGGGTCCTTCATCTCCTGTACTGTGTCCTGGTCTGGATCAAGAGGCATCTCCCACTGAATAAGGTCAGAATCTCTGTAGTCAGACTGGAATAAGAGCACCTCAATGTCAGGAACCACAAACAGCTGAGTTGCAGGACAGCCCCCCACTCTTACATTGGAAGGGGAACAAAAGCAGATAACAAACGACAACACAAAATTTGTATGTTTTTTTTCTTGTCTTCAGGGTGACATGTCTATTAAAACATACTCACGTTAATGCAGTCAAGATTAAAGTAGGCACCTTTCCAGCCTAGATTTTTACTGAGTATTCCCCCATTTCCCTAGTTTCAATTACTTGGCCTCAAATTAAGTATGCCCATCAAAGAGTAGGATGTCATGTAATCTGTGTAGTTTTTTGCTTGAAGATTAAGCTGTAGAAGATCTTGTAAAGCCAGAGATATTTTACAAAAAGCTGAGATGCTGTTTTTTCTCAGGGCTGTGTTCCAGTAGCAAAGAGTCGGCCGTGCCCAGGCTGTCAGCACAAGGAAGAGAGGGAGAGTGAGAAAACTACTGGTAATTATAGTCCCACCTCTTGCACCCAGATCACACTGAGAAGACAAGAATCAGGGGAAAGGCATCTTCTTAGACTGACAGTCTCCAGGAGAGAAATCCAGGGGCAGTGCCTGAATTCTGTCTGTACTGAAGAACGTCGTTGCTTAGCAATTCATTCTGTCTATTAAAGAGCCAGTGTTTCTCTCAGTGATGTCAGTCTTCATACATTATTCCTGTTTTACTTTAAACGGTATCTTTTGTTGTCTTAGTCCATTAGATATATTAGATTTATGGCAGTTGTATTAAACAATATGGGCTCTAACAATGTCTACCTCTTCAGAATGGTTTTAAAAGAAATAGCAGCTTTATCTATTCAGACATCCATAGTTCATGAATGTTCAAATTGAGGAGATACTGCTCATCCTAATTTGTATTATTGATCTAGATTCTGGTATAGTTAGTAAACTATTCTCTTTTGTAGCTCATCCCAAAATAATTGCATTCACAAATAGTGTAGGAGCAGTAAATTAAAGTCAAAATGATTTACAGTATATCAAATTCAACACTGGGCAAGCATCTGACAGATCGAAAACACTAACTTAAATCTTATAAAAAATACATAAGTATTTATGTTGATACTGTGGAGATACAGGCTGTGTTGGTGGGAAGGTGGAGCTCTCAACAGAGAGCAACACATTGTCTTGGTAACCACAGCTGAGAGGAGTGGTAATGACTGTCAGCTGTGGGAGTGGTTTAAAAGCATGCTGAATGCTTTCTAGTAAAGAGAGATCAAGCAAAGCCTTAGTCTTGGGGTAGTTACAGGCGAGTGAGGAGGTGGGAGATCAGGGCTCTCGCACACAGAGTTTCGGCTGTGAGAGAGCCGGGCCAAAGCAGGACAAGTGCAGGTGTGAGGCGCTGCTAGTGTGGGTGCCATTAGGAGAGCACATGTGCTGTACAGGGGCAAGAGAGAAGGCAGACTAGCTGTTGTAACTAAACCCCGGTAAGGGACATAGAGAGTGAGCTACAGTTCTGAAAGGAACAGGAAGAAACTGCGGAGCCTTAAAACTGGAAGGGAGCAGGAAGAATGACAGTCCTGGAGGGGACTGTGGAGGGGAGCCTTTCAGAGAGAAGTTGCAGAAGAGCCAGAGAGATTTAAAGGGACGGCAGCCAGCTATAGAGCATAAGAAAAGGGCTGGCCATGGGTCCACTGTGTGAGTGTATTTGGGAGTTAGTGTTTGTCAGAGTATGTGTACTAGAGTGTCATGTACATCCAGAAGAGGGACCCCCAGGCGATACGGGGTATTGGGGAAGAGAGTGGGGTCCATCTGGCTGCAAACCTCTCGTGGTGAAAAGTACAGTGGTGGTTAGGCATGGAAAAGGTGCACCAGCAGCTGTGTGTACTGTACACAGCCCAGGGCATGGGAATGACGTGCCAGAGGTGGGAGAGAGGTTGTGTGAGTGTGTATAAAAGTGTGAAAAAGTTCCCCAGCAGGCTGTAAGTGTCACTCCCCCCCATAATCAGAAACAAGCCCCTTCCAATTCCCGCAAAAGCCGGCATAGAAACTAATTATCCAATCACACCCCTCGATCACCACCACACCACCTGGTTCTCAGAATACTTAAGGGCTCTTTACCACCATCATGGTGCTCAGTATTGGGTATCCCAGTTGAGCTCCTAGTTATCGTCCTTATGTCTACTTGCTGTTCAACTCTTGAATCTCTGGCTTCCTGACCTGTGCTTCCCTTTGACTACGATTCTGGATTTTACAATTTGGCTAAGTACACCCGGCTCTCTCTCAAACGCTGTTCTTGATATTAAAACTGCTACCGCATTAGGGTCCAATTTTACATAACTTTTTCAGCCATCGTGCTGTTACAGTAAGGGGCAGCCTCCCTTGCTCCAGACATGCCTGTTCATGCCCAGGGAAGCAGCCACCACCCCTGTGGAATTACAATACATTTACATCTTCTAAACAATGTAACGAATCTATACAAAAAGCTGAACAAAATGATAGGATATATAGTTAAATATACAGAATTTATATGCAATTGTGTAATGTTAAAATTGTACAATGCACTAATAATATCAGAATAAGAATACTGAATACAAAAAGTATTGTTGATTTAGAATCATGCCACATCAAGTCAAACATGCTTTGGTTTATTGAACTGCTCTAAACTGACTTTGAGGAATAACCTACACTGACAGGTAAAAAGAACAGGAGCTTTTTAATTAACCTTTGACAAAAGATTATGAGGGGACCTGATACTTTTTAAAATCCTCAAGGCACTGACAAAGCCAACATATTCGACTTCTTCAGAATCAACAGTGAAATGTGAACCAGAGGATACACGTCAAAACTACTAGAATGCTCATTTAAAAAGAAGAAAGATGTCCTTACAGTAGAATTGTGGGAATACAATGTTATTTGAAGCTGATACACTTTCATCTACTTACTACAGAAATGGCTAGATGGACCAAATAGCCTCTTCTCCTTTGTAAACTTTCTTATGATTTCCAATCTCATATTTATAGCAAATCTCCTTTCATTACCTGCATGTGACACTCGTCATTTGCCCTCCATACAGTATGTCTGTCCAGTACTGAACTCTTTCTGAATTTCCTTTGCAGCTTATACTGCTATTTTATCATTTATTAATTTGAAGTTTACTTAGACTCAAGATAATATAAATTGATGACATAAATTGATATAAATTAGGACAAACAATGCTGATAATACTGGTGCCTGTAGTTCTACTCTGACCATATAATCCCAATCTGAATAATACCTCAATGTATCTTGTCATTAACCAGTTTTCAGTTCAGAGACTTGCCTTTTGTTTAACATTAATTTTACGGAGAAAGGCTTAGTCCTGATTAGAATATTTGTGACATACAGTAAGTTCCCTCCTCACCCTAATACTGTTTATGTCTCGGTTATAGAGAGAATAGGGAGTTATCTTTCTCTATAGAAAGCAGGACATTGATACTCACACAATTGTAAATATCTGTATATAGCCATAAAACACTGTATGTACAACTGATTGTAAATAAATATTTGTCTTATCTGAGCTTGCAGGCAATTTATTACACTGTTATCAAACTGTGCTGGAGAATAAAGAAATCACATGCTGTGATGCCCTCATGTATATTCCCTCACTATGGGGGATGGAATTAGCATTAAGAATTTGTTTGTCTTTAGAATTTGTTTGCATAGCAATCTGGTGTAAGGACTTGATTTTGATTTCATAACAACATATTTTATATTTTTATATGATTTGATATGAACAACCCCCACCATATTTGTACACTATTTTCCACAGTGTTTTGGCTCCATAATTACAGAACTACAATTTGGCATTCAGTAGAATTACACAGAGGAAATAGTATACCCATTTTCCATTTTTTATAATTATAAGTTCCTTACATGCCGTTCCTCTTTCTCCTTTACACATTGGAGAGATAAAGGATGATTTTAGAGATACAATATTTTCAATTAAAGGCTTCCTAAAAACCCTTAACATTAGTTATTCTCTGGAATAGGGAGTCATATTGTAGAGAGGCCAATTCCTGGGGCAATATCTTATGAAGATAATACTTAAGAAGAGAGTTTCTAATCCCCTATGTGCACTATGTCTGTCGGGCACTGTTCTTTACATGTTTCAATGGTCCCTACAAATTGATAATTTCTGGAAACAGGGCTCTTCTACTTGTTCTATTATAGTAAACAGTATTATTCATTTTACATTTAGTCATCTTGCTAAATGACAACTCTCACCTGAGACTAGCAAAAGCATTAGACATGGGTCTGGCTGGGTAGTGTGACTGTAGCTAAGAATTTTTAAGGCACTTCCTTGGGAGCTTCCAACTTCCCTCTGCTGGCATCACTGGATTGTGGTGAATCTTTATAGTATTTTTATGCGGAAAGTTCAAAGCGCCTTTGGGATGATTCTAGAGGCATTGACGTTAGTCAGGCTAGGACCTATAGTTTTTTTTTATGGGTCCATTAGAAATTACAGTATATGCTCAACATGCTCATTAGTTTTGCATTTATGAAATTAAATGTCAAAATATTTTGCCAAAACTGTAACGAAAAATCAATGTTTAAGTAAACTGCACAAGAACTATACAGTACATGTACAGATGCAGCTGCTCAGAATGCTTTATTTCTACCAAATACATCAAACATAATGCAACGTGTTGCGTTGTGCAATTTTGGAAAAGTTTTGACATGCTCGCTCTGACTATATAAAGTTTATATACTTTGTAAAAAGCAATAACCTTTTGTATGGATACTTGCTGTCGTTATTTCAGTAAAAACAAAAACATGTTTTTTGAATCCGTCTAATAGGGAATATATTATGGAATCGCGTAACTAAAGAAATTAATAACGATATTAATTTAAGGATTTAAATATAATATATTTATATAGCTGGTAGTATTACCATAGTCCACTTTCTTTGTATAAGTGTTATTTTTTCTGACTCATTCACTTATGATACACACACTCACACCAGAGCCAATTTTGCCAGAAATTTTACCTCCCAGTAAATCTTTGGACTGTGCAGTACTGTACAGTACAATATACGGTTTAAAGTTTTTAATTTAAAGTTAAATTAGTGGCTTATTACTGGTTGGTGAAATTTGGATTAAGACAAAATACAGCTTTTCTCAATTTGCATGTAAACCTGAAAGAGGCACATCGTGTTCACTTTATTAGTGGACTATTTTTATATATTCAGCTATGTAAGAAATAAAACAAAAGTCATGCTCTGATTGGGCTTTGAACCGCCTGGATGCAGCATACTACATTACGGTCCATGAGCGTTCCATTGTCCATTACCACTGTAAGGACAATAAAAGTTTAAAAAAAAAAACAAATGTCAAAATGTTTCCAAAACTTCCACTTGTGATATTTTAGCTGCTCAGTTACACGATTCCATATTAATATTACAATCAAGTGGTATTAAATCAGTACCACCTTTTTAAAAATAACTGCAAGTGATGTTCTTACTTTGTATACTTAGAAATGAATAAAACATTATAACTTTTTATGAAGTACAGTAAGTAAACTTTATAATGTTAGAATAAGCATGGTAAAACCATAACCCACTGTAAGTCACCAAGTTAAAGACTTTAACGCTTAAAATATTCATGAAGAAGGTGGAATATTGCTATGTACTTTTTATATTTAGCTACCACTACTATCTACTGTTTGTATATTAGGTATGTATTATATTATACTATTTTTTTATACTATACTATTTACCTTTGGATTTTCTCTATGTGGATATAAACCCGAAAGAGGCACATGGCATTCACAACAAGTTACAGTATAATAATAAACTCTTTTTAATATATCCAACTGAGCAATCTTGCTTTTATAAAATATATTGTACCTACTTAGCTTAATATTTAACATGCTGTAATACACATTTTAAAATTAATAAAAGTCTAAACAGTATACAACTTATATTCTATAATTGGAAAAAGATTGTCCGTCAGCATTGACCAAGATTAAAAACCAGGCAGAAACCGTTTTTTGGCAACAGCCCAAATGCTCCACATGCCACGTTAAGCTTTCACTGCACCACCTGGAGGTTTTACAAAGTAGTGCAGTCCACATTTGAGTATTTCTAAAAAGCTGATACCGCAGACACTCAACTGCAAACTACTGCAGTATCCCCCGTGCATTCTGAATGGCTGGATCAACTTTAATGCAGGAAAAATGTATTTCCCAGAAGCTATACTGATTCTTATGGAAGCCAGTTTCCGCCAGGGAGTAAAAAAAAACACACTATGGTATTCTCTCCGATGCAGTGCAGTTAAAAACATATCTCTGATGCTGTTCCTAAATGAATATCGTTTATGACCATCAGACGCTTTATGCTCCTTTTCTTTTTTCCAGTGGATTGAACAGGGAGAGGCATTTCATGATGTACTTTTCACTGATGAAACAACAGTAGATCTGGAACAGTTTTCAACCATGTCGTTTTATAAAAAGTGGAGATATGTGAACTAGCAAAACCCAAAACAAACATGTATGCCATACGGCGTACGCATTACTGAAGCTAAAAGTTTAGCCTTTGTCACTAATGTAACCACTAAATAAAGACATATAGAAATCCCTACGTTACAGACTGTATATGGGCTGGTATTGGTAGTTTAAAGAAAAAATACACACCAGTATTTCACTTTCCACCTAAACATTTTAAGCATCAGAGTCTTACATGTGGTTATTTCGGAAACGTTTGTACGTGCTCCTTCTGACCATGTTACTGTTTACTGTGACTGACCATATTAAGTTTAAGTGCCTGTGGGCACTTTTCCTGTCCGTAGGGGGGTGGGTGGGGGTGGACCGTCTTTCATTAGAAAGTTAGTCTGTTCTACTCTGAGAATGTAGAGGGGGTGGAAAGTGCCCGCAGTCATTTAATTAGTATTAAAATTTGCACTGATTCCCTTGCGAAGATACGGACATAGGAATATTCGTGCGTGGTCAAAAAAATGGCATAAAAACGACAAAGTGAAGGCTGTGAAAACATTCACAATGTACTTTATACACAAAGCAAGTGTTCTCACAACTCTAGGGGGTTTCATGAAAATGCTACAGGCGTGCCAAAATCGTTTTTTTTAAATTCAATGTGACTTTACCACGGTTTTCATTTACAGATTGTGAATCAAAAAAGGCATTTAATTAAACACGCGATTGCGATTTTAATCAATTACTGTATTGATTGAAACACACATTCTGTACAGATACAGTACAGTCACATTCTCCTGTCGTCCAGTGGTGTAAAACGAATTAGCAGGTGATTGAGATAACAATGCACCGCCCACTGAGTGGAATGTTCTCATTTGTTCTCAAGTGTAAAAAGAGGTGATAATTCTTAATAATTCTGTGTCGCATTAACTAACCTCTTCAGTTTATTCCACCAGACAGTACATGAATATAATTATATCGTTATTAATTTGTTTAGATACGCAATTCCATATTATATTCCCTGTTAATCAAATTCTAAAAGTATGCATTTGTTAGATAACAAGCGAATTCACAGAAAAGGTTAGAAGACTATCACTTTTCACAAAGTATATAATCCTAATATGGTCAGAAGGAGCACGTAAAAATGTTTCCCAAATAACAACATGTAAGACTTTGATGCTTAAAATGTTTAGGGAGAAATGGAATACTGGTGTGTATTTTTTCTTTAAACTACCAAGACCAGCAATATACATTACAGTTTACATACAGTAATATGTTTATGTTCCTAAATTAATATCATTTATGAGCATGTGAAAGGCATGGTGAATCGGAGATTCTCAAGAATTACTTTGTATGATTGGAAACGAATGCGTGATCAGATCAACTAAATGCTGTGGTGTTACTTTTTGTCAATGTAAAAATAAACTCTTTTCGTTTACAAAGACGGTTACAAAGAATGTGGACCAGGGTAATACTTTGAGCTCACAGCTTGTCCAAGGTCATTCATTATTAATACTATTAGTAATATCTTCGGTAAAGACTTTGATGCATAAAATATTCCTGCATAATTAAAATATTTATGATAAAGGTGGTAGGTTGTGTACTTTTGTCCAACAAAACAATCTTGCTTTTATAAAATATACCGCCTTTTTAATGTTTAATAATTAACATGCTGTAATACACTGTTTAAATTTAAAAGTCTAAAGAGTATACAACTTAAATTCTTAATTGAATAAAGATTATCCCTCAGCAGTGATCGGGATTCGAAACCGACGTTTTCTGGTGACAGCTCAAATGCTGTACAGGAGAGGTTAACCTTTATTAGCTCCACCTGGCGGTTTTACAAGGTGATTCCGGATACTATTAACATAATCTAATTTGCATACGGTATGATGCGGTATACTGCGACACGCCCACCGTGTTATACCGCAGCATACCCCACTTGTTTTGAATGGCTGCATCTGTATATAAAGCTATAATGTTTTAACTTTTCCTATTGCTGTCGTTATTGTTGTAAAAAAAATGTACTTTTTCAAATCCACTTGATAGGGAATATTAATATGGAATAATGTTACTAAAGAAATGAATAACAATATTAATTTAAGAATCTTAATATAATATATATATATAGCTGGTAGTAGTACCGTATTCCACTTTCTTCATAAATATCTGCATCAATTTCTTTGACGCATTCACTTGTGATCACTCTGGAAACATTTTGACATGTCCTTTTCAGCTACATATGTAGCCACTCAGAATGCTTGGTATGTCTTCTGAATACGGTAAATGTCATGCGGTGTGTTGCGGTATGTAATTCACTGGCCAAAGATGATCGATAAGTGGCACCTGTGTATTAGATGTTAGTGAAATGATTAATTAATTTAATCTCTCTACTGTGTATGTTTAAATCTGCTTAATATGGAATATAAATATGGAATTTTATAACTAAAGGGAAATTTTGGTAGCTGAGTTAAAAAATAACGAGCATAACGTCTCTGAATATCATATTCATTTAGAATATTAATTTAGGAATATAAATATATTATACAAACTGTATATGGCTGGTAGTGGTAGCTAAAAAAATACACAACAGTATTCCACTTTCTTCATAAACATTTTATGCATGAAAGTCTTTAACTTGGTTACTTACTGTGGTTAGTTTGGAAAAGTTTTGACGTGCTTGTTCTGATTATATTTAGTTTATATATTTTATAAAAAGCTACAATGTTTTAACCTTTTCTATGAATACTTGCATTATTTCAATAAAAAACACATTTTAGAATCTGCTTATATCTGAATATAATATGGAATCATGTAACTAAAGAAATTAAAACAACATTAATTTAATGATCTAAATATAATATATTTATATAGCTGGTTTTATTACTGTATTCCACTTTCTTTTAAAACATCTGCATCAATTTCTTTGCTGTGTGGAACTTGAGTGCAGTGGGGTTGGTGTGTGCATATCACACAGAAGGTCCAGTGTTTGATTTCTGGTCAGTTTTATTTTGACTCCTCTCTAAAAGCAAAATAGTGAATTATATGTTCACTATATTGACATTTTTATTATTTTTATATACCAAAACATGTTAAATGTTAAAATAATATTAATAAATTCAAAACATTAATTAGCAAACGTTCAACCAGTTTAATTCAATTCAAAATACTTTATTCATCCATGGGGACAATTTAAGACAAGCCTTTACAACAAGCCTTAAAATGAAATCATATATATATTATAATTATAGAATAACTAGAATAACAAAGTGATATTAACAAGACCACTGAACCTGAGCAAGAAAGGAAGAAGTATGATTTAGATTTATGATTATGAAGGTTCAATTCAAGCAAGCATAACATTCAAAACACGCTACTCATTTTTTTGAAGATTTAATTATTTGAACACTGAGGACACTAGAGAAATCACGTTAATTAAAATTTATGACTGTAAAAAACTGTCAGGTTTCACTCTCTTGTGTAACAATCGTGAGGTTTCCAAAATTTGAAGCTTCTTAATTTTTTAAGTATTTGCTACCAATAAGAATCTTATTGGCTTTAATACAATATGGCATTATGCTGTATTACTGTATATTCAATATATGTATATAATGTATTGTACACTATCGGTTCAGCATATCATTGGAAATAACTTATTGTGATTCTTGCATGTGGCACGGAATGTAGTCTTTGTTTTTAAACTACAGTACAAGAAGAACAAGTGCTCTTATAAAACATGCCATTTGACTGCTGATTGCCTCATGTTAAACTTCACTTGTTCTTTTGCAGCCTACGCATCCAAAGCAGCTCCTTACTTCTTTAACAAACATTATGTTTATTACAAAGAGTGGGGGTGATACGTCCTGCTGTGTTTGTTATTTTGAATAAGCACTTTTGCTTGGGGGATGGGACTGAATTTACAGTCTCTTGCCCTCTTCTTCATTGTTTATTGTGCAATCCCATGATGAAAGTTGTTTCTCTTTTCAGCATTCCTGGAAGTAACTGTCACTTGTTCCTCTACTGTCCATTAAAACAATGTATGCTGGTCACAAGAGAAACTCTTCTATAATTCTTTAGCCTAAACAAAAAAACTGTGCAGTACTATGTGTTATATTGCACTCTGCAGTAATCAACTGCAATATGATATAATTTGTATATAAATATATGTTATACACACTAAATACAGTATGGTACTGTATGTTTTTAAAGCCACTACAGTACAATATGTATGAAATATTTTTTATAATCAAAATTTAAATTATTTTTTTCCTGAGTACTCCTTGCAGAAATTTGCATTAAGACAAAATATAGATTTTGTGGATTTAAACCTGAAAGAGGCACATCAGGTTCACAAAAAGGTGTAATAATAAACTATTTTTTTATATACAGCTAAGAGCAGGGTGACTTTCTACTCAATGAAAGGAAATCTACAATACAGTCACTTAGTTACTATGTTCGTGTCTGTCTGCCCTGTGATGGACTGACGTCTTGTCCAGGGTGTACCATGCTTTGCATATGTTGCTTGCAGGGAAGAGAGGCTCTGGCTCTCCTGCTCCGCTGAAGTGCAAGAAGTAGGTAAGAAAATGGATGGATGAATATATCAAAAGGGTATTGCAAAAGACTGGTTTATGAAAGGGGTTGCAGTTACAGCAGACTTCCTGTCACTAGAGGCTGCACTACAACCTCTAATTCTGTAAATAGTCCCGCAGCGAGTGTTTATTAGATAATTAATTAGATAAGGCTGTTTCTGCACATTCTCACATGGGTATAATTAAGTTTGTGCGGGTTACATAAAGCATGTGTTTGGTTCTAGTGGAGGCTGGGTTTTGCCTGAAAAGACAAAGCTGCCTGGACTTCACTTCTCACAACCACAAGTTTTTGTGTCTGCAGCACAACAGAACCACTCTGGTTCATGGTAGGGTCTGTCACAGGTATACATACTGTACTTTGCTTTTTTTCTCTTGGGTTCTCTTTTTGAGCCTATTCACAGTATATTTTTAAATATATTGTCTTTAGGTTCTCATTGTTTCCATTCTAGTTTTTAAGTTTTTGAATTTCACTGTAGATCTTTCCACGAAAGAATGGAAACCTTACATCAACAGACTGAATGACTTTTAACAAATGAAACAAATGAACCTATTACAACCCCACGGCAACCTTGATTTTTGTTGCTTGAAATAACCCATCGTAGACAACTCTCAGGGAAGAAAAAAATACGACAAAACTAGATCAGTATTTCTTTGAAGATAAGCAAATCACCCATGAAACAGGGCTGTGAGAGCCCATCATCATTGTGAGATACCTTATCTGTCATGCTGACTGCATTCTATCTGCAGGGACACCTGCAGAAAATGTACCTCTAAAATGTCTTATATCTAGTATGCTTAAGCTCTGTGATCCTTTTCATATTGAAATGGAAAAGTAGACTGAAATCAAGGCCACAGCTGTGCCACGAACTGGTCATTAGTAATCGAGATATGTATCTTCTGCAAAAATGAATTATTTTTATGTAGAAGACAAGGTTTCACTGAACATGTTCTCATACTAGAACCTTGAAGGAAACACACGGCCTAAATGTTATTCAGTGAGAACCCCTCCGTTGTAGCAGTACAGACATCTAGGTTAGAGTGTTCATTTTAGCTCAAAGCCATGTTAGGAACAGGAAAGCTTTTTGATGTTCAATTATTTGAGCTGACTGAGGATTTAAATATGCAGCAATCAAGGGATTGAGATATATTTATATCGATATATATCATACTGTATTTGAAGATGATGTCTGCTTTGCCATACGCCACATTCTTAAACAATAAATCAAGAAAATTAGAAGTTAAAATGTCAGCATACCTGCCAATTTCTGGGCATCTTTTTTTGTCTGTCAGCCCTGGCATTTTACCCTAGGTGCAGAATGTTAATGCCAAACTAATACAGGTATGTGTATTTTGATGTCTAGTAATCCTATGTGGCAGCAGGTTTCTTCTTTTTTTCTTTGTTACAAGAGATCTTGTACTGTGTAAGCAGCACTGCAGCCTGGCAGGGTCATGCAGATCTGAGCAGTGTCTCTCAGGATAATTCATACCATAGACAAACAGCCAAGAGAAGAGTATTATTGGAATCTGACACTTAAGCTGTCACCGTCCAAGTGAACTATGTGCTTGAGGGGGCTGTTTATGTTTTGTGAGTGCTCAGAAAACCCTGTACTGCTATAGGATCAAATCAGTGTATAAATAAGGATTAATTTGCCAAATTTTGAGAGGTTATAACTTTTGATTACTTCTTATTATCTACTTAGAAAAAATACCTGTTTTGCAATGACGTTTCACATCATATTGGAAAATGTAACACCTTAGTAATGCGCTCTGACATTCTTCAATGACTTGGTATTAGCCTGTAAATCTTTACTTAGCAAATTAAGTTATTTTTATTGGACAACTAATTATTGCATGTATGATCTTTCTTTTTAAAATCAAATTAAAATAGATACAAATCCTTAAATCAAACTAGAAATCTGTAATGATGTACAGTATTTAAATATCTAAAGTTCCCATGTTTTCTTTCCATATTAAATACTGCTATTGTGACAATGAAAAGTACTGTTTCAAAAGAAATATTTCTCAACAGAGTGTGGTATCTCACAGATAGAATAATGTGGTGATTAAACATAGTACTATACAGACATCTCTACTATGGGAATCTGGTTCCTTATTATGGATAATTGTAACTTTATCAGGATTTGCCTGTGACACACAAATACAACCGAAGCTGTTCTTTGTAAGATTAATAGTCAATTTATCTTAGCAGCAACAACAGAAATACTTACAAGAAAAGGGCTTAACATTGTTTCCATCAATCCATTTATTCTTATACAGTGTATGAGGCCTGTCATGCAAGTGGTAAGATAAGAGGTTTTCCACCTATTCTACTCACAATGATTTCTCATCACAGATAACTCCTAGTGTGCAGAAGCCAGATCTTTCATTCCACTTAACAGCACACATTTCCTCTACATTTTCAGGTGCTTTGAAGCAAGAATGAGTATGGCATAAGTCTTCCAATTCCCTCTTTAACCTTCATAGGGGCAAAATCTGGGAAGAACTCCTCCTGCAGTTGTTCAGACAAACTATAAAATCTATTAAATGCTTTACTTTTATAAAGCTCATACATGGTGGACATCTGGTAGTACTTTCAAGCAATAAAAAGACAAAGTAAGAAAAAGAGAAGAAGCTACATGAATCTGATAATCACCCATATCAGACTCAATTCCAAGTAATCAAAGATGATTGAACAAAAAAAGAAAAAAGATGATTGATCAAAAGATGAAACAGTTACAGTATTCTTAATGACAGTTTTATTATTGCACCAGCAGAAAAACAGTGATGACTGAAAATCAAGGAAAAGCATACAATGATATATGAAAACATTTCTGTAGCAGACTTGGTTTTAATCATACCCTTCAGTGCAGGTTCCACTTATGACTATTTTTATACACATTCTTTTGAAAACCACACAGCCTGATTACATTATCTACTGCTCAATGAAAATAAAGCTGCATGTTTACATCAATAACGCATTGGGCACATACAGTACTTGTTATTTATCTACAGTGGATATAAAAAGTCTACACAACCTTATTGAAATTGCAGGTTTTTGTGATGTAAAGCCAGAAATCAAGATAAATCATGTCAGACATTTTTCCATCTTTAATGTGACCTTGTAACCAAAAACATTCAAGAGGAAAACAAATAGATAATTATTAGGAAAAATAACTTAAATTAAAAGACCTACAATACCCTGGTTGCATAAGTGTGCACACCCTTTTATAATGGGGGCTGTAGCTGTGTTCAGAGTTAAATAATCACATTCAAAATCATGTTCAAAGGTAAGTAGCATACACCTGCCGTCAATGAAAGTGATTCTGATTAACCCCAAATAAAAATCAGCTGTTCCTGTAGGATTTCCTTGAAACTTTCATGGTTACATCCCACTGGGATAGCCATGGTCTGCAAGGAGCTGACAAAACCTCTACGGGATCTTATTGTTGAAAGGTACCAATCAGGAAAGGTGTATAAAAGAATAAAGACATTGGATGTACCATGGAGCACTGTGGTAACTATCATCAATAAGTGGAGAAAATATGGCACCACATTGCCAAGATCAGGATGACCCTCCAAAGCTGATGACAGGACAAGGACAAACCTTATCTGGGAGGCTACCAAGATGCCTACAGCAAGATTAAAGGAGCTGCAGGAATTGCTTGCAGGTACTGGTCACTCCTTGCATGTGACAACAATCTCCTGTATTCTGTACATATCTGGGCTATGGGGTAGTGTGGCAAGACGGAAGCCATTTCTCATAAAAAAGAACATCCCAGCCCGTCTAAATTTAGCAATAAATACATTTAATCACCTCAAACTATGTGGTAAAATGTCTTATGGTTTGATGAGACAAAGGCTGAACTTTTTGGCCTTAATTCTAAAAGATATGTTTGGCGCAAAGACAACACAGCTCATCATCCAAAGAACACCATACCTACTGTGAAGCATGGTGGTGGCAGCATTATGCTTTGGGGTTGCTTCTCTTCAGCTGGGACAGGGGCTCTAGTCAAAATAGATATGATAATGACTAGCTCCAAATATCAAGATATTTTGGAATAAAACCTGCTGGTCTCTGTCAGAAAGCTGAAGATGAAGAGGAATTTCACCTTCCTACATGATAATGACCCAAAGCATACAACCAAATCAACCAAGGAATGGCTTCAGAAAAGGAAGATCAAAGTCTTGGAATGGCCCAGTCAGAGCCCAGACCTCAATCCCATAGAAAACCTGTGGAATGACCTAAAGAGAGCTGTGCACAGGAGATCCCCTGGCAACTGGATGGAGCTTGAACTTTTTTGCAAGGAAGAGTGGGATAAAACTGCAAAGTCCAGGTGTGCAAAGTTGATAAGAGACTTATTCACAATGACTTTCTGTCGCAGATGCCGGAAAGGCCAGCCGTGGAATGAACAGAAAAACAGTAGAGACCCTATGCGTAGTGGCAAAAACGGGACAAACACAAAGGTTTGCGCCGGGCTCAAGGGTCAGGCAATGCCGGGGATTAGGCCTATGCCCTCACGACACAGACGTGGGGTGACCTGGTGCTAGTTGGGCCTCGTGACATCCGTACCCTAATGCTCAGCGAGGAAGGACATGAATAATCACACGGAACTAGAAACAGGAAAGAAGTAGAGCTCCCTCTAGGGGTTGGATGTAGACCGAGAAAGTTGCACACGTAGAATAAGCTGCACAGCACAGGGGGAGGAAAATCCTCATTTAACTGTCAGAAAACCTCTGGGAGTCCACGGCTGAGAGCAACCCCCTCCTCCAGGGTAATACGATAAACTTTATTAACATGTGATAGAGGGAGCCGAAAGTCTCTAGTGGACCGTGATACTTACTGCTGTAAAAAAGAATTCCAGATTTAGTAAAATTCCATGTCCAAACAGTGATTGCCCTGCTGTTATTGTAAATGAGAATGTGTTCTTAATTTACTTTGTAAAATATAGGAATACAAAAACATACAACCTTCTCATTTTGTACAGATGCAGCCATTCAAAGTTCGCAGTACAAACCTGTACTGCATGCATCTACGCTTGAACCACCGCGCCATACCGCGGTACGTGATTAGCTGGCCAAAATGACTGACAGGGTCACTCGTGGTGCATTGGTCGGTAGTGAAAAGATTTAATCATTTAATCTCTTTATTGTGCACATTTTAATCCGCTTAGTATTGATTATTTATATGGAATTTTACAACTAAAGGGAAATTTTAGTAGCTGAGCATAAAAAGAATAGGAGCATAACGCATCTGAAGGTCATAAATGATATTAATTTAGGAACAAAAACGTATTCTGTAAATTGTATATTGCTGGTATTGGTATTTTAAAGAAAAAATACACACCAGTATTCCATTTCTCCTAAACATTTTAAGCATCAAAGTCTTACATGTGGTTATTTCGGAAATGTTTTTACGTGCTCCTTCTGACCATGTTACTGTACTGTACGTTTATATACAGTACAGTACTTTGTGAGAAAAGTGATAGTTTTAAGCTTTTCTGCGAATATGCTCAATATTGGAGTAAACAAAAGCATACTTTTAGAATTTGATTAATAGGGAATATAATATGGAATCCTGTATCTAAAGAAATTAATAACAATATAATTATATTCATGTACTGTAGCACAAACAGTAGTATATACACATATCTATTGATGATGGTGTGATGGCTTAAGTGACTGACTTATAAGCATGAGGTCGGGTGTTCAAATCCAGCTATCACCACAAGTTTTCTTTTAACAAATAAACACTTCTTTGAAAAACTAAAATAGCAATAGCAAAATAGTAATAGTATGGACACTCTATTGACATTTTTATATTTCTAAATATCACAACATGTTCAAATCTAAGTCATTTATTAATAACAACAAATAATTTCAAACTGCTACTGATATCACTATCATCAATATGTGAAAAAAGTTAATCCTGTTTTTATAGACACAAGAAGAGTATTACTGGACAATGTTGTGAGGCTAAAGAAATTAATAACGATATTAATTCAAAGATCTAAATATATTTAACGAATACGCCTGACAGAGTGTGTCTGCTCGCCTGTGCGGTGACGTCACCGTCTTTCCCTCTGAATAGCTAGCAGGAACCTGTACTGTGTGGATCCCTTTAGATCTCCCTTTAGATTTAAAAGGTTATTAATAATATCTTCAGTGTTGCATTAACATTGGAATGTTCTTCCAAGTGTAAAAAGAGGTGATACTCAACGTGTGTCCTTCATAAATTTTCAGTTTACAGACTGTACAAGATCATTTGTTATGAATAATGTCTTCTGTATCGCATTAAAATTGGAACGCTTTTCACAGGTGTAAATCCACCTATTTCCTAACTGCTTTATCCAGGACAGGTAACAGTTTCACAACTCACCCTTCCTCTTGCCTGTCTGACTTTCTTTTTAACCCTTCTGTGCCTGAATCGCAACGGGTAAGAAAGAAAGAAATTTTTCCAAGAAAAATCTGATGACGAGGAAAAAAATCACATAAAGTGGTTATTAACTATCGAAACCTGTTTTATCGCTTTTAAAGTCATGCAATTTCTAAGTTAAGCAGGAACACATCATTACATCTCATTTTTTATTTCTTTTTTTTTAAATTAAAAAATTCAATTGCCCAGCCTAAGGGCGTTTATAATACTGTGGCATTATTATATAGGACGGACACAGTGACTCAGGCACTCGTTGAATGAAAAACGGTGCTTTATTTTTTAGTACAGCTGAGTACAGAGAGACACACACGCACACACACTTTTTCATTGGCAAAAAGTAATGCCACACTCTATTGTTTAATGCGCACAGGCAGCTGAAGCACCACGTCTCTTCCCATAAAAAGTCTCTGTCTCCATACTATGGCCGCTGTAGTGCAGGCTCGCAGATTTTTTTGTAATGTGAACTCAGCCCAATCCCTTGGTGTATTTATATTATATTCTCATGTACGAGTAGAATAGGTTAATTGTCTTCCAATGAAAGACAGGTTCCTTTCGCTCAAGACAGTCAGGGGACAGTAGAAACTTGCCACACCCGGACTGTTACAGTAACTCAATCAGCCTTAATAGCCTTGCAAATGAGCTCAAGCTGTTGGATATATATCGACGCTCAAGAGATGTCACATTTTACTGTACATGTCAAACTGGTTGCTTTCTATTGCAGATGTGCTCTCGCGGAGACTTTTTTTCGTCATAGCACTTTACACTTAGTTTAAGCTACTGATTGAAATAGGTTTAATACAGGTGGGTAGCCGCATACAGCATGCGTAGGCTACAAAGGAAAAAGTAATAGGTTTATTCCACGCTGAAAAGAGAAGAAAGACGACACAACGTTTCAGCCATTTCAGGCTGCGCTGTTCTGCTTCCTATGGCGATATACAGGTTTTTTACACAAAGCTGTATTGAGCAGTAATTCACGCGTTGTGAACATGTGCACCCAGTGGTCACCCAGGTTCCAGTTAGTGCGTAATTACGCATCGATGAAAAACCAGAGGCTTAAAAAAAGAGAATTAGCTCGCTGATAGTTTTATGTGGAGGCTGTGAAGATTTTCACAAGTCGTGGTCTTTAAAATGCATTTGGTTTGAAGGTTTTCTGTGTTTCCCTTCCAAAGATATGGACAGAAGAATATTCGAGCGTGATAAAAAAATGGCTTAAAAACGACATATTGAAGGCTGTGAATGTCACATGTACTTTGTACACACAGCAGGTGTTTTCGTAACTCTAGGAGGTTTCGTGAAAAAGCTACAGGCATGCCAATTGTAATCATTGTAATCCTTTTTATATTTAAATACATTTTAGAAAAGTGTTATCTATATAAAAAAGTTGCATTTAATACCACTCGATACTAATATATTAATAGAGATAAGCTCTCTATTAAAGCTCAGATCAAAGATCAAGCACAGATCAGACAGCAATATCTCACACATTGGGACTGATCTGTGATCTGTGATGTGGCTGAATGTGAATTGTGGTGCTCTAGCAGGCAGGCTGTGCCGAAAAATAAATAAAAACTAGTTTAACAACTCTTAACCGTACTGTAGTTTTTGTTAACACAAGTTTATCAGTGAAAAGACCATGGGCATTCTCAGAGTAGAATAGGCGTACCTTCCAATGAAAGACAGTCCCCCTTCCCCCCATGGAAAGACAGACAAATGTTTTCACTGCCTATTCAGTAGCTATTCAGAGGGAAAGGCGGTGACGTCACTGCGCTGGCAAGATAACGCGATTCCATATTATATTCCCTATTAATCAAATTCTAAAAGTATGCTTTTGTTTACTCCGATAGCGAGCGTATTCGTAGAAAAGTTCAAGTTCAAGTTTATTGTCATTATACTCATATACAGGTATATGGTATAACGAAATGCTATTTAGCTAGCTCTCAGACGATAAGTAGTACAAAAAAACAACAATACAATGGTATAATAAAAGAAAGGCAGAAAAGGTTAAAACTACCACCTTTCTCACAAAGTATATAAACAATATGGTCAGAAGGAGCATGTAAAAACATTTCTAAAATATTAATGACATTTTGAAAAGTATGAGTTACTTTTACTGTGATAAGGAGGGCAAGTATTCATGGAGAATGGTAATCACTTAACTTTGAATGTTTTGTGATATTTAGAAAGACAAACAAATTCAATATGGTGTTGATAATATTTATTGTCAGTAATATCGGTAGCAGTTTGAAATTATTCGTTGTTATTAATAAATTACTTAGCTTCGAACATGTTGTGATATTTAGAAATATAAAAAATGTCAATATAGTGTCCATAATATTTGCTATTTTAGTTTTTTAAAGAAATGTTTATTTGTTAAAAGAACTCAAAACTGGACTTGAACACCCGACCTCACGCTTATAAGTCAGTCAGTCACTTAAGCCATCACGCCACAGATGCAGTGACGTAGCATTGTGGTGAAACATCCGTACACATATCAATAGAAAGTCTTATACTACTGTTTGTGCAACAGTATCTGAATATAATTATATCATTATTAATTTGTTTAGATACACAATTCCATGTTATATTCCCTATTAATCCAATTCTAAAAGTATGCTTTTGTTTACTCCGATAACGAGCATATTTGCAGACAAGCTTAAAACTATCACTTTTCTCACAAAGTATATAAACATACAGTAATATGGTCAGAAGGAGCACATAAAAACGTTTTCGAAATAACCACATGTAAGACTTTGCTGCTAAAAATGTTTAGGGAGAAATGGAATACTGGTGTGTATTTTTTCTTTAAACTACCAAGACCTCCAATATACAGTTTATGTAATATGTTTATATTCCTAAATTAATATTGTTTATGAGCACGTGAAAGGCATGGTGAATCGGAGATTCTCAAGACTTACTTTGTATGATTGGAAATAAATACATGATCGGATGCTGTGGTGTTACTTTTTGTCAATGAAAAAATAAAGTATTTTCATTTACAAAGACGATTACAAAGAATGTGGACCAGGGTAATGCTTTGAGTTTACAGCTTGTCCAAGGTCATTTATTATTAATATTATTTGTAATATCTTTGGTAAAGACTTTGATGCATAAAATATTTCTGCATAATTAAAATATTTATGATAAAGGTGGTAGGTTGTGTACTTTCATCCAACTGAGCAATCTTGCTTTCATAAAATATACCAACTTGATGTATAATGATTAACATGCATTTATTTAAAAGTCTAAAGAGTATACAACTTAAATTCTTAATCGAAAATTGTCCTTCAGCAGTGATTGGGATTCGAAACTGGGTGTTTTCTGGCAACAGCTCAAAAGCTGTACATGAGAGGTTAAGCTTTACTAGCTCCACCAGGCGGTGATTCCGGATACTATTATCATAACTGTGCTATGATGCGTTATGACGCGTTATGATACATTAAATTGCGACACACCCACCGTGTTTTACCGCAGCGTACCTCGCTCGTTTTGAATGGCTGCATCTGTAATTAATAAATACAGCAATGTTGTTATTGACATCATGAACAAATACAGGGCAAGGAATTAAATTGGTAACAATAATATGGAATACTTTTAAAGATATTGCTTTAACTACACTGCCAGTGTAAGGAATCCCTTCCATATCATTACAGAATTACATGTCATGTTTATGTACTGACTTTAAAAAAGGCTTCTGTTTTTACCACTCAAGTAAACTACTGAGGATAACACTGAATCTCAAGCAGTATAACAAGTGCCACTTACTTTCTGTTCTAGGAATTTTACTTTTACCACAATATGATATATTGCTCAACTGATCACAATCTTATTATGAGGCAAAAAGACCCCTTAATAAACTTGATTTATTCTTTGCATCTGTACAACCTAGATAAAATAAGACGTGCTGATTTTGCTAAAGATATGCTGATACAGAAAGCATTTCTTAAAATTTTGTACCTATGACCACATATTTTGCCACAGGGCGATATGAAATTTAAATTCCAATTAGACTTCTGTTTTACCATGATTATGAAACACCACAGCAAATTGATTTGAGTATTAAGCTTACACAGTAAACTGAGTGTTATTCCTCTATGTGTAACACTTTATTAATATTCTTGGGGATAAAAGAATTAACATCATTCTTCAAAATTTCAGCTTTTTGGACTTATTTTATTCAGTATTTTTTTTTAAGTTTTATTTAATTTTAAATATTCAGATTAATCTCGCATTTAGCATATATTTTTATTCCAAAAGCATCTGAGGTCTTATATATCTTTCCTGACAAATCAGACAGAATACTTATATGTCAGGATAAAACACAGAATCATGAACATTAATTCAAAAAGATTTAGAAAAAGTACTAAAACTTGCAAAGCCATGATAATAGTAAGATGAATGCATTGCCATGTAGTCTTACAGAAAGCAATCCTGACTAATCTCTTCATAGAATATCTAATTGAGAAATACTGTAGAGACAAGTGCATGAAAAAAAATATAATTATTAATTTGGCTAATTTTCTGTAAATATTTAGAATTCCCAGCTCAGAAGAAAATTATAGTATGACAAAAGCCTCACTTATTTTTAACTGGAATTTATCGGGTTTCTTGAGAGAGATGAATACACAGTGCACTGTAACAGCTACCAAAAATGGACAGTCAGAAAAGAACACAGGACTGCTGAATGACTCCACAGTTCCACATGACTCCAAACCAAAAATAACCATGAGTACACTGATGCAACCTATTTTTTCACATGAATGATAGCTCAGGAAGCAGCTTTTACAACACCACAACCAAAACTAAACCCTGTCGTTTCAACTCATCTTAACATATCAGTGCCCCATCAATCATCCTGTTACCTAGGTTACTGTCTTCCTTCCAAAGATGACTTAGAAAGAAACCTATTTACATTAATACAGCAACACCCCTCCCAACAGCCACCACATTCCCACAGGATTGGGAATTGTTGAATCCTTTAGTGTGATTCAAAAAAACACACCAATATACTGTACTGTAACAGTCTCACTTACTGTAGGTGTGTTTTGCATTTGCTTTTCTAAATGCCGATGATGTGTTTCAGAAATCACAGCAAATGATTATTCTATTGCAGTAATCAAAGGTAGCTTTAACCCCATACACAGTACTTATATGCACAAATCAACTAGAACATATAAACAAAAAAGTTGTATCTTTTGGATAAATTGGGGCCTTTTAGCAGTGAAATCCATTCATTGCTGCTACCAGAGCCTATACTGGAATCACAGGGCAATTAACCTAGCCCTGTTAATTGTCTCGTTTTTGGAAAGTGGGAGGAAATGAACACACCCTTGAAAAACCATTTGGACACAATAAGAACATGAAAAATGCACAAGGATGGCACACAAGACCCAAGTGCTTTGAAGCAGAAGAACAGGAGCAAAGACATACTGTACGAATCCTAAATATATGTGTGACTGTAATGTGTGACTTAAAGACATATCAAAATCTGAGTGTCAGAAAAGTTAAAATAATATAATATGCTATGGTACAACCAATGGTATAAACATTTTTTTTTTGCCAGATTCTCACGTGAAAGTCTGATTTTTGACTCTATGTGCCCCTTTTATAAAACTGCTTTCTTTTTTTCTTTGTCATCAGATGGGAACATGGGTCTCTACATCTCAGCAGTAATGGAGCGTGCACCTTAATTCAGACACAGATGCCAAGATGGATAACAAATGCATTTGTTAATTATTTGGCTAGTTTACCCTAATGCATTACTGGCATGGATTCCAAAGCATACTTTATCTCAAATGAAATTGGTCTCATTTTTTCCAGCCTGCAGTTGGACATTTACCAAGGCACTCCTCATGTTACTCCTGTTTAATGCAGGATACAATTGCTCCTTATGCTACAGTCAAACACAAAACACTCTCTGTAACATTACTTTGTGAGTCTATGCCTCTGTGTTTCACTTTGAACGTTAGTAATGGCAGCCAGGAAAGGTTCAGTCTTGTTTTTGTTTTTGTGCATTCACTACACACCCATTTCACATATTCAAGTTTCAGAGATTTCGATCTGCTTTTTTTGACATTATCTATAAAATTTCAAAAGAAGCAACACAAGTGAAATACACCATAGGGATAAGGGAACAGAAGCTAACATTTTTATAATTTTGGCAGGGTTTAAAAATAAAATACTGTTAATTTAAGGTGTAAGCATCTTTTGAAAGATATACAATTTAAATCATTTCTTTCATTAAACTAGAAAACATTTTTATTCAGTATTTTCTCTACAACAAAAGACAATAAAAGATAGATTTCATATCATTTAGTCAGTCTTTGCATCATCACTGTATGTTTTCTAAAGGCAGTGTCACGTGTGAAGGAAGTGCTACTCAATGAACAACAAAACCTTTTTTTTCATGAAAAAAACATTTAATGACTGGCAATTGAACAACCATAGACTAAAACAAAACATATGGAAGGTCTATCAATGGACCAGAGAAGAGGATGTGATCATGGAATCTCTATTTGTTAGATGTCTAATGTTATTATTTTTCTAATTATATAATAATGAGTACAGAATAAACCAGAGATGTATGGTTTATTCAAAGCAGGTGCATTCCAAGTAGGTTGAAAAGAGTCTAATCTCTCTCTTTATACCATCAGATCAGAACATGTGTCTGATGGTGAATACGGAAGATTAATATTCACTAATAGACCATTTTTTGGCACCTCGTTAGTTAGGTAGTTAGTTTAGAAGTGACATTTGTTAGTCAGCTTAGCCCAATGCCACACTTGCACCAAAGTGGGCGGAGTGAAGACTGAGCCTTCATGAGCCTTGAGCCACCTGTCATTTTTCACACTAGGAGTCCAGAGCACCTCACTGACAACACTGCAAACTATAGGACAAATCAATGAGGCCCTGGCCCACTCATATGCTTTCAACAATTAACTAGCTGTACACCACTGTTTAGATAACCAAAGCTAATGACATAGCCCAGATACTAATGAACTGTTTCTGTAATTTAGGGCTCAGCTCTGTTTCAAATGAACGACTCTGAGAAGCCCACTAGTGCTTCTTTTTAACCACAAAATATTAAGATCAAAGTGTTGGATAAGTTAAGGTTAAGGTAATTACATTTTATAGCTTTCTGCAAGGTCTTTAAATTGATTAAACCTCACAGCATTTAATGAAATAAAAGTTCAAGGCTGTGTCTTAATATGCACACTTGCGGTCTTGTGCCCTTCATATGCTCATTTCCAGTTGGGTCTGCTAGGGCTTAGGGTGACCCATTTCTAATTTGTGTTTCGCAACAGTGCCCAAGAGAGCTCCCAATGCGCCCTTTATGCTTCCTTCTCTGAAGTCCTTATCAGACCTGACTTTGCTGAAGGGAATTGCCCCAAATTCCTTGCAGAATAGTAACATTTCATGTTCTAATCTATCCAAGCGGAGTGAAGCTGCAAAATGAAGTTGTGTAATCTCACAATACTTTATGTTAAAACAAACTTTCATTATTCTGCTTTAGATGTGTATTCCTGGTATGAAGTGTTGACATACAGATATTATTTTGTCACTGGATTTTGACCGATATTTGTTCGGTATTGCATATTTGTTCTCCTAAGGTGTATTTTGTAGTATTTAATAGTACAAAGCTCTGAGGTATTGCCAAGTTTACCTTATTTAGTTTACATACTTTGAATCAATCCTGTGTGACTGAACATATTATGTTCCAAGTATTGGCATTTCTGTACAGGAAAAGATGAGGTGAAATGTATTTAATAGTACAAAGCTTGGAGTAAACAGTGGTATTGCCAAGTTTACTTCGCCTGTTTTGATTCGAGTATGCTCAACATGAATGAACACAATATACTACTGCAGGAACAGACGAGATGACCTTCAATTTCATCAAACTGAAAAATTCCCGAAAAAATTCTGTCGACGTGGACGTAGCCACTAGAAAAGAAGCAATGCAAAAGCAGCAACAACAGAAAGCATTTTGACCGTAAGCCATAACCAATGAGTGATTTCATGTTAGAGTGTCCCATTACCTGTTTTATAATAGTGCAGCTGCAAATGCTCGTGTGCTACGACACAGAAGTGAACTTGGAAGAAGGGCTTAGTGCGGTTTTTGGGACACAGCCCGAAAGGAAGTAAACTGTTAAAGGGCTCCATGACAGAAACTTCATTTAGTCATCTGCTACATGTCAAATCTCAGTTATTTAATGCTGAACTGAAATCTGGTACTGAAGCAGCACAATGCCATGTAGAACTGGGTTTCTAAAAAGTAGGATAAGGAGCATACAGTACACATAATCCTGAAAGGTATGAAATGTTGAGATCTTCTATGCCACAGCTCTATATCACTGATCCTGCAAAGATACAGAGTTGAGGACAGCTATAAATCCTGCAAGACTGAAGCCATTCTAGACCAGGTTTGAAAGCCACTGTTCTACACATTGTTGAACAACATTTGGCCATGTGGAAACCAATGCCCTAGCTTCTTTCAGGAAATGGCAAGGTAAGATCCAGAGATCAATTAACACTAGCAGCCAAACAGACTAGAAGCACTGAATGGCTTACTGACTTCTCTGAATATCCTTATGTTCTTCTTGTAGTACATAACTTTCCAGAGAAAGATCTCACTTATATCTCAGTTTTATTAGTTACTGGACCTTTACTGATAAAAGCATAACATTCAATCATTTGTCACAGCACATTAGTCACAATGGCGAGTCTTTCATTAGTCCAGTATTGACATTTGTGGTGTTTTATGGATATTCTACAAAATGTCTACACTTCTGAGTAAAGTTCAATAACTAAACCATTTAGATGAATTTAAGAAATAAGACAACTTCTACATTATGATATTAAAGCACAGCTATATATCTTAATTCATGTACTATGTATTTTTATATACTGTAGAAAGTTTTACAGCATTTGCCATTTTAGAAAATAAGAAAGTGCAATGCCTTGCAAAAATATTCACCCCTTCTAATGAAATTTGAAATGGGGGAAATTCTTTATCAGAAGAGCAGGACACAATCTTGTGCAGATTCAGTTTTTTATTGAGCTCAATAAGTACTGCCATGCTCATTCAGATGGTGCACTTTTTCCAAATTCTTGTTTTCAAACACATTCAAGCTCACAATTTTGAGTTCTGGCATTAGGCATCCTTGTAGTTTATTCTGTTCAAGTGAACAGTTTCTAAAACCTGTCAGTTTAGGGCATCCTTTAAGGCAACATATGTACCTGGTTGTGCTTTTTCTGGACTGATTTCAGAAAATAATTTAATAAATTATTAAACTTTATAAAGTTTAATAAGGCAAAGCCCATTAAATCTTATAGGAAACAGGCATTTTTAAAACAGGAAACAACGTCAGTCAGAAAACTAAAGAGTAAGAACAGTGATTTCTCAAGGGGTAAAATATTCTCTATACTTATGCACTATGTGATAGGATAATGAATACAGTATACTTTTAATAATGCATTATACGGTAAAATGCTAAGTATACATTTTATTTATTTTAATATAAATATTTTAATTAACATTTGATATGCAGGCCATTAGACTTAAATTAAAAATTTTAACTAACACAGTACATACAGAAATGATATAACACAATTATCCCAGTACTCTTTGTATCTATTGAATCAAATAATCACAATTAAAAAATAAAAAAGTTAGAATAAAGTACTGAAACGAGAAATATTTAGTCTTTGAAAATTCCCTTTTTCATTACAGTATGTTTCTGTAAAGCTTTATGATAGAGATTATCATTCTTACAATGTGCGACTTACATACTAAACAGATCTTATTGGACAACCTGTGGTCTGACCTTAAACATTTGCCATAAATATTCATAAACAGTCGCCCGCCACTTTCAGTTAAGAGAAAAAAGGAAGAGCAGAAAGCCTGCCTTTGCCTGTACCAATTGGGATAAATGTATACTCTTCACCACAATTCCCCCACCCAAACCAACACACAAAATATTCTATTTTTAAAAAAGGTCAATATATTCTTTCTATCTCTGATAACAATGCACATGGAAATTACACAGGCATGAGAAAGCAGAGACATTTCACGCAAGTGCAGAGGTCTGGATGATTCTTCCAAGTAAACTGAATTGATGAATTGCAATGATTTATTTCACAGAAATAACTTCCTGCTTCCTAGATGTGATAATGGATTAAAACAGCCACTGACCTCCTGAAGCATGATTTTGTCATATTGAAGATGAGCTGATTATAAACAGCATGATTGGATTCAATGAGAGCAGTTTTCCTTGTTTTATTATAGGGACAGTGGTAAGGTTGCCTTTTAATTTTAGATTACACTCTTCACAAATTCTCATTATGGCAGAGTAAGGCTCATAGAGCTCAGATTTCAGTTTGCTGTCTTAGATCATTCAAGTTTCCGTCAACTTGAGTTTTGAAAAACCTATTTCAGCTACAACCACAGTCACTAGATCCTCACTTTTAGAAGTGGAGGACTTGAGGCTCTTTTCACATTAGAGTTCTCTCTTCTAATACTCTACTGGCTTTAAAAGGCACTAAGTGTTTTTGGGGTTGGTGAAGCTACCAATGTTTCATTATTTTAAATGCATGAAATTAAATGAATCCTGTCTGCTTACTGTAGGTAATGGCAGAACAAAGAACAGCAGAATGGCACAAACAGTATAGCCAACTGTTAAAGTCTCAAACACCAAGCATGCCACAAGGGGAAACTTTTATTCAGCAAGCCAAGGAAACACAGTTCATCTCCTGACCTATACATCTGCAACAGCAATAGGGCTATTATGAATGACCACATGGGAAATTCCAGGCACTGTTGATTAATGCCACAGCCTTGATTTAAGCAAGAGATTTATCATCTAACGGGCTAAACGTGCAATCTGAGCAAAGACCTTTACCAGCTGAGCCAACCTCACACCCTCATCAATGAAATCTTAGTGTGCTTGCAACTACCGTATATATACTGTTTAAGAAGATTCCGTCATTATGCGTAGGCTGCAAAGGAACGGGTAAAGGTTTATTCCATGCTGAAAGGAAAAAAAACAAAATGTTTCAGCTGTGGAGTTTTCACCAGGTGGGCCTCTTGAAGAGTCTGCACGTCATGAACCTTCTTCACACCGAAAGATAAAGAGAAAAACCTTTACCTGTTCCTATATATACTGTATTACACAGTGTACACAGAGGATCACAGATGCTTACGTAGTGCAGAGACTCTTCAAGATCTACATGACTAGGAAATTGCATCACTATTGTTGCATCACATTGAAGAGTTCTATGTTACTACTTGCGTATACAGTACATACTGTAAAGAAATTAAAAAATGTGTTACTGGATTTTTACAAAATATGTTGTAAATCAAGGCATTTTCTAATTTTGTCAGAGTCTAATTAATTAGCACTCACTCAAGCCGAAACTATGCAAGATGCTCTAGTGTTGCCATGACAAATTATGTCTTCTCATCCACCACTTTAACTAGATGCTACAAGAAAAAAATCGATACCACCTGTTGATAATTAGGATCATTAACCACCAGATATTTTAGACTTGTTTACACCCCATAACCCAGCTTTGTTTTGGTTTCTGTTTCGTTTTCAGATTGTTGTGGTGCTTCATCGGCTATGGACATTCACTTGTGTTTCTCTCGCCTTGCTTTGTGAATTTCTCTTTTGGATTTCATGCTTTGCTATGTGATCTCCTGGTTGCTGTACATGTCTGAACCTTGTTCAAGAATCACTTACTACTGGGCTCAACCTGCTACATGAGCTGTTGCTCTTTACATTAAACTTAGTAGTGATAAGCACATCCACAATCTCATGTTTCATGTCCTGTGACCATATGATGTGGTGGTAGTTGACTTTCAGATGTAGTTCAGCAATCAAGATTAAAGTGCAGTATTTTTAGAATACATTTTAAGAAAGACACATTATCAACAACTAAATTTTATATGATGTTTCTTCCCTTCTATTTTTTGGGGGATAAGAATAAATTTGGAGGGCACTGCTCTCACTGCTTTTAAACTTAATATTACACAGGTTAAAATGGTCAGTGATACCATCGATGTTGCAGTATGGAACTACTTTTTCTTGAAATTTCTGCGAAGTCAAAAGTATATACTGATGCACAATGAAGACACAATAGTCTACATTTTACAACACTAATTCTTTCAAGTTCAAGTTAATTTGTCATTTCAGCCATATACAAGTATACAGAGGAGCGAGATATCATTCTCCAGGTCTACGGTGCGAATACAGACAAGGCACTGATAAGACAATGTTATAGACAATGTAGACATAGACATTTATGACAGGGTACAGGGTACATAAGTGCAATGTGCATAGTGCAATTCACTTTACAGGATTGTGGAAAGAATTGTGCAAAGAACACATCAGACAGTATGCCTGACATTAGGCAAAAATAAAGGACATGCAGTAGGTACCAGGAGCTTGTTGAGGACAGCCTGTGGAAAACAGCTGTTACGGAGTCTGGTGGAGCTGTCCCATATACTGCGATACCTTTTACCAGATGGTAGGAGGGCAAAGAGGTTGCAGCAGGGGTTGGAGGGATCCAATGATGTTTCCTGCCGTATTGACAATTAATTGCAGGGACTTGCTGTCTGAGACCTTACAATTCCCAAACCAAATAGTGATGCAATTTGTCAGGATGCTCTCGATGGTACCTCAATAGAATATGGATAGTATGGGGGGGGGGGTTGCCCTTCTCAGTCGCCGCAGGAAGTGGAGACGTTGTCGTGCTTTTTTAGCTAGGGAGGTGGTGTTGATGGTCCAAGTGAGGTCATCTGTGATATGCACACCAAAAAACTTACTACTTGATGTGTAGTGGGGAGTGATCAGCGCGGGCCTTCCTGAAGTCAACTATCATCAGTACAAAGCCCTGGGGGGTTCCAGTGTTCAGTATGGTGGTACTAGAGATGTTGTTTCCAATCCAGACTGTCTGAGGTCTCTCGGTCAGAACGTCCAGAATCCAGTTGCAGAGGGAGGCGTTAAGGTTCGGCAAGCTCAGTTTTTCTATCAGTTTCTGGGGGATGATTGTTTTAAATGCTGAACTGAAGTCAAATAAGCGACTCTTATCCATGGGACAGGGCAAGGTGAAGGGCGAGGGATACGGCATCATCAGTAGACCAATTGGGACGATACGCAAACTGGAAGGGGTCCAGAGAGGTGGGGAGTCTGGACTTAATGTGGCCCATGACTAGCCTTTCGAAGCACTTCATGACAATTGGTGTGAGTCCCACTTAGCGATAGTCATTGAGACAGGACACAGTAGTCTTCTTCAGCACTGGTATAATCATGGTGGTCTTGAAACATACAGGGATGACATCTTGGCACAGGGAGATATTAAAAATGTCTGTAAAAACATCAGCTAACTGTGCTGCACATTCCTTGAGCACACACTTGTGTGCTGCTAGAAGCTTTTAACATAGCCTTTAAAAACCTTTTGACACGATACCCCCATTTTTGGTCTTCACCAGACCCTCATGACCACCACCTCTGTTTTTTGTATTTGAAATAAATTTAACTGAAGCAGCAGGGAGACAGTGGTTAGCGTTGATGTCTCACAGCACCGGGGCCCTGAATTTAATTCCTGGGGGTGCTGTCTATGTGGAGTTCGTACTAAAATGTGAGTGTGAGTGTGTGTGTGTTTGTTCCTGTGTATGCCCTGCAACTGACTGGTCTTTTGTTTGGTGTTTATCCTGTCTTGAGCCCAGTGCTTCCAGGGACAGGCTTTGGGCCATTGTGACCCTAATTTGGATAAGCGATTATTGAAAGTGATATGATAAATTTAGCTTGTTGCACACCTTCTTATTGTTTATTTTTATTAAATTTGTATGTTATATTTTTATTTCATGATTCAAGATTAGCTTAAATTTAATATCATTTATATTTTATATTTCACTATATAATTTACACTTACACTTACTCTAATTAAGATTTGCCAAACAAAGGGATTGATTATCTATACAATTCACATATTTAAGTGTTTAATTTTTCCTTTGATTAAACATATTCACTATAAAAATATACTGTATATATCTCATTCATCATTGAAAGGGGGGTGAATACTTTTTCAAGACATTCAGTATTCTAATACACAACATATAGTATGCAACACTCAGATCTAATGGATTTAATGAAACATTTAATATGTAATTGTTAAAATCACAGAAAATGTGAACAGTAATACAGACCAAGAGTCTTGACAAGTTTTCAGTACTTACCGTGACAGTCAAAATTAACACATTACAATGTTAATATCAAGTATAAGCTACCTGAGCATTAACAGAATCCCGATAGCTGGGACGCGTAAACCTGATCTTCTATATAGACAATTGTGCGATTTTCCAATAGCTGCAGCCAACTGGTTGACCAGAATTGTTTGTCTCTGGTTGATGATATTGGTGGGTAAATGTTTGATTAGACTCCTTGAAGTTGTGCCATTGCCATTAACAAGTGTGTGGACGTGCAGTGTTATGCTTGCAGGAATGGAGAAACTGTTGAATCAAAGACATAATCAGGTGTATCACTAAGTATCTTTGCCCTCAATCTCAACCAATTCCTCTCCACATCACAATTTCACCACATCACCAACAAGTGCTTGAAAAGTGCAACATTGAAACATAATGTTCACCACTAAATCTTCACAGCCAGATGTATTAGTGGAAAACACTATTCATTGCTAATTAAAACACCACTATAACATACTTCAACCTGTGATAATCTCTGGCTCGCAGAAGATGGAAATTTAATCTCTCCCTTGTTTTAACATATTTTTTACATATGTTTGAATATACAGATAATTTTCATGCAGTTTGTAGGCAACCGTCATTCTGTACATCCAAGGGTGCTCTCTGGAATTTCTCATGATGTAGATATTGCAGTGTGAAAATTATGCAGAAGGAACAAATGTGATGGTTCCAAGAAACTGTTAAATCTGTTACTTACAGAATTTGGTCTTTTCTTCACAGGAAAGGATCTCCTGGTTTCTCTGGTTTAGTGTGTTGATTGATGAAGCATAACATCGCATTTTATTAGAAATCTCTCTCACAAAAAGTCTGCCTTCAATCAAGCTGATAGCAACTAGGTGATCTCCATTACTCAAGCAGGGCAAGGACATTTTCTAACAATAACTCTAAATCTTATTTTATGTAGCACCTTTAAAAGCAATAATCGTATAATGCTTTACAATGCATAAAAGACACAAAACTGAAAAATACAAAAGATAAAAAAACTGGAAAATGTCTGTCTATACACCCCATATAACTATGACACCAATTTATTTGGGGTTGGTACTGTTGAGTTATTGGGCATAGCAACAAAAGGCCAGCACCAATTATCTAGAATATGCTGCCCGAGGTCATCTGGGGGGGGGGGGGGTGTCACTGAAAGGTAAGTTAAAGAATTTTAAATTCAACCTGAAATCTGACAGGAAGCCATTGCACAGACACCAAGGGAAGAGTGATATAATCGCTCATCACATGACATTAGCTTCTGAAATTTGGACATATTGTAAATTGTCAGGTGAAGTTTTAGACACTCCTGCAAATTGGATGGTACAGTATGTACAGTATTTAAACACAGTGTCATAAGCTGACAAGGTTACATCACTGGATTTATGTAATTGTAAACCAGTAAACAGTACTGTAAACCAGTAGCTTATCACAATAAGGTAAAGAATTTGTGTTATCCAGACATTTGAAAGAAATGTAATCAGAGAGCACTGAAACAGCTATTTCCATATTCAATTCAACTTTATTGTCATTAAACTTACACAGGTGCATAGTATAATGAAAAGTGTTTCTCATTAGTCACTCAGGTGCAGTATATAAATAGGACAGAAGATGAGACAATAGACAGTTACACAATAGCAATAACAGTAACAACATGTAATAACATAACATAAATAACATGTAATCGAAAACTGTGCAAAATTCTGCAAACAGAGAAAATTTAACAGGACAAAAACAGTGCAAGGTAATTCTTGGAACAGTGCAAAAAAAAAAAAAAAGGATAGTATGGTTAAAAGTAGTATGGTTAATTAATAAATATTAAATATTATTATGCCTGTTACAATTTTACTGGGCTATCGAGGGGACAGTACAATTTTGGCTTACATGTGTGTGTGGTGGTGTAGGAGTACAGTGGTTGTGGGTACAGGAGGATGTTAGGAGAGATCATAATAAGGTGGAAGGGAGTGGGGGCGTCAGGTTTCAGGTCAGGTATCAGGTTTGGTTTAGACATAACAGTAGATTTGAATGTGGTCTGCATAGTATTAATATTTCAGACAATGTATTTTTAGTATTTGACCTAGAGGAAACACAAATACTAAATAACTGTTAGCCGTCTCAAGCATGACTGAAAGAATTTGGAAAGCTTAGTAACAGTGAGAAGAATATTTACAAGGAATTTTTTTACAAGGAAAATACAAGTTCAATATGGTCAAAAAAGTATTAGATTATCCCAGGCTCTAATAGGTGTTTCAGACACTAACATAACAGCAGAAGTTATGTTAAAACATTGAAACTTGAGGAGGGCTTGAAGTGCCCGAGGGGAACATAAGACTAAGAGAAAAAATATTTTCGCTGCCAAATTCAGCTAGAAAAACACACTTTCAGCTACATTTAATCATCTCTTTCGTTAGTACCTGTCAGAATTGGTAATCTAAATGTTAATAAAATGTGAGTAGAGTTCAATATTTTTTGGCATTCTTCACTGTTGAAGAACACCAACGATCATACCTGTGTGTCTTGAAAAGAAGAAAGAAAATAACTAACAAAGAGGCAACACCTCCGTGTAAAACTAGCTTTGTGTGTCATAAAGCAATGGTGGCAGTTTCCCTACTCTTTTCACTCCTGTTCATATGACCTTGAGTTCACATCACCACAGCCACAAATATTCTTGTTATGGTAATGTCTTCACTCACCAACGATCTGAGTAATCTTGTCATGATCATTAAAAACACGAGAGAAAGTTCCTTGCTCATTAAAGTTTTGTTTCTAGATCGCTTTTGTTTAGAGTATATATACTTGACTGAATGAGCCCTCAGTCAGTTAATAATTAAGAGAGTTTAAAGTATGATTGTATATAGCACAGTCTATAATGTTTGTACTTGTGATATGTGTAGTTTGGGATAGAGCCTATATCTATTCCTTGTTAATTACATGTTTCTAAGCTATTTTCTAACTGTTATTTTTTATTATATTTCTTTTGGTATTTTTTCATTTTTCTAGAAAATTTGTGCAGCAAAAAAAGGTTATATAATGAAGAGCGTATCAAGTCTGACTTTGGTTTTGCTTTCTTCAATGATGATAGCACGAGACCTGAACTCTAAAGTGACATTTGAGCCCAAAACACAAGGAACTGAAAGGCACACACACAGTTTCGTTCTGCCAAACACCAATGCTTGAAGCTGGACACTGCCAAAACTTTTCATTAGGGCACGGCACAATTTGTGGAAAATACAGTATCTCACAACCTGTCACTACTCACTGTCAAAACAAAGAAAGCTCAAACAATAGGGAAGACACTTGTGAAACAGTGCTTGTTGACTGCTTCAAGTAATGCGCTTAGTGAAAAAATAAAAATTGTGCTGTATAACAACAGTGTAGTGCCACAGTGATGAACTTGCAGCAGACATTAAAAGACACGTTTTGAAAGGAAGTCATTGTTTTTTGCTTTTCAGTGCCATGAAACATTTAATGAAGCTCAACAATGTCAGTTGCTCTTCTGTTGTCGATTTGTGGATGATAGAGCTATGAAAGAAGAAATTCACAAGAGTATTAGAGACCACATCAAAGGAGTCTAATGTTTTGGCCACAGATTCTGACTTTGTATAAGAAAATGGGAAAACTAGTAGCCGATTGCACTGGTGGTGCCCAGGCAATGTTTGGCTCTTGCTCTGCATTCATGACAGTGGTCAAAGAAAAAGAGGTACAGCGGGTACAGAAAGTCACCACCCCCTTTCAAAATGTGTACCTTTTGTTTTTTTAATACACACAGTAACCCACATTAGCCAAGTGAAAATAAAATTCTAAAACATTCTGAAAATTAATTAATATTACAACAGTAAAATACAGTACCTTATTTGGATAAGTGAACACCCCACTTACAATTGCATTTGTAAACTTGCTTAGGTATAACCAATCACCTTACAGATCACACAACAAACTAATTGGCTCCCACCTGTGATCAATTGTGGTGATTTTGATTGGTTCAGAATAAAAGCAGCTGTTTCTAGAGGATTCCATTGCTTGGAAGTACATTTCAAAGCAAAGAAAGGTGTTTTCAAAAGAGCTTCGAGATGGAAAGGCAGGAGATTGGTATAAAAAGATTTCAAAGGCTTTAAGTATCCCATGGAGCACAGTTAAGACCATCATTAAGAAGTGGAAGGCATATGGCACCACCCAGACCTTGCCTAGATCAGGCCGTCCCTCCAAACTGGATGACTGAGCAAGAAGGAGACTGATCAGAGAGGCTACCAAGAGGCTGATGGCAACTTTGAATGAGCTAAAGGCCTTTATGGCAAAGACTGGTCATTGTGTGCATGTTACAACAATATCACAAGCTCTCCACAGATCTGGCCTATATGGGAGGGTAGCAAGAAAAAAGCCACTCCTTAAAAACAGCCACATCAAGTTGTTTCTGTTTTGCTAAAAAGCACCTTAAAGATTCTGTGGCCAAGTGGCAAAAGGTGCTGTGATCAGATGAGACCAAAATCTGACTTTTTGGCCGGAATGGCAAAACAGTATATCTTACCATTCAAAGAACACCATTCCTACAGAAAAGCACAGTGGTGAAAGCATCCTGTTGTGGGAGTGTTCTCTTCAGCTGTGACTTGGGCACTTATCAGGATAGAAGGGAAGATGGGTGGTGCAAAATACAGGAAAGAAAACCTGCATCCCTCAGCCAGGAAGTTGAAAATGGGAAGACAGTTCACCTTTCAGCATGACAATGACCCGAAGCACACCACCAAAGCAACCATACAGTGACTGAAGGACAAGAAGGTAAATGTCCTTGAGTGGCCTAAATCCCATCGAAAATCTTTGGATTGACTTAAAAGAGGGCAGTCCATCAACAGTCACCACGCAGTTTGACTGAGCTTGAAAAATTCTGTAAGGAGGAATGGGCAAATATTCCTCCCTCTAGGTGTGCAAGGTTGATAGAGATGTATCCAAACAGACACAAGGCTGTAATTCAAGCAAAAGGTGCTTCCACCAAGATTTAACTCAGGGGGATGTCCTCTTATCCAACCCAGTTATTCTACTTTTTTATTTATTTTTTCAGAAATTTTGCTTTCTTTTTTCACTTGGATGTTTCAAGGTACATTACCCACCGTAACTGGCACTCACTGTGTGCTTTATTGACGAGACTTGGCTGCTACTACCCCACACATGACCTGTGTATTTCACTGAATTTCACCAAGTTGTGAATTTTATGAAGAGGATTGCTTTAAATGAAAGATCTGGGCTCCCTTTTGTCCAGATTTAGGACTTGATCATTAAACTCTCATTTCACATGGGAGTCCACTGGCTGTCAAAAGGATATATGCCAAGTCAATTTTACTCAAGCATGAAGTCGAAATTTTTCTCCAAGATCAGAAAAAAACAGTATGGTGCTTTCATAGATGAGATGAAACATTTCAGTTTTCAATGGCACACTGTATAATGTTTGATGATTTTGAGAATATCAACAGATTCAATTTGAAGCAGCAAGGAAGAAATGTAAACAGCACTATCCACTACATCAGTCATAAGAGCTTTCATGGAGAAAAATTAGCTTCTGAACTACAAATTGGAAGTGGAAATGAACAATTTAGGGGTGTTAATACTTATACAATAGTTTTTGATTCTTTTTTGTAATGTTTGCTTACATTTAATTTCCTTCACCTATAAAAGTGAACCTTGACCCTTGACCAGTTTAAACTTAAAACACACAGGTTTATGTGTATCTTACAAAAAAAACATCTAGAACAGTTTAAGGAGACTGCATTTAAGAGCCCTATTAAAACCACATCTTGCTGTTATGAAACTAGACAGAAATACAAATAAATCTGACTTTGTTGTGTGACTTTCTATTACAAATGTTTGCCATGACATTGATTTTGTGTTCATTTATTTCAAATCCATGGTTGAAGGTAACTTTTTTTCTGCTAGCATCTAAATTCCCCTCAGTGTACAGTATCTCAAAGAACCCCCTTTGTCCAGCAAAATACAGATTGACAGATCCTCCTATTGCTTTTGTCAGCCAACAGTTTCTATTTTGAGTGGCCTTTGGTAAAACTGCGAAATCATAAAGGCATCTCACCTTGAGCTTGTGACAGGAGTTTTCTTTTCCTCTGCTTTTTCAGAGTGGGATGATTGCTCTCAGAAGATGCTGTGCATGTTAATCAGGCAGCAAATGAGAAAGATATCTTTCAGTTTCTAGCTTCTCGCCTGCTTTAATAATGTTCGCTAGGGGAACAAGACCTCAGAGTCCAAAGCAGCAATATTTTGATGGTAGACATGCATATGCAGTCATTTTCTCCAGAGCTACATCATAATGATTTCATGAATAAGAACACACAAACATGCTCATCCAATTAATGATAATTTAAATAAATAAAAGTTTCCTATCAACTAAGGAAAATGATTTACTAAAAAAAAATCTTTGCAAGGTGAAACATGAATACATTATACTGTATATGCTATGTATTTTGTATTTGAAATAAGGTAACAAAGATATTACAGCTATTGGACTTCAAATGGGGAACAAAGACTATAATTATATAGTTTTAACAATATTATACAGCAGAAACATATTCTGAACCAAAAAATAAGAGCCTCTTAAGTTTTTGCAATAAATTAAGAAAGTTCTACACTTGCTTTCTCAGCACTGTCATCTCCAGCTTTATCTTTGTACTAATGATTCCTCTCTTCTGTGTTTTATGTTTTACTCCTCTTTGATGATCCAACACTGTGAGATGGGATCTACTGTATATAGTGTAGTACAGTAAATTACAATTATATATATTAATTGTAATATAATTATAATACTATAAAACATATACATTGTAATATTAATATTGCATATTATAACACATATTGATACAGAATTATATATCCTTTTTATATTCTCTTAAATAAAGCAGTTTATAAATTAATGTATAAATAATCATTAAATAGAATCATGAAGCGCCCTACATAACGTAAACAAAGAATGTGCAGTGTGCTAGCAGTTTATCTACTAAATCGCCTTCAGTTTAGATAAAGAGGTCAGTGATGTTTATTTCTGTTCCTTCCTACAACAGAAAATGCTTGGATGTCAAGCTAAGCCACACATCTCAGAAATCATTTTCTTTGACCCTAGGAAGACTAATATCATAATCACATTTGTAAATTTGAAGGAAACGGACTAAAAGTGTACAGTAAGTGTCCACAGGAGCAACTACTATATAATAGCTTCTTCATAATTTCATAATACGAGTATACACAAAAAATGTAAATTGTGTACAAGCTCCAAAAAGGAGCTCATTGAAGTAGTCTGCAAGGTATTTATGGATTGGAATCACCAAAAACAGTTAGAAAATCTTGAAAGACCCAAATAACTCAGTAAGGATGCATACATAATTCACTGGCACGACTTTTGGCATTCAAAATCACATAAAATGTCTTTTAAACTACCTGTTTGTCTGACAGCCTAAAATTGAGGGTTGTTCATTTCTGAGTGAACATTTGCATTGTTTCATTGAGTAAGCATGTCAATTTGAAGGTTAAATACATATTATTTAAGCAAGCATATACAGTAAATAAATATAATCATAATATACTGTAATCTTTTAGCTTTTTTAGGCCAGAATTTCCTTTCCCTTTATAGTAAAGTCTATTTTCTCATTGCATAATGTCAGTATTCAGGTTTAGATTTCTCCTTCTTTAGTCATCTTATGGGAATTTTATCAGTAAAGCAGGAGAATAAATCCCTCTTTTCATATACTCCATGAAAAAACATAGACCTTTCTTACTAACAATGCTGTATAATTTAAAACATAAAGGGAAATTTTATTCAATTTTAGCCTTCACATCTTCATAAAAATGTCAGGCACAGTACTGTCTCTTAAACCTGTGCTTTGTTAATATGAACAATTTAACTAATCCTACTAAAATGATTGCTCTGATATGACTTATTGTGTGCTTCATTGCATTCTAACAGCAAAATGCTAAGATCTTTTTGAAGTAGGATGTAGAATATCAATTGTAAGAGTTGTAAGAATCTAGAATAAGCTACACAATCATGTTGTTGAAACATATACTATTTCAAGAAATGTAATGGATAAGATTTTCAGATCAATGATCTTCTAAGGATTGAAATGGGCTAGATAGCCCAAATGGCCTCCTCTAATATGCAACCATTCTTATGTTCCTACTTGTAGAGGTGACTTTTGTAGAATAGTTTTGTCCTTGGCAGTGCTTTTGCACATTTTGCCTAATGTTTATCAATATTAGTCATAATGTCTGTGGACTTTACACCTCTAAATCAGATTGAATATTGTGATGTTTTAATCCTTTTATTTGTGTCAGAGATTTTTTTTTACTGTGGTTAAAGAAGGTGAGCCCAGTCAACCCTCAGAAATGGAGGACATGTACAATAAAGGTGTGGTAATGCAAAGAAAATATAGCACACTTTCTCATTAGACCTGGAAATTGAGAGATCTCTTTTGTAATGTTTCTTATTTTTTATCTATGCATCACTGCTGTATTTTCTGGAACAACTTTTTCTCAAGACATACAGTAAAGCAGTGTTTTCCTATTAACCAAATATTCTGTTTATGGTGTTAAATTCTGATCCCTTCCTGACTGCTTGTTTACCCTCACAGCAAGGGTAGTAGATTTCATGCAAGGCCTTTTCTACAGAACAGAAAATCATGTCTCTGAAATAACTGTGTGAGCAAATGAAGAAAGCAATTAAAACAGGCACTCCTTACCTTGAGATATGGAAAACCCTGGGAGTCATTAAAACCTTTAGCTTAGCATCGTTATTGAGACCATGTCCAGCAGATCACAGTGTGATCCAAGCACTACCTCCTTAGCAAACAGCTTCTTATCTTTAACAGACACACATGGTTAATTGGATTCCATATCTACACACCTCATAGTCTACAGTTTGTATATAGAAAACAGAAAGGGATGCAGTGCTGGCAAAACTGAGAATTCCTTTGTATGGCTTAAAGCGAAGGATGTTTAAGAAGGCACCTGTGCATGAAGGTTTCACACAAACGACAGTAGAAGGATAGATGTGTGAACATGAGTAAAACAAGAAATTATGTTTGCATTTTAAAGAAAAATGTGACACCCTGAAGAAAATGCAGGTAATGTTACTGGAACACAGTACTACAATTCCCCTTAACAGGATCAGGATACACATATAATTTAATTTAATTTAATTCTGTATTCTGTAGCCCTAGTAAATGTTTTAATAGTTCCCCCTAAAACATTACTACTGATAACAGACACTTTTAAAATAACACTTTTTATGTATTAAAGCCACTGGAATACCAATAGGATGTTTTAACATGCGGACAGAATCAAAATGTACTGATAAAACAAATCCTTACAAAGATCTACTCAAAGCACGGCTAATGGCAATTAATAAAGGAAACCAAATACTAAGTGGTATTCTACCTAGTGATAAGACTGAAGTGAATTAATTAGGAGAATCAAATGACAATTTTATATTAAAAAAGAAAAAAAATCTTTGTGCACCCCTATGCTCAATTTTTATTGCAGAGCTGACCGTTACAAGGAATCAAAAAGGAAATGAAAAAGTATATTTGACCAGCATTTACCCCTTAGGCCATCATACTCTCCAGGACTTAAGATTTATATTCTCTAATTCTCTGAAACAAAAATAATTTTGTCTGAAATTATATGCAATCATTTTAAAACTAATTTCTCTAGATCGGGTACCATACAGGACACCCATTTGCTTCCAAAGATCCAATTTTCCAGAAGAAGTGGGAGCAGGTCCTAAATAAATTTTCACTGGACATAGAACTTAAACCTGGTTAGACGTCCGCTCTCCAGACCAAAGTTGGGATTTGAACCCCAGGTGGGATGATGTTGTTGTATACTTGAACAAGGCATTACATTTAGATTATACTGCATATACCACTGTAAATCACAATTTTGTCCTAAATTAATTTATGTAAAAAATAAAAAAAGAATAAAACAATCTACTGACTACTGAGCAAATATAAAAGAACATTAATGAAAGCAAAATTACACCAAATTAGTAAAACGTAAAAATGTAAAACCACAAAGTAAAATGATGGCAAATTCATTTATATTCAAGATTCATTATTCAGGATAAAATTAAGTCTATGAATAAAATGGAAAATGCATTGTGAAAGTATGGAAATAAATTAAAGGCATAAAAAACTAGGCAATATGAAAGACACTAAAGTCTATAAAAATAAAACTGTGTGTAGCTGTTGATTACTTTAGAACTAGGAAATATGTTATTACAGGACATAATCTTCTTTGTTAAGTTCAAGAAAAGATCTATTTTTTTCTGGGAGGTATTGTGTATTTTAAATTAAGTACATTTAGCATGCTGTTCTGTAGAAAAGGCCTTGCATGAAATCTGGCATGAGCATGTGCTTGTTTGTGTCTGTGTGTGCCCTGCGACGGACTGGCATCCTGGTTAGAAAATTGATAGACGGAAACTTTAGTGTTTTGATAAATGATGAGTTAGTAAACATTTCTCTCCATTCCTACATGTCTATTTAAAGAAAAGAAATGTAAGTAGGGACTGTTTACATTTAACCGAGTTCCAGCTGGCCAATGCTTGCCCAAATGTTGTCTTGAATTTTGCTATTGTAATACTGAAAAATTGATAAATTAGAAATTACTTTGTCCAGTAAGATGAGAAAGAAATTCAGGTATAAAAGACTAAGCAAGTCCAAACCTGGATTATCCAGGGTACTGTGCTTACTAACCCTACTTTTGCACAGGCAAGATTTTGGTCATCCACAGGAAGGCACAGTGTCCCCTGTCACTATAATGGGGAATGTGATAAGAATTTGAGGTCTGGAATGAAGGCAGCCACCTACTGGTCCCTCAGCATAAAAACAACAACCTGATCTTCCTTAAATTCTGGTAACAACTAGGCAAAGCCTTTCAGTTGGGGTCACTGCTGACATCATGACAGCCTTTAGATAACCAAGGAAAGTGTTCCTCATAACTGACAGAGATTAGTTCATGAAAATAGCCCAGTTTCTGTGCATCTTCATGTCCATGTGCAATAATCCCAAAACATGTGCAGAAGTATCAAGTGGTGCTTAGATCTAATGGTCACAGCAAAATTAAAACAGTGCAGAAAAACAGAAGGCATTAACTGAGACCACACATAACATGTCTGTTAAAAAGTAAATAATATTATAAGAAAATAAGAAGTTTCTCCATAAGGAACATCTTTTAAATACAACGATTATTCATACATACAAAAGACTATTCGTTGAAAGACCAGGGAGATTCAAAGTGGGAAAAAAAAACATACCTCACTGCAATAGTCAGAAAAAAACTGTTTTTTTTAATGGACAGCAAGCTCTGTGATTTTTATACTGTATGTAAAATACCTGGGAATTAGTTTCCATACTGTAAATAGTTGAGAACATCTGAAAGCTTACATTTACAATTTTATCTCGAGTATGTAAAGAAAGTCACCAGTCATCATCTTTCTTTTACCTTCATACTCCTTGTATGAACTCTAGGTCTGAACCTGATCAGTTCAGACCCTTTCTTTGCCCATTAGGTGTTACTTCACCTAATCAAATCAAGATTACATGACTACAATGTCTTACCTACAGGCCCAGTAAAGTTAATTATGGGCTTTAGTATGTTTAGAATTCATTGGTTCATCCAGTAACTAAATTAACTAAATTAACTAATGAGCACATTACTCCCATCCATTGGTGCCGGTAAAAGTCAGAGAGAACTTAAAGGAGGACTTCTGCTCACATACAAGGTTTTATATATTTTTCTAGATCCAGATTATCACGATAACCTTTTCTTAAAAAGATTTTTATGAAAAAATGTAAATTTTATCTTTATCTTTTTGATTGCCTTTGACACAGGTTTGTATTTTCACAGTGAAGATCTTCATTGCATTCAAACTGCGTTAACAGAACATAGATACTCTCAATGCAATATTTTAATAACATACAGTATGTCATTTAATTCAAAACAGGGTAAATGTAACATTTTCTACCAGTCAATTAATTAGTATTGGTTGTTCATGTTTAGTTCAATATTTAAAAATATGTTGCCACAAAAAGAGACAACAACAAAAAATGTGGAAGGGATTTTATGATAATTGTATTGTTTATTTCATTTTTTAGAAAATGCATACTGTAATTATCATTATAATTAGAACTGTTTTAAACAGGATGGTTTATATGTTACTTTGTATCACATACTTCATCATGATAATTTAACTAGATGCAAAACTGAGATGCATTTTTTCAACATCTTTAGATGAAAACCTGACAATTGTTGTAAGGAGATTTTGATATAGTTTAAGGCTCTAAGATACACTAATAAGACTCATACAGTTTTTAAGTGAGATATAGCATTGTTCTAATGAGAACTGTTAGGTCATAACCTTTATAAAGCTCTTCAGTTTATAAATATTTACCCAGCAGTTTTAATAACATTTAATTGGTCCTAGGTCACCCATATTACTCCTTAAACAAATGATGAATCATGCATCCCCATGGTATATTATTTTTTTTCTTTTTCCATTTTGAATTTTGAACTGTCACAAGGCAAAAGTAGTCCTACAGAGCAATTAATTTATACCGATTCCCTGCCCACCCTTAACTGCTACCTAAATGTCAAACTGGTTGAAGAAAATGTGAAAACTCCCAAAAAAAACACTAATGGCTAAAATAAACCACAACCAGCAGCAAAGCAAAAAATATTTTTTTTACTTTTTCATAATTTATCCCAGCAGTTCTTTTATTTTAATGATTTAATGACCATGCCACAAGCAATGTGCCTAAGATTCAAGGGGGTGGGGGAGGGGTGTAAACATTTTCCTCAACTAAAGAATTTTTAGGAGATTCATTCATACTGTACATGTTGGAAATATTTGGGTAATATTATAATTTTAAAACCTATACACATATTTGAATCTCCATTTGAACAGAATTTGAAATATTGGCTTAGATCAGTAAATAGTAGATGATTATACATGACGTACAGTAAAGTCCCATTGTTTTAAAACACAATACTTCCTTCTCAAGGCACAGGATTCTGTTCTTATTTGACTTTCTTGTTTTTTCTTATTTTGGTTCTTTTCAACCAAAATACAGTTAACAGAGTATATTGATAATACTACTGGGAAACTATAACCACGATAGAGGTTTTAGTTTATTGACTATTGTCATAAGTGCAATGAAATGCATATTTGCATGTACGTATGCTCCAATACAAACAATACAAAGACATTAAGGAAATACCAAAACATAAACACAGAACAGCAGAAGCAGCAAAAAGCTAAATACCATACATCTTAGAAAAAAACACATCAGTGTGAGCCAGTGGAAGGGGCAGAGTTCAATAATCTGACAGCTTGTGGGAAGAAACTCTCTCTGAACCTGGACGTACAGTACAGTATGTGCTCCTAAAATGCTTACCAGAAGAAAGGAGGGAGAAAAATGAGAAACCAGGATCCTTTGTGATTCTTTCAGCCTTCCTGAGACAGCAAGTTGTAAAAATGTCTGAAATAGAAGGGAGCTGTACTGTACTCCAATGATGGACTGGGCTGACCTGATCACCACCTGTAATGCCTTCCGGTCAGACAACGAGCTGCTGCCAAAACACACCTTAATACCACACATGAGCACACTCTTAATAGCGTACCTGTAAAATGTGGTAAGGACAGTTGAAGATAGACCAAAATTTTTAAACTGTGAGGAATTAAAGGTGCTGTTATGCCTTCTTTGTTGTTCCACTTACATGCTGGGAACATGTTAAATCATTAGAGATGATTTAAGTAGCCACCCCACTGATGTGATGTGAACCCCTGCTTTCTAAAATCGATGACCAGCTCCTTGGTTTTGCTGACATAGAGGGAGAGATTATTGTCAAGGCACCACTCCACCAGGTTCCTGACCTCATCCCTGTAGCAGTTTTTGGCCAATGATGGTAGTTTCTTTTATGTAAACTGTACATTATATTTCCAAAGCGTCAGTCTAGAATTAGGATTTAGTATTTCAGAAAAGCAGACTTTTAATACACGTGGCAGAGCTTACAGGTGATAATACTACAGACATTTTCAGAGCGAGATAAAGGCTGTTTGTACTTCAAAAATAATGTTAAGGCTTATCCCTAAAACAAATATGTTGGGGTCTAGGAAAATATTACCTACATGCTTTAATAGAGAAATTAGAAAACAAAACCTGAAAAGAACTACAAACGGTGTAAAGAAACCCAAGATATAAATCCAGAAAAATAGTACACTGAGCTCCTGGCATGGCTGAAAAAAAGATAATAAAATTGCCAAAAGAGAACAAAAAAAGACTAATACAACAGAGGGACAAAAATAATGCAAACCATTTTTCAACACTGCAGCAGTAAAAGAGCTATAACAGCATATTTCAACTCTCACTTAAGATGAGCTGCAGCCACAGACAATTTCAAATATGAGACCAATTCATACAGTACAAAAGGAACGAAAGTGAACTAGGAGATTGTAAACCAATCAGTCTTATTCTTGTTTCTGGTACAGTAAGGGAAATGATGGTGAGAAAAAATTAGAAGAATAATTAGAAAACAATTTGGTTTTAAGAAACTGAATTTAGAAAGGGTATATTTTGTTAAACTTTTCATATTTCCCCGAACAAGTAATAAGCAAAGTTGATAGCACTAAAGGTCATAAAACTATGTATTTTATATATATATATAAGCTTTTTTTATAAGGTCTCTCATAAAAAAGGTTCATTCTCAAATTAAAAGCTATAAGAATCCAAGGCAATTTACTGTATGTGTATAGATCGAAAAATGGGAAGTGAAAAGGAAATAGTATGTCTTTAGGGACATTAATTGGACAAGTGTGAGCAGTGGTGAGCCACACATTTTAGGCCTGTTGGTCTTCTAATTAAATTTGCAGATGATACAAAAATAGTGGCAGCAGAAAACACAAAACACAAAAGCAAAAACAGCAGAAAGAAAAAAAAGACTTTGTAAAATTCTTAGATTGTGCAGACACATGTCAATTTAAGTTTGACATTGGTAAGTGTATAGCAACCTACACAGGAAGAAGGAAGATGTACTGCACATATCACATGGGTGATTCTGAGTTGCATGGAGATATACATGAAAGATGTAGGGATATTGATGTAGATTTGTTTATGTGTCCATTAAGACAATGTGGCTAAGCAATATTAAAATCAAAAAGAATGATTCTGAATAGAGAAAAAAGTGTTCATTTCAAAGTAAAGGAGTTTTACTCAATCTTTACAATGCATGAGTAAAACCTCGCTCAGAATATCATGTTCAGTTCTTATAGCTATACCAGAAAATAAGACAGTATAGCCTTAAAAAGAGTTCAAAAGAGTAATAAGAATGATACTTGGTCTCAATGTCTTTGTCAGACAGGTTAAAGGAGCTAAATATTTTCAGTCCACAGCAAAGGAGATTAAGAGATCAGGAGATCTCACATCCTAAGGGTCAATCTGGGGGTTATCATCATGACTGAAAAGACAAAGAGCAGACAATAGGAATCATGTCTTTACACAAAGTGATGTGTTTGTCTGAGACAGGCTTCCCAGCCAGGTGTTCATGGCCTAAATTCAGAGCTCTTTCAAGTAGTGATTGGATGAAATTTTTAATTTACTTTTGAATCTACAAAATGTGTTTTGTAACAAATACATTCTTTGTGTCTTTTATAGACTGTTAAAATGCATAGAAATATAATAATTAACATTGCCATCATAATCTGGCTGTAAAAATGATAGCCCTGTATATCATTACCAAAGCTGAAACACTAACATAATGTAAGTCAATTAAAATTAAGTCAATTAAAAGAAGGGAGGGAACTAACATATATTTGCAGTGAACCTCAGCTATGATATAATAAGACACACTGCACTTATATTTGATTAACCTGGCACACACATTTTGTTAACAAGAAAATTATAATGACCTGGCAACTTTATTCATGGGACTAAGCTCAGAATCACTGAGCAGACCTTATTAGTTTTTCTGGGGTCTGCTACTCATGGGACGTGAATTACCCGTGTTTACCTGATTAATCAAGACAAGAAAGCCTGACACACCAGGATAAGGGATAAATACCTTGGGATGTGAAGAACTGTGGAGTGAAATATAGTGGATTGTTATGGTGAACCGCTGGAGGGGGACCAAGGTACTAAAATTAGTTGGAGATCTTGAGGGCCAGTAAAACCAAATGATAGAAGATGGAAACTCTTGTCTGAACTATATTCAACAGAAAATCTATAGGGAATGATCTGCAATCCCCACTGAACTGATCAATTGGTGTAAGACAGCTGGTTGTGTTCCAGTTTAAGAAACAGAATATGGAGTCTCTCAGTTATTATTTGTTGTCTGGAAACACAAATCAGATTCTCTAATATGCACACGGCACAGGAGAGAGGAAGGCAGCAAAGGAAGAAAGTGTCCAAGTGGGTGAATGGTGGAACTTTTGTGTTTTGAAACATTTTGTTGCCAGAAAGCAGTTACAGTAAGTTGCCTGGTTGTTTAGAGAAGAAACTGAAGAAGTATAGTAAAAAGCTAAAAGAGCTCAGGCTTTTGTTTGCTTTAGCTTTGGATTTTTTTTCTGTTCAGTGTAAATAAAAGAACATTTTGTCTTGACCTTACAGTTATTTTGTATGTTTAGATATTAGACAACAAATAAAAAGGGACCTGACTTTGGCAATACCTGAGGTCCTAGGCCCCAGTAAAATGAAGAGAAAAAATAAGAAAAGACAGTGTGGAGCAAAATTTAAAGAGGGAGAGATTTTGCCCTACTGTAAGAGGGGATAGAGGAAACAAAAAAATACTTTACCCAAGAAAGTGTGAAATAGAAGAGCTACCGTAAGGGACGAGGCAGAAAAATTGGAATGAACTACTGTGAATGTAGTCATAGTACAGTTGAGAAGTCCCCAAGCGACAATAACCACCTCCAGACATAGTTGGGAAATGCCCATAAAAAATGTACTTATCATTGTTGATAATCAATTAATCACCCAATCAATACTAATGTATGAGAAATAATATGGGGAAATTAATGATGCATTTAACAAGTGTTTTACTTTGTTATTTACCAGAGGAAACGACTGTATCTTCCACTGAAGAATCAGCTGTATTACAGGTACTAGAAGCACTAAAGTAAAAATACAAGACACTCAAGATAATTGCTAATGTAGCACTCATGCATAAGAAGAGAAAAAAAGTGAAACAATTATAGTTTAATAAATCCTACTCAAATTACATATGTGGATTATGGAAATGAAATTTCAAACTACAGGATCATCTGTACTGCAATACATTTCTATGGGATAGTGAATGTGAAATTAGAAAAAGTAAGCCTTGTTTAATAAATCTGTTAGAATTCGCTGAACAAGCAAACAGCAATCATGGATATAAATGTGATATGGCATATTCAGAATTTCAAAGGGTTTTAAAAACGGAGAGCCCCATTAAAGTTTAATTCTAAAAATGGAAGGCAGTAGTGGCATTAAGTAAAGCATGTATTTGAATAGAGAACCAGCTCACGGATAGGAAACAGCACAAACAGAATGTGCAAGGTGTCTGTTAATACACTGCAGTAGGCGCCACAGTATCATGGACAGGACCAAGTAATGGCATTTATTTTTCTGAATAATCTCATGCAGGATTGTCCTACTCTGTATAACTGTCAGGTGGCTCAGTGAACCCTACTGCACCTGTGGTTGTCAGACAAACCATTACAGTATAAAATACTAATTAAATGCTTTTCTGTGCTAATTACACTGTATGCATACTATACTGGTGACAATTTCATTTAATATAATGATTACAGTACATTGTTGAGGCATGATGTTGTTACCCCATTGCGACCACAACTCAACTCAAACAGAACTCAAAAAGAATGATTGTTTTCTAATCACCTAAATATACATAATTACAGTATTAGTAATTGAATATAATGGTAATTAGAAAACTATTGTACACAACATTGTATTTAAAAGCAAATAAACATAAAACTAAAAAAAGAGTCCATATTAAGATACATTTTGAGTAGTGATTATAATGACATTGTCGATTCTGTACCATAATTTGCATTGCAGCTGATAAAAGTCTGCACTATATAAAAAGGTTAAATCCAATACTCACACAAGAATCATGTACCTCAAAGCTGTTTACAAATATCCAGAGGCTTCAATCTAACATTACAGTATATAAACTGATCATTTAAAATAGAAAAACCTTTCAGTTTGTGGTATTGCTGTATATGGCCATGTGAACCTACTTTAATGTAGCCAACTGTAATTCTTATAGTATGAGGTCACGCAGACTGCGTTTACACTGTAATCTAGTCTGTGCATAATTAACCATAAACAAAAAACTAAGGTTAATAAAAATGCAAATAAGTAATAGATATTATCAGAAATAGTGGTCTTTTCAATATCAGTGATTTGAAAGAAAACAAAACAAGAGGAGCATAAAAGCGATAAAGAGATGTCCAGTCTACACTCACAGAACCTCTAATTTACTTATCTAACCAACTGAGTCGCTGGGGGTGTCACACTACACAAACTGACACTGATTTTCTTATGATTATGTAAATGAAGGCTACGACTAAAAATCCTAGGAAAAGTCGTGTAGTGTGATGCCTGCATAACATAGCTGGCTGTTAGTTCATACATTCATTTGTGTTCTCTGGCCCTGCTTTCATTGTTAAATATGAAGTAGTTCCTTGATCTAACTTTGTCTATTCCTTTTTAGATTTTAAGTACCAACCGCAAATCCCCACAAACTCTTTTCTATTTCAGGTTAAAGAAATGAAATTCTTTTGATGACTGAAGCTTAATTTTTTATATATAAATACTGGCCAAAAACAATGAATGTTACTGTAACGTGTACTGTTAAATCATTTTTTACTCTGGTCATAAATAACAGTAAATTTTAGCACTTGCTACTGAAAAATTAAAATTATTGACAATACATCAGTCATTTTCTTGAATTACATATTCAGTAGTTTATTCATGTAAATTATTGAGGAAAAAAATCAAAGATGAAGTAAAAGAAAAGTATGGCACAAAATAATACATTTTGAAGTAGGTGTCTTACACACTTCACAGCTCATAGTGTCTTTACAATTTTTCAATTCAATTCAAACTTTATTAGCATGACCGATGGGTACAATCAGTGTTGCCAAAGCAAATAAAAATAATGAAATTACTCTCACTTTACTTTTCTAAAGACTTACTCTTAGTCTTTACTCTCACTGGAATTGTTGCTGGAATGTCTGTTGTCATGTTTTTGTTTGTTCATTTGTATTAATCCTGTCACTTTACAAAATGTTCTGTCATTCAATATTAATCATGTTACATCATTTAGAAAGCTTTAAGCTGTATTAGCACTGCAAAGAGAACCTTCTCAGGTAATGAGAAGAAGACTACAGTGTCTGGTGAATTTTTGCAATCAACAGGAAAAGAAAAATCACAATCATCTGTATCTGCTAAAAGACAAAGAGGAAAACATGCATCAATGGAGACAACAATAGATTTTTTTTTACACATTTAACAGTTTTTTATTTTTTTTGTCTGTCAAAACTTTTTAAAGCCTCATTTAAGCTAACAATTCAACCAGTGTAAGTCCCCAGAAGGTTGAGTGCAAATCCTTTCCTTTGATGGATTTAGACATCGGCTGTAAAGGATTCTAGGTTATTAATTATTAGATTTTCAATTAAATACCAGAGGGAACATATCTTTCTCATCTATTTATTACCGGCCTTGGTCAGAGTAGCATACAATCAGTCTAAAAGGGTCATAGTGGCATACAATCAATCCAAAAACAATACCATCAGGAAAAACTGACACTTTAAACAAATGGGCCAAATCAAACAGCTAAACTGTCTCTAACAAATAAACTACGACATTCATATTTTACGCATAAGTCACACATCTCATTAGACAAAATAATAAATTATACAGTATGTTCGATTTTAAATGTTGTTTCAAAAGGATCTACCATTTACTTTAACTCTAAAGCAAGAATATCTGTACCTAAAAAGGGCTTGAGTTTAGAAACAACAGAAAGACACTGCTGCAGGATCACTTAGGTCCTTCTCCACTTACATTCCTTTGATCTCTCATTACTCTGCTAGAAACATTTACGTCTCACTTGGATTATTCCTGAATTATTTTAATGGCATTTTTAATATGTTAATAAAGCAGGATTTGCATAAACTGCAGTACAGTTGGCTTCACTAGTTATCAAAAGCTTAAAGAAGTACAAGATGACACCATGCTTTATTTTTCCAGAGTTCTTTCCTAATACAGTATTTCTAACTGAAACTTAGTTCCCTGTACATTTGGATAAAGATAAGGAAGAAAACTGTGGCAATCAAGACCAAATACAGCGTATGCAAAGTCTTTAAAACAGCAGGCCGAAGGATTCCTTAGTGGCTTAACCAGTTAAGGTGTTTGCTCATAGCACATGCTGAGCCCTGTAGTGCAGAAATTTTCGCAGTCTGATGCTGTGCTGTTATTCGCCGATTGACCTGAATTTTACAAGCGCTAGCATGCAGGGCCTGAGTCAAGCCGAATATAAAAAAAAACATTTAATCAAAACCAGTGTACCTTTTTTTCTAAAAACATCCATGCATGAATAGAGTGAGTGGATTCTTTTGATGTTCAGTATATCGTTACATTATATTTTTCTATCAAGCTCTGTTGAAAGACCTATTAATTCTCAAGGTAACAAGTACCCTTTATTACAAAAAACTCCAATGCATTTATATTACTTTGTCTCAAAGACATCATTGTGCTACAATTTTGAGGTTTTGGTAAACTTGCTTTGTGAAAGAGTACATAGTTTTAATGGATGTCATTGAGTGCTAATGAATTATTGTATGTTGTAAGACATTTTGACGATACAGTATTTATTTACCAGTTCTTTAATTTTTTTTTATTCTATCAGGAACTCCATTTTGGTTAAATATAGCCTGTGTCTTTCTTTAGATCACATGACTGGCTACTGTCTTTGTCTTTTTCTTCACTCTACAGATTCTTTGTCCCTGTCAATCACTTCTGTTGATCTATTCTTCATAGTGTAGCTGCAATGCTTATTAATAAGACAGAATTAAGTGTTGCTGTGCTTTCCTTAATGAGGCCCCATCTCTCTTTCTCATCTCTGTGGTGCAGCCACAGAGAAGCTATTCATGCAGTTCTGATTTAGGGTGTTTTCTCTCAGATAAGGAGCAGATCCCAAGTGGGGATGCGCCCAGCCATGCTTGGCTGTCATGATCAATGGCCATTCCTGGTGCCTATCTGTGAGATTTTTGAGAACATCTGGATTGTGGTCCTATATGTCAGAGGTCATTGTGACTCATCTCTCACCTTGACCAACCAATCAGGAACCTGTAGGGTGTGGTAACCCCGTGTGGGTCTGGAATGCCCGCTAAACATTCAAACCAATCACCACCTGTCGTGGTCCTGGTTTAAAAGACACTGCACAGCTCAGAAACTTTGCTTCTCTGGCCACTTTTCACACCCTCAGAGACAATTATGTTATGGCCAGTGTTGTCTGTATAGGGACTGGAACCTTGTTTCAGCAAAGTTTCGGCCCGGGAATGCCCCTACGTAAATTGCTAGCCAATGCCAATGTGGATGTTTCACTTGATCACCGAAGTATATGTCTGGACTCTTGTCGACAACCTGAATAAGTTTTATTCATAAACAGCGCTTCACCGGAAGCAAACCGAGTTTCTTTCCCCTAAAGAGTGTCCGTGCCGGGAAATACGAATCCATATCTGGATAAGTAAACCCAATGTTCTACATTGCATCTCGAGAATTTAATTGTTACCTCAACACAAGTTGATATCAATTCAATGAGTAGTGTATTTACTTTTGAGTAGCTAATGTAGACTGATTAACGATAGTATAGCCGAACGGTATACTGAAGCATATTCTTTGTATCTCTTTGTGTTTTGCATCTCTTTGTGATTATATACCTTGCATTTTGATAACCGTCACAGTAAGATCTGCCACCTGTATCCAGGCAGACTGTTATATGTTTTATACACAATTTATGTATTAATAAATGTATCTCATTTATTGAATCCCTGTGTGTGCGTTGCTGATCGATTGATTTTATAAAAGCCATAACGAACCACCTCGTGATTGCTGCTATAATTAATAAATTGTCCCAGTAAAATCACAAAACCCCTACATTAGGATAAATGAAACAAGGCTTTCCCTGTTTTCTTTAATCTTTTCTTTATAACATTTTCACTATTCGCTATTCTTGTATGCCTTTAGGCCAGCATGGTGGCACAGTGGTTAGCACTGCTGCCTTGCAGCATTGGGCCCTGGGTTGAATTGTGGACCTGGAGTGCTATCTCTATGGCATTTGTATATTCTCCCCATGTTTGCATGGGTATCCTCTGAATGATCCTGTTTTCTTCTGAGTGTGTGTGTTTGTGCCCCATGATGGACTGGCATCCTGTCCAGTGTACAACCTGTGGTGCCTCCGGGGGAAAGGTATACGTAATGGAGACAAAAGTACTGTACTCACACTACACTTCTCTTCTTTAATTTTCTTAGAGTTTTCTTCCGTTTCTCCAGTTCGTCCTTATTCCAAGCCAGTCAGCAATCCTTTCTCTCAATCCTTATTCAGTCCGAGTTCCAAAATCCGTAAAGTTCCACAAATCCACGTCGTATCCAAATCACAAACCGTAAACCGTAATCCTTTATTTCTTCCGTTATTCCATTATCCTTAAATCTGTACCAACACCATCCTAATTCCACTATCTCCTCCAAAACGCATTCACCTACTGGCTTCCGCCTTGGTTCACTGTTTCCAGGGCATATATATTTTGTTTCCTGATGAGACATACCTGTGTCTTGTTGTTTTTCGAACTAAGCCCTTTCCATCTGCGGGTCAGCTGATTTCTCTTAGCGGCCATCTTGGTCAGGTCTAAGTCGAGTATATTGAGCAGATCGTTCCTGAAATATCTGTCCTGGATGACCCTTCCCCTGGTCATCTTACATACCCTCCCCCTGAGATCAGCCCCGTCCTCAGGCTGTCTGGAAAAGAAACAATGCATTCGCGAGAGGGCATCGACATTACCTTGTTTATTTCCAGGTCTATAAACTGTTTGGAACTGAAACCTCTGGAGACTAAGGCCCCATTGCGTAATTCGATCGTTTTTGTCCATATTTGTTAACAACCAGGTTAGTGGGGCATAGTCGGTATACAAGATAAATTGTCTTCCCAATAAATAATATCTTAAATAATCCAGGGCCCACTTTATCGCGAGACATTATTTTTCTATTGTGGAATAATGTTTTTCCGCAGGGTTTAATTTACGGCTAATATACAAAATGGGGTGCTCCAGTCCCTCAACTTCTTGCGATAGTATGGCTCCAATCCCAGTGTCAGATGCATCAGTTTGTACCATGAATGTTTTGTTAAAGTTAGGCACCTGTAAAACCGGTTGAGAAGATAAAGTCTTTTTTAGTACCTGAAAGGCCCTCTCTTCCCTTTCTGTCCATTTTATTTTCTCAGGACAACTTGTTTTTGTCAAGTCGTGCAAAGGGGCGGCAATGGAGGCAAATCCTGCAATGAAACGGCGATAGTAACTCGCAAGTCCCAAAAATTTTCATAATTGCTTCTTTGTAGAAGGTTTAGGCCAGTTTCTAATTAACTGCACCTTCTGATCTTGTGGCAGGATCATTCCTCTGCCAATCGTATAACTGAGATAATTGGCTTCCCGGGTCCCTAGACAACATTTGCTTGGATTAACCATTAATCCTGCTTCTCACAAAGCTCCTGTTACTGCTCCCAGGTGTTGTAGGTGTTGTTCCCAAGTCGTGCTATGAATTACGACATCATCTAAGTAGGTAGCCGCAAAATCTCGATGAGGTCTGAGTATTCGGTCCATTAATCTCTGAAAAGTAGCTGGAGCTCCGTGTAAACCAAACCTCAGGGGTGGCAAAAGCGGTCTTAGCTTTAGCTTCTTCCGCCAGAGGCACTTGCCAATATCCCTTCGTAAGATCTAGTGTACTGATATATTGAGCATTACCTAATTGCTCAATTAGCTCATCTATACAGGGCACAGGGTACGCGTCAAACATCGAGATCTCATTTAACCTTTTAAAATTATTACAGAACCTAATAGTTCCATCCGGCTTGGGTATCAGTACTATGGGACTAGCCCACTCGCTATGGGATTCTTCTATAATCCCCATTCTTAACATTTTTTCTACCTCTTCCTTAATTAATTTCCTTTTGGCCTCATGAATTCGATAGGGGGGCAATCTTACCCTTTTCCCTGGTTCCGTGATAATCTTATGTTGGATGAGGTGAGTTCGACCAGGTCTCCGGGAAAAAATATCTTTGTTTTTTGAGAGGAACTCTTGTAATTCCTGCTTCTGCGATGGCGCCAGGTCCCCCAGGGCGACAGCACCAGTTTCTTCTTCCAGAGGGTCAGGAGAGAAGTGGGTGAGCAGAACTTCTGCACCATGCCATCTCTTTAATAAGTTCACATGGTAGATTTGATGCTGTCGTCGTTTGTCATGTTGCTTAACTTTATAGTTGACCGGACCCACCTTTTCCACCACCTCATAAGGCCCCTGCCAGGAGGCCAGGAATTTACATTCCGGGGTCGGGACTAATAGCAATACCTGGCTGAAATTCTCTCACAATAGCTCCCCTATTATAAATCTGCCTTTGTTGCACCTGGGCCTTCTCCAGATTTTCCTTCACAATGGGAACAACAATGTTTATTCTTTCCCTCATTTGTTCCACATGTTCAATGACAGTCTGTAATGGTGAAGGTTGATGCTCCTAAGACTCTTTGACCAGATCTAATAAGCCCTGTGGTCTCCGAGCATATAATAATTCAAATGGAGAAAACCCGGTCGAGGCCTGCGGTACTTCTCGAATAGGAAACATCAGATAAGGGAGCAATTGATCCCAATTTTTGCCGTCCTTTTGCATGGCCTTCCTCAGCATGCTTTTTAGGGTCTTATTAAAGCGCTCCAATAGTCCATCTGTTTGCGGGTGATATACCGAGGTTCTGATTTGATGAATACCCAAAAGCTTGTTTAGGTCTTGCATGACTTTTGACATAAAAGGAGTCCCTTGATCGTTTAAGATCTCCTTAGGGATTCCCACTCTAGAGAATATTTGCACTGGCTCTCTAGCTATGTTTTTGGCCGCAGCTGCTCTCAGAGGAATGGCCTCGGGGTACCTCGTGGTATAGTCTACTATTACTAGTATATATTGATGTCCCTTTGTGGTTTTAATCAGGGGTCCCACTAAGTCCATCCCAATCCGCTCAAATGGGGTTTCTATAATGGGGAGGGGAATCAAAGGATTCTTATAATAAGGTTGCGGGGCAGTTTTCTGACACTCTGAGCATTCCCGACAATACCTCTCGATGGCCTCTGGTCATCTTACAAACCTGACATACACCCTTTCCTTTCCATGAGAAGCTCTGGCTCCCCCTACTTGGATAAAGTGGTAGAAAATTGATTAATAATACGTTTTCATTACACTGTACGGCATTATTCTGCTCCGATAGAATAAACCTAAATATTCTGGAATCAGTCAACTGGGGGTCATGAACTGACACTCCGTCATGTATAAACTGTTTCTGTAAATAACTTTAAGTGATTTCTGACTGACATGGGGTGAAAGATCCCCCTTTCTGATAGCGTGGCAAGGGGTTTTCACATGAACCAAAACCATATATTTCTCCAGATATCAAAGACAAGAAACACACTCGGTCGATTCCGGTTGGCCAGGTATGCTCATTAACCGTCTTCTTATTTACCAGTGTCCCGACCCAGAAAACGAGGCTGCTGCCGATATTATCCCGCTATAATCCTTCTCGTACCACACGAAGACCTTTACCTCTGAATCGTCTTTGAAATGTTCAATGTTTTACTAAAACATAAGGGTCAGTGAAAGACAACCTCTAACTGCCTCAAGAACTGCTTTTATAGGGAGCTAGAGTCTCCAGGTAAAGCCAGTTCAGTGATTTCCCTGTGACAATTTGAAAAAATGTGACTTGCCTAAAAGAGATAACCCCGCCCCTTGGTGATTCACCCGTACAACCCAACACCTGCTCTGCTACACATGGTCAATTGCAGAGTTCTAATTTAGTATGGATATCACTTTCGAAAAGACCGTTTAGTTCATAAAGGGCTAATGACATTTTTGTGAAACCTCTTGTCTATGTTCACATATCGACAGTCCCAAATTTTGTAAAAGGTTTATTACAAGAAAGCCACACTAGAGCAACTCATCCACAGGCCCTAGGCTCAGCCAACCCTTCCTATTAACATACTGATGAACATACAGTATAGTATATTCTGTGAAGTGGTTCATCAATATGCATCGGAAAATTGTGCACATGTTGCACTAGAAATTACTTGAATCCTTTTGTGACTAGGGTGAAGGTATGAAAACATTTTTTTTCCACAATAGCCTTGCTGTTACTTAATACTGTATTATTGAGTATTGTATTCAGAATAGGTTACAGATTAAACACACAGTTCATACATTTACTGACAGACTAAGAACAGTACAACAAAACAAGTTCAGGTTCTTTGGCACAGTTAAAGCAGCTACAGATTGTTAAGTTTAATTTAAAGTGCCTTGCTCTGCTCTGTTCCCAGCAGAATGCAGGTGGTATAAGTGAAAAATTGCAGCTGCACTTTGGAGCCCTGTTATTCCTCCAACACAATACTGTAGTACTACTGACACCAGCTCTCTGATATAAGTGTTTTTTTTTTTTGCTTTGATCCTGAAGTTTCATCTTAACAGTGGCTCAGTTTGGGTCACATGCTGTTGACAGGTCTTTTGGGGGGAGTACAGATTGGAAGAAAGTAACATATAGAGAGATGAAGAGGAGATACAGAAGAGAGAATACATGAGCCTTTAGCCTTTCTTCCCATGAGACCTGGGTTTGATTTTAGCTCTGAACACAAAGCATTTCAGCTCGACACTCTATGAGCATTACACTAAATCTGTGTGATACAAAACAAGCTTTACTTCAGTAGTAGTCTTGACAGAGATGCAAACGCCTTGTTGGAACTGGCTGAAAGGTTAGAGGAAAGGTAAACTGGAAATAATGAAGGGATGAAGGGAAGGAGTACAACACTCCAGTACACACTGTACTGTATGTACTACCTACTCTGGGGACAGATGCATTACTTTGACTTTAAGCCTATTATCCTTAATCCTTAAACAGTAAATTTAGGTATTTTTTCTTATTTAGTTAAAGTAAGCTAACTAAAGGCTGTTTTCTATGAAAAATACATTCCAAAAGGAGGAAGTAAATTTCTTGAATTTGTGTTAGTCACATTTTAAGCAAACTGCTTTACTAATTAATTTGTATTTCAATATCCTATTTATTTTTTTAATTTTATGTTTAAAGGTCCTTTACACTGATAAACTACATGGACTAAAGGCATCTCCAAGAAGATTCTACTTTCAATATTTAAATGTACTTGAGAATTAGCTTGTATTAAGGGTAGAAAGTCATGTTTGAAAGCTTTTATGTAGTGGGAAAATAATAATTGAAGGGTCACTGAATTTCATAAATATATGACAGCAGCTTTCATCTTTCATCTGTACATCAAGGGCCACTGTGTCACATCAGAAGGAGATTGAAAGGGAAACACCCTCATTTTGTAAAATAAAAAATATCATTTGGGAGTCTATCAGTAATTTAACCAAATTCTTTTAACAGTGACTGCTCCTGTTAAATAACCGTAGCCTATGTGTTCTATTTGACAGATACCCTGATAGCTACAGTATGCCATTGAATGTGATATTTTGCTACACTAATGGGGTGACCTTAAACAGTGGATAAATATACTGAAGGCAAAACTGTATGAGCAATGTATGGGTTTTTGTGACGTATAAGGTTAATTTCCAGGCTTTGAAAGTATTACCTATAGTATCTGGGTTATTGCTTAAGCTATAAGCCAATTTAGTGATGGGTATACTTCCCAGTACTTCCCAGTAGATATCTTTCTACACAGTAAAAATAGTTTGACAAAAAGCAGGCACAGAACCACAGATGCTGATTGCATTGAGGGCTGCATTCAAGAGCCTAAGAATCCTTAATCCTTGCAATGGTCTGTAGTGATGATGTAAAGTGAGAGCTAAAAAGAAAATGATTTAAAACCCTTAAGAATATAAGTATAAAAATCTAATGACTGCATATTGTACTGCTGAAGCTAGGCAAAGGGAATACATTCTACTATCCTTTCCAGATAAACCAGCCCAAGGTAAATCTATTATTTAATTAAAAAATGCAATTGCATACCAACTGCAAGGGTTAGGTTCCTAAGAACCTTAAAGTAGGTAAATTTGTGGTTGGTAAACTTTATGGAACAAATTGGGTTAGGCAAAGTGAAGTCACGGAAGAACCTATAAAATCCCTTAAACATTATTTTTTCACCTCCAATAAATTATCCTAAAAATAAAATTGTATTATTTTTAAATATTCTTATCTATCAGGCTATACACTTCCAAAATAGCACTGTTTTTACAGTGCTGAAGACATCAGGTAAATAACCTTTTTTATCAATTCGGCATTAAACTTGGATACTGCCTCCTCATCTGCTAATGCTGTTTCATCAGCTAACTTCATCTTATGCAAACAGTAATGGTTTTTAAGGTTATTGAAATGGTTATTTGGTGGCCAGAGGCTTTTCAGTCTTCCTCTCCTGAACTTTTCGGTTGATGCTTATTAATTCTCTCATCTTTATTGCACATTATATGCGCATTTTTTTCAAATGGGTCGCAAGGTACAAAACCTTGAGCAAAGACAGTATACCACTAAAACATTTGCGCCGATAGCAGCCTCATTTTTCTCTATTGTTCGAATCATGAATTTATTAACACAAAATCAACCAACAGCACTTCAGTTTTGACCTTCTCACAAGTTATCAAGAACTTTTACTTTATCGAGACATCCCTGATCTTGCACACTTAGCAACATCAGATTCTGCAGCCTTTCTCAAACGCTTAGGAGCCATTTTAATTGCATATTTTGACTACTGTATTATAGTAGTTATGCAACTTTTCAAGCACTTTAATTTTTTCTTCTAAACTCATCAGGAATCTAGATTGCTTAGCAACACTGGACTCCTCTTTTCTTTCTCACACACTTTGGAGCCTTTTTAAGTAATTTTTTACTTAACTAATATTAAAGTAATTAACAGTACTTAAGTATTTAAGTTATATTAATTATTTAAGGGCTAACGCTTTTACTATGGAAATCACTATAACTAACACTTCTCTGCACAATCAAGTACCAATAACCATCAAAGCCCATTGCAATAATATACACTAACATGCGTAGAACACTTGAGAGTCCAATCGGCTGATCTCATTTTCTCCTCACATGTAAATAACTCTTGTGCCAGCATGCATCACAGCACACAGATGCTTCTTGACCTTAAAGGTAAAATGGTATACAGAAAATTGTGTGGATACTCAATAATGAATAAGATAAATTTCTGTATAGCAAATGATTACTGTAATGCATATTTATTCCTACAGAAGACCACGTTCTGCTACTGGGTTACTGTTTTCCTGAAAATCCTATGCACATTTTTCTCATTAGATAATCATAGAAGTACATTTGTTAATATGATACTTAGCATATAGTACGTTGTTGGCCATCAAAGCTGATTTTTATCATGTAAATTCCGTAGCTGCAATGCTTTTTAATGAGCCACGGAACAAGGTGTTGTTGTAGTTTCCTTATTGAGGCCCCTCTCTCAGGTCTCAGCCGCAGAATATCTAATGATCTTTATGTGTTTTGAATGTAGGGAGATGAAACTGTATGTGATAAGTAGCATCTTAGGCTAGTGGCACCGATCAGTACCCCATTATTACCCCAGGCGATCCTGGCGCCTGAATGTCTGGCAGATCCATAGTCGTGTCTACATAATGGTCTTAAAGTCACAGGCTGTGATCAATCAGATGGCCAGCCAACCAGGTACTTGTAGAGCATGGAGACACACTCCACCGAGTGACATTTTAACCAATCACCAACCACATTTTCCCCATTTTAAAAGCAGTGCACATCACTTCTAACTCTGGTTCTCTCCACTGAAATAACTTTGGCTGGCTGACGACCACGTAGCTGACTAAGAACCACGTGACTGCCACAGTTGTCATCTAACTTTGGGATGTAAACCTTTTCTTGAAGCGCCAAGTTAGAGAGTGAGCCGATATGTATAGAGGCTACAGCAGGATCCTTCTCTTCTCTCTCGTCCTGAAATGACAATCTGCTCCAGAGCGGACAAGCCTTGGGCCAGCAAAGCACAGACTGGACAACACTGCAACAGATCCCGTCAGCTTGTTCCCTTATTCTTATCTGCGGGAGTTACAAATCCATGGTGGATGAGTACAGTTTAGTTTTCAACATTACCAATCTTGACAATTCAATTGCTATCCTAACACATGTTGATACCAATTTAATTCATTTACTATGAGTATTTGAATGTTTAAAATGTTAGTGAGACTGAACCTTGTTTTTGTATCTCTTCTTGAAATTGTTATGCCTTTTGTATCCAGACATACTTTCAGGTTATTTACTTTGAATGCTTTTATGTACACTTTATGTATCAATAAATATATTCTATGTGCTGTGAATATGTATGCAGACCCTTTGTTATTCTGTTGATTAATTCCTTATAGCCAAGATAAATTCACGCTTTACTTTTTTTTTACTGAATTTACTGTTACAACTAAAATTGTGTAAGTTCACACTATTCATACCAGAATGGAAATTCTTAACACTGGGTTCTTCTCCAAATATACAGTGGACTTTGCTCTGGGAGTGCAGTGTAGCGGCAATGCTTGTTAATAAGACAGAATTAAGTGTTGCTGTGCTTTCCCAAATGAGGCCCCATCTCTCTCTTCATCTCTGTGGTGCAGCCACAGAGAAACTATTCATGCAGGCTGATTTAAATATGTTTTCTTTTGATAAGGGACAGCTCCCAAATGGGGGTGCACTTAGCTAAGCCTGGCTATCATGATCAATAGTCATCCATTGGCGCCTATCTGTCTAGGGAGTGCCAGATGGACATCTGGACTGCATTCCTAAGTGTCAGGAGTAAGTGACTCATATCTCACCTTGATCAACCAATCAGGGACTGGTAGGGCCGAGTAACCCACGTGGGTCTCTGATGCCCATGAAACTTTCAGCCAATGAACGAGCTGAAGTTCCTCCAGGTAAAAGCAGGCAACACGGAGACTATTCTAAAGGGAATTCTGAGGAGAATTCCAGGGGTGCGAGACAATTCCAGGGCAGGACGGCCCAGGAGCAGAAAGGCTCCCAAGGGCAGGACATTCTCGCAGCGCGCCTCTTGACCATCCTGAGACTCAGCCCGGACAACCACGGAACGGCCAGTGTGTCTGAGTGCCAGAACTTTCCTTTGTTCTAAGAGTCGAGAGCGGAGGTTTCCAGAGAGTAACCAAAAGATCCACCCGAGGTTAGCATCAGCAGCAAGCCTTGTGAACAGGTCGGAACTGTGGAAAGCTGAATCAGTATTCAGAACTAGCGCTTCATCAGGAACGAACCGGTCCTCTTCCTGACTTGCTGGGACCCACAGTCATCTTTTCTCCTGTGCACAACTGTGCTAGTTTCAGCCAAAACTAACTAGCCGGTCTTCAGAGAGCATCAACAGCGCACCGTCGCAAGCCGCACAGCACAGCCTGGCACGGAGCCAGAGAGCGCGGATTGGACAGCAACAAGCCTGCAACTGCTTCTTTGTGCCTGCAGGAGATCTGAATCCCCAGAGATTGGATGAGTATTCAACTTCACTGCATTACTGCTCGAGAATTCAATTGTTATCCCAACCAGTTGATATCAATTTAATTCCTAAGAGTTATGTACTTGTTTTGAGTATCTAATGTAGAAGTTGTAAACAAGTTCAATTATGAAACGGTCTAAATGAATGATATACCGAACGTATGTCCTCTTGATATGTGTGACTCTTCGTAACTGACTGAATATATATCTTTTGTATTCTGATAACCCTCACGATAAGATCTGTTAGGTTTACATGCATATGTTATGTATTAATAAATGTATTCTTGTGTATCAGTACCTGTGTGTGTGCGTTGTTTGAGTTATATCGCATGGTTGGATTCTAAGGCCATTAAAAGAATCAATTTCGTGATTTACTGCTACAATTAATAATTGTCCCAGTAAATGCCCAAACCCCTACAGAACTGGTGCCTTGTGAGAGCACACTACAGCAGTATTGCATGGTGGGTACATTAGGTCCATGGACTCACGACTGATGGGTTGTGGATGCAAGTCCCTGCTGCTGACCAATAGTTTACCGCATTTGCTTCAGGCCACCTAACTGTATGAATGAAGACCAGCATTAATTGGGGTTAGGCTCTGCCATGGACTGGCGCCCTACCCTGGGATACAGTTATGTGCTCTTTATTTGCTAAACACCATAGTAACAATAAGCTCTGGGCTGATGGAGATGTGGTAACTCAAATATGAAACTACCTACCTACCTTCATTCTGTGGATTTTGAATTACAACTAATAGAACCTGAAAAAGGCACAGACTGATAGTAAAAGGACAAAACAGCTGCTCAATAGGAAAGGTCATATATTTCATCAGAATGATACAGGCATAAATTTTTGCATCTGTCTGATTCGTCCTGAATAGTAATAATGAAAACACCAACATTTTGCAAAAGATTGATAAAATGGTCCGGTTTTCTATGACTGCTCCTCCCCCTTAGAAGAAATTATCTTAACTAACCATTAAGATGTCATATTATAATGAACAAGTGCCAAGCATGAGTAAGTGGGACCACATTTTAAACATGTGGAATTACTAAACTGATTAGAACCTTTTTTCTGCACGAGTGGTGATAGTAATGATATTGGATTTTAAATGAATGCTTGAAAATTCCCTGGGGATAAGTGCACAGGTTCTTGGAATTTGCAGAAGCCAAAGAGCTATTAACCTCTGACTAGCTGAGATAACCTCATTCTTAAAAGTTCAGTCTGAAATTAGGAAAACACTTAATTGCATGTTTTTCGATATGTTTGATGCATTTATATGCAGGACATATAAAATAGTACAGATGAAATAAAGACATTCATGACAAAATACATAAAAATACAAAATCTGTTTTGCAGATTAAAATGATGAAAAATAATGTAATACAAATATGTAAATCTTCAAATGAAACTACCACAGTAACATTACACAGTGTTGTGAGGGGGGGATGCTTACAACTGTAGTCAATATACAGAAAATGCAGTTAACTTAGTGGTAAAAAAGAACTTACATGGATAGTAAGTTGATTAGTTTAAAGCTGATTTCAGTGAAAATCTAAACTTTTTACAGAGCATCCTATCATGGACAGCAGCATATAAAGGAGGTGTAAAATTAAGTATAACACATACAAATTAAATGATTTGATTTGGCCCAATCAAATGTCTAAAGCTCAGTAGGTACTTCTTGGAAAACTGTATAAGTCTCTGAAATACAGGTAACTCTCGATTTACACCCTCTTAATGTGTGCAATTTCAGTTTAACATGGATCATGAATTATTACAACTTTTTAATTGTACGACAAATTAGTTTTTACTTTAACATGTGGGCAAATGTGAAATGAGAACTGAATTAACTAAGAGCTAGTCTGGACACTATTAGTCATTCTAGGTCTTAGTCATCATCACATCACATGATCATACAAGTCTTTGAGAAAATATACAATTTACACAAAAAGTCTCGTGGAGAAAATACCTTATCCCTTATCCACTGTCTCTGTAACAAAAGGACTTCTTAACTTACTGTACATTAAGGTCGCTAAGTGTCTTAGCCCCAGGACTTCATTAAATGGAAAAACTTTCAACATTTTATTCATTTTGGTTATTTGGACAAAAGTCTGATTACAATCAGTAAACTACATACATTAACCATTTGTTTTTTCAAATTACCATTATTTCTAAAAAAGCCAAGCACTTCTTACAGTACATACCAACATTTTGAGATCAAATTAAGATATAAAATCATAATAAATAATTCGCATTTGAACATTCTGATGTGTGAGTGTTTTAAGTACCTAAATGCATCACATTATCTACTCATGATTTCAAGGTGAACAGTGTCTTTGCTTCATCTCAGATCTTGAGAATGACGCAGAGGTCTGGGGAGATACTGTATGTAGCATATGTCTTTTGCGATTTACTGTTTTGCAATTCTTATACTTATCCACTGCAATCAGCCGAGCTACAGATCATCCCAGAAGTGGTCCAAAACATGTGTGGTCACATCATCAATATTAAGTCATTATTGCCTCTTATTTACAAGACCGTGTTTGCTCATTTCTGCACATTGCCTACAGGCTACAGTTAAATAAACCACTGGAACACATCAGAAACCAAGTGTCACAGTAAAATAAGTTCTTTACTAAGGAACCTCCATCTTACTATGGGTCAATGATATGCAGCTGTCTAACTTGCAATTTAAATCAGACCCATAATTATTGTTTGTCCCCAAAGTGGCAAAAGGAACTGTCAGAAATTGAATATATGTGCATAGCATACTGGCACTAAGCAATGATCATTTGGAATCAATCTGTTTTTCAAATTGGAAATAAATATCTTTTGATATTCTTGTCCATTTGAGAGTACAGTCATAATGTCTATTGTGCATCCTAAAATTGTTTCACATGACAATTTTCCAACAGGATTTTATTGAATCAGACAACGTATTATTAGACCACATTAAGAGATTAGTTTGCCAGACAAGATGAAGTTCTCCAAGGCTGAAGTTCCTTATATACAATGTTTTAAAGCCTGCTGGCATGCTGAATATAAGGATTAGACTAAAAGTGGTAAAAAACGTACCTGTAACGAACACTTTCCACAGTGTCATATGTCAACCTGCTTGTGCTGTTGTGGCTGTGAGGATTGCCTGAAACATTAAAATTTAAGGGTTTTGTGCAGTGATGTCAAAATATTTAAGGGAATTAAGAAACATATAAATGCAACTGCAGTTTCTGTAAATCATTTACAGAGTTTCAGTACAGTACTTACAATTTTTTTATCAACAGCTTTTTCTACCAGTGATCTGTTTTGAATTGAGAATCGCTTTCACAGCTGCTTTCCTTTCTGCAGCATTCCAGTGGTTAATTAAAATGTCACCAAACTGTTCAGTTAGTAAAAACCAATTTTCAAATGCTATTTTTATATTCGCTGCTGCTAATTGCCTTCTGCAAACAAAGGTCAAGCAAGTCTAGTCATGTAAATGAAAGCTAATTTAAGAGAGTAGATGGTTTTTAAATTTTCAGATTTTAATTAACTTCGAACCCAATAGGCAAGACAAAGTGTCATATGTTTAAAACAACATCCAGTACACTTACAGTATCTGGTTCTGTGGAATTGGAAACTCAAAACTATTCCCATTCTGAGGCATGGGGGATATTCTCCACCTTCCAATATGTTCCATTTTGTTTAAATGAAAACGGCTTGATGCACATTATTAAAAAAATATATATTTTAAATAAAACTTGAATATACAAACTGAGCTCTTTTATACGTGAAACCATAAACTGCAATGAAAAATCAAAAACCTTTATTTTAAAAAAATATGGTGACTGAATAAATATCCACTCTCTTTTCTATTGCATACTTACATTATATCAAGTGCACAAAATTATTTTAACACAATAACGCAATAACAGTGGTTCATATGCAAGGTCAAATATTCAAATAGTGAATTACAAAGAAAGCTTCAACCATGAAGGTGACACAGTGGGTAGAATTTCTGTATTGCAGTGGGGTTTATATGCCACACTGCTCTAAACTGTATTAAGTGATTAGAAAATGGATGGATCCAATCATATTGTTTTTAACCAATTTTTAAAACAATACATGGATACATTTGCAGAAGGCCACAAATCAGGAGAAGGCCACTGAAAACCAGAAAAGAAACAAAGCAGAAAGAGGCAGGCAAGCAAAAACTGTCATGTGGACTTCTAGAACTGATAGAATTATTAGTTGCTTTTCAAGTCAGTGGGAGTAACCAAACTGAGCTTGGAAGGAAGACTGTTTTCATGGTCCTTTAAATGTTTCTTCTTGGTTAATTTAATTCCATAAGGTGCTTCCTAACTTTGCTGTTACAGCAGATCCTTGCTGAATATAAAATAACTGATCTCAGCAGACCAGCAATTTCACTGATTTGTGAAGTAATGATGAGTTATAAAAAATACATACAGTAATTACATCACAACTTTTCAATATTTAACAATTTGAAATTTGATGTAAAATATATGAAAGGAGTACTAAGAATATCAAAAGCATAAATGAAAATATAATTACATATATTTCTAAAACCATAATATTCTAATATATTAATACCCTGTAAATATGCAGAAAATAAGTACTATAAATGTAATTTTCCAATGTTTTTTAGTTATCTTATCACAAAGCCTTAGAAAGCCTATAGAATCTTATGGAAGTCATGTTGATTGTCCCAGGCTATTGAAGGAGGCTATGCACAGAAATAAAAACTCACACCATCATGGGATAAGCCAGAGAACTATCTGATGATTGAAGGTGAAAGGTTATTAACTTCAATAATTCCAGGGTCAACTATTAAAAATTCCCAGTTCTCATTGTGGTGACCATGATCAAAAAGGTAAATTACTATAAAGAGATAATTACTACCTGAAATGCAATGCAAGAAGGTTTAACCCAAAGCTCTGTGAAATGTTTCCAAATACAAACAGCACAAAAAGGAACCCACTTATAATATGTGAAAAATAATGTCATCCATTCAGTGAAGAACAGAACGTGATCTTTTCAGCTTTAGGATTTAGTATCCTCTGGTCCTGGTGTTCTAGTTGAGGATTTTACCAGGACATACAGTACAGTATTAGCCCAAAAGGTTTGACTTCTGTCATGAAGCTTAAGCTAAGTATCTGATGGACATAGTATTTGGACATAGTATACAATGGACAAAAGGTTAGGACAGCATAAAAATCAGTTTCTAATATCACTGTCTCTAGTAGAATATTTAGGGTATGAGCTGAAAAACAAGTGCAACCTATAAAAAGAAACAGGAAGCCTCCTCAAAGTTATTAAAACAAACAAGGGCTCACAAAATACTGTTTGCTGGGGCAAAAATAAATTTGTACATGATGCATTTACAAATAAATGGAACTGTTATTGACAGATGTTCTATTTTCTTTAATTTTGTAACTTGTTGTCTACAAAATCCTATTGCTTGCCAAAAGCATGCAAGACTAAACTGTGTCACTTGGAGTGAGCTGTAAGCTTACATTTACCTAGGTGAAAGGTTTTGTTGCAGCTAGAAGCTGAAAGCAGCACATAACAACTGTGACCAGGCCCTCCTGCACTTTAGGGTGAATATCTATTAAGGCAGCTGCACCACAGGCATACAATGGAAAATTTCATGTGTCAGATGGTCATACTCAGGATCTACATACAAATTGTCCAAGCACCTCCTTCGTACTATTTACACCTTAGCAACACAGTACAAAAGATGATGAGGTGATGATAGCTCCTGCTTCCGAAGACACCGACAGTATGTGTGCCTGAGGCCATTCAGAGTCAGTGCTGGGATACGTATAAGGGTTTGGCTGAATAGGTATTACCACTTTCAAAATATAGGAAGTGACAACATGTGAAAATAAGATTTATAAGAATAAGATAATTATGCATTTAACTCAAAACCTTTAGCAAAGTAGTGAAATATCCCTAGTCAGAAATCAGCCTAGTTTCTCCTTAAAATCCACATGAAGACACATGACACTATGACCATGTTTTGACCAGGCTGAAAAACCGAACAAATGTAATAACTTACCGTAGACATTTTCAGACAGATCTTGAGAAAATCCCTTAATCTGGGACTGTGGAAAGAGTGTAGTGCCTGCATGATCAAGATAAGTCATTCCTGTCGGAGAGAAAGATCAGAAAATAGAAGTTAACATTTCTATCTCGTACTGTACAGTGACAAAATAATAAAAAGAACTGGATGAAATCATATTAAAAAACTACTCATACATTTGATCGGATACAATCTGACCACAACTTGTCCAGATAACCTACAAGATATATCTTGCATGCTAAAATACCCTTGCATCAGATAATGTCACAGAAGCCATGTTATTTTAACAATTTGTCTTCCAACACTGATTCCTCAAGTGCAGAACCTATTAAATGTGTAACAAGTACTCTCCTTGTCTGACAGACAGAGATTGTGCCTTTACCTTATATTATGTATTTGAGACACTGTACACTTGTACAGGACATCATGTTTGAGACATTGTCTGTGCTACTACTGTACAAGCCAAGTTTGCCCTTGCAAGTGCTGCTCAAAATGGATGTTAAGGAAGTGAGAAAGAAACTGTAAATGGAATGCTTCTTTAACAAATGAAACAAAAGAAACAAATTTCTTTATCTGCAGGGCTCCTTACAATGAATTGTGACCAGGTTTTTCAGAAATGAATTACTAAGAAATGCTGGCGGGCAAAATAGGCAGTAATCTAAGAAATTAAAAGACTAAATAAGGACCAAGGACACATATTTCAGAAAACATTGCAGAGTAATAAATTAAATCAGAGAAAAGGTATATTGGGGTGGCACTGTGGCACAGTGGTAAAACTGCTGTCTTGCAGCACTGGGGCCCTGGGCTCAGTTCCTGGGGTGCTATCTGCATGGTTCCATTGGTTGTGAGGGCTTTCTCCTCGGTGCTCTGGTTTTTTCCCACCATCCAAAGACTTATTGGTACAGTAGCTTTATCAGCTTGGCCCTGGAGGGAGTGCGTGTCTATGTCTATGCATGCCCCGTGATGGACCAGTGCCCTGTCCAGGCTGTATCCTGCCTTGTGCCTGTTGATGGCCAGAATAGGCTCCATGTCACCTGTGACACTAAATTGGAAGAGGTGGTTAGAAAAAGAATGGATGGATATTATATAAAGTAACAGATCCCCCATTGGTGGTAGCTAAACATGTAGAATCTGCACAGCACCCCATTTAACCTTCATTAATTGATTAATTCAATTTGTAAAGCAATTTCTCTTTCTGCCAACTGATCTGCTGTGTAGTGGAGCTGCTGGAACATAATGACAGTTGTACATCACCCACGTGCGTAATGGCTATACAAAACCAGGACATCAACTCCATTATGCTTCAGAATATGCTTAGAAGTACAAATATGAAATGTGAGCATTCTGAACAAAGATCTTTGGACATATACAGTGCCGTGAAAAAGTATTTGCCCCCTTACTGATTTCCTCTATTATTGCAAGGTTTTTACACTGAATGTTTTCAGGTCTTTAACCAAAATCTAATATTAGATAAAGGGAACCCGAGTGAACAAATAACCCTTTTTTTAACTTATTTTATTTATTTAATGAACAAAGTTATCCAATACCAGTTGGCACTGTGTGAAAACGTAATTGCCCCCTACAACCCTGCCCAATATAAACCTCACTTACCATCAGAGTTAAGTTGCCAGCACAAAGATTCAACAAGCACATTATGCCATGATCAAAGCAAATTCCTGAAGAGATCAGAAAAAAGTTGTTGATATCTATCAGTGTGGGAAGGGTTACAAAGCCATTTCTAAGGCTCTGGGACTCCACCGAAGCACAGTGAGAGTCATAATCTTCAAATCGAGCACACTTGGAACAGTAGTGAATCTTTCCAGGAGTGGCCGGCCTGCCAAAATTTCTCCAAAGGCGCAGCATAAAATCATCCAGGAAGTCACAAAGGATCCTAAAAAATATCCAAAGAACTGCAGGCGTCTCTTGTTTCATCTAAGGTCAGTGTTCATGACTCCACAATCAGAAGAGACTGGGCAAAAATGGGCTTCAAGGGAGAGTGGCAAGGCAGAAACCACTGCTAACCAAGAACATAAATAAATTTGCCAAGAAGCACCTGGATCATCCCCAAGCCTTTTGGGAGAATGTTCTATGTACAGATGAGTCAAAAGTGGAACTTTTTGGACGACACGGGCCCCAATATGTCTGGAGTAAAGCAAACACAGCATTCCGCAGTAAGAATATCATACCAACAGTCAAACATGGTGGTGGTAGTGTGATGGTGTGGGGATGCTTTGCTGCCTCAGGACCTGGATGACTTGCCATAATTGAAGGAACCATGAATTCTGCTCTGTATCAGAAAATTCTTAAGGAGAATGTCCGATTATCCTGAAGCTGAAGCATAGTTGGGTCATGCAGCAACACAATGATCCAAAACACAAAAGCAAGTCCACATCAGAATGGCTGAAAAGAAGCAAAATGAAAGGTTTGGAGTGGCCTAGTCAAAGTCCAGACCTAAACCCAATAGAGATGCCGTGGCAGGACCTGAAATGAGCAGAAAGAAGACTTACCAATGTTTCTGAATTAAAGTAGTTCTGTGAGTGGGCTAAAATGCCTCCACAGTGATGTGAAAGAATTATAGGAAGCTAAAGGTGGCCCAACCAGTTATTAAGTGTAAGGGGTAAATTACTTTTTCACACAGGGAATATGGGTGTTGGATAACTTTGTTTATCAAATAAATTAAATCATAATAATAATAATAAAGTGTTATTTGTTCACTCAGGTTCCCTTTATCTAATACTAGATTTTGTCTAAAGATCTGAAAACATCCAGTGTGACAAATATGCAATAATAGAGGAAATCAGGAAGGAGGCAAATACTTTTTCATGGCACTTTAAGACCAAAATAAAGATTTATCAAAGTGATGGAAAGGATAAAGCATGAAAAAAGAAAGGAACTGTGAATGCTCCAAAACAATCACCTATTCTGTGAATTCTGGTAGAGGTTATGTCATGGCCTGGCCTCTGGAATTGACTCACACATCTTTACTAATGATGTAATGAAAGATGGCAGCAGTAGAATGAATTCTGAACTTAAAAGAACCATGAACACATACTTATTGAGCGGTGCTGCAGCATGAAGTATGACAATGACCTAAAATATATGACCAATGTAACAAAGGAGTCAATTAAAAGAATACAAGTGAAAAAAATCATAGAATGCCCACGTCAATCTCCAAATTTAACTCCAACTGAGAAGGTACTTTACATGCTGAAGAGAAAAAGTGAAGTGAAAACACCACCAGAACAGGTGAACAGATAAAACTTCAATCTGGTTGCAGCAAAGTACTGATAAATTACTACACGAAGTGCTTGGTGTGCTCAACAAACTTAAGTGGGTCAGAGACTTCATGAAGTTATTGCCTCAAATGAATGCTTAAACAAATAATAGACTTTTTCACTCTGGAATTTACCCAAAGTGATTGCCCCGATTTATGAAGTAGGTTCATTGGGTTCAATGTCATATGAACAAGTGCAATGAAATGCTTATTTGCATGTTTGCCCCAATACAAAGACGTTAAGGAGACACCAAAACATAAACACAGAACAGCAGCAGCAACAACAACAAAGTTAAATAACCTACAACTTAAATACAAATCACCATAAGCAGTGTGAGAGAAAAAAAAATCCGTGTGAGTCAGTGGTAAGGGTAGAGTTCAGTAATTTTATGGCTTGCGGGAAGAATCAGTACGTGCCTTTATGCTCCTGTAATGTTTACCAGAGGGAAGGGGAGAGAAAAGTGAGAAACTAAGATGACTGCTATCCTTAGCAATGCTTCCAGCCTTCCTGAGACAGCGAGTTGTAAAAATGTTCTCCACAGATTATATGCTGGCCAAGAGAACACTTGGGAGTGGGGCCCAGTAGCCAAGGCATTTCCCTTAAAGTGCTTGAAGTGTGTCTACTGCGCTTCCACGTCCGTCGCATTCGCCAGCTCTGCTTTGAGTCAGATGGAGGATCCGTACAGAGCGGCATCCCACGATAGTTGGATAGTTGGATCCAAATAGGATAAATCTAAGTTTAAGTAAGTGATTCTCGATCCAATGTCCGCAAGCACTTGTCGATCATAAATAGTTGCTGCAAAAGCAGACTGGATATAAAAAACCCACAACACAAAACTGATAAAGCCATACGTATGAGGAGCAACATGCAACACATCGCCACTCACCACTGCCATGTTGAACATAAGTAATTTTTTGTGTGCAAAAATGATTGAAGTAGAGGCATGCACTAAAAATGAAGAAAACAAATACATTAAAAGAGAGGGTTAGGGGGTTAAATAGCACAGTGAGCAAACACAAAAGAATTGCTCAGAAAAAAAAGAAGTTGACCACTGTACAGGTGGGTGGAAGTGAAAAAAAGATCTCACTGGGAGCGCTGCATTCCTGCCATTGTCGAGGAGGCTGCATGGGTCACTGCTGCTGAGGGCCGAGAGAGCCCTGGCCAAGTATACATCAGTGAGTCTCAGGAAACTAAGTGTTGCTACTTGGGAAATCCAGATGAAAGTAGGTTTACAGACATTGCCTAGGCTCGGAGAATCCTGGTCACAGACTGCTAGTGACATGATCCAGTCTTGGGGTACCCTGGTCACAGCAGGCTTAGAGACATGGCCCATTGGGGTATCCTGGTGTCAGTAGACTGGAGACATGGCCCAGTCTTGGGGAATCCTGGTCAAAGTAGTTTAGGGACAAGGCACAGGCTTGGGATATCAGGGTCTCAGTAGACTAGTTACATGCCCCAGGTTGCATAGAGCTAACCCTGTGCTTAGACAAGTGCCATACCTCTGCAAATTCTAATGTAACCCTGTTTTTCTTCTTTTTCTCTTTTATTTGACCTTTATCGCCCTTATTCACTCTTGCTTCCCCCTTTTCCAGAATTTTACCATTTCATTTCTAAATGATTATTATCTTGGTATGTTTCTATTTAACACTTCATTAAATTTAATTCTCATTTGTCTTTATAAGTATGGTTTTGCGGATATCCATATACAAAACGGATTGCCTTGCACTGTTTTATGTATATTTTTGTTTATAAAGCTCCAATTCTTCAGCATACTTTTTGCACAATTGCACTTTAATTAAATTTGGTAATGTTACTTTACATTGCCATCTGCAAAGAATTTAAAATAATTCCATAAAAAAGAATAAAACAGACCTCTGGTGACTCAGTAATGCAGTCCATTAGGGGAAGATCTGTAGGCTTCATTACAAGTGTATAGAGTCTGTGCCATGGTGGCAGTACAGCTCAATCCGTGACCAAGGGGTAATGTTTCTAGTCTAAATTCATTTAATTTATAAGAATTTTTCTATTTTTTTTGTAGAGCAGAAGTCCTTTTACTTTGTGACTGCACACATGATCTGACATTCCTGTGTTGGGGCTGCTGGTCATTAATTACGCAGTTGTGAGACTGTCAACACCACATATTTGCATGCAGCTCAGGCACATACTGTATTATCCTACGTTAATTTAGACATATCCCATCTTAGCAGATGCCTTTGATATTAAAGAAAATATTAAATGGCTATGCTTAATAATAAATGAAAATGTTTAGAAGCTTACATAAATTGGAGACAGAACTGTTCAAAGTGAAGCAAGCACGCACTGGGGATTAAGCTCTTCTGCAAAATTATTAAGATATATTGCCGTATTTTTAATGTACAATATTTTGTTAGTATGTCTCACCGTTGTTTTGATAAGCCTTCAGTTACTGAAAATGTAACATTCCTTGAATTAACCTTTGTCACACACAACATATGGACTAGAATACTAAACTTTTCTTCTTTCTGTGTAATGCAAGTTGTACATAATTAAAATTCATAATTTAAATCTAAACTAAATGTGTTTTCCACTTAGTTAATGACTTGATTATGAATTCACTTTGGACTTCGAAAAGCTTAAATTTACGCAGCATCTACAGTACAAAGAAAGAAGAAACAGTATAAAGAATTTAATTTTAAATTTAAAACTGAAGTGTAGGAAAATATACTCATGTACCTGAACAAACTGACAACTGTTAATTAGTATGGGAGCGTGACGTAAGGGGACAGAGGGAGGAGTCGATTAACGTTTAATGTTCTTTCATAAAAATGAAGTTGTGCTAGTTTACGTCATTGTTTATATTTGGGAAATTAAACTGGAACATTTATTTATTTTTGTAAATATACGGTACCTTTGATCCTGGCGAACTCCTTGTTTTTCATTTCCATCATGTCACCGCTTTCATAGCCGTAGTGATTCCAAACTTTTCTGAAACTGGCGAAACTGCAAAACTCTTCGAAATCCGCAGCAGGCTTCTCCATTCTGGTTTTACCAGATGTCGGTAATGAATCCGAAACTAAGTCAGTGATTAGATTACTGAAATAAATAGTTTGACAATACAATACCGATTACGCGGTTTTATTCACAAAAGTATCTAAATCCACGACTGACATTGCAAAACAACTTTAGAAGACTTTGGTTATTATTTAACTTTTCCCCATTATCTGAAGCCTGCGCATTAAGCAACAGGAAATATGGTAAATGTAGTTCGACTGGTTCTACGCTTTTGCATTTTTATCGCATTCTTCTAAAACCATTTTTAATAACCGCAGTACCGCAGTTAACTTGTCGGAGAGCAGTGAAAATTCTAAGAGGTGCAGATACAGTATGAAGCATTTTTCAGGAAAACACTAAGAGGCTTAGACAAGATATTAAATATGTTCGTAACAATTGGATCCATCGCTATGCGTACAATGCTATAATTACAACACTATTGTTTTTTAGATCTTTTAGATACATCTTGCATGTACAAACCACTTTGTTTTTTTAATTTTGTATGTTGAAATCCATGCATGAACGAATAGTCTGTGAGACTATTTTAATGGTAAAGTGGTTTTAAATGCCAAAAGTTGAAGTTAAAGGACAGCTGCTGGTACCATTTTACTGTACTTGTTTTACTTGTTGCCAGGAATGCCAGGAAAACACAACTTTCAAGCACACATAGAGCATGCATGAAAAATGCATTTATCTTGCTCATATTCTCATATTCTCATATTCAGTCTGGCACGCTGCAGTAAGACAGCCTCTAACTTGTACAAAGACACAGAGCTACAATTAAACCATGATCCATAGATTATGTTAGAGTGTGAGATTATTAAGTACAAAAATAAGTCTTTCTTGTTGTTGAAGGGTGAAATAATAATATAAAAAGGTTAGTGACGGAAACAGGTCATTCATTTTATCAGCACTTGTCATTTTTCTATACACTAAATGATTCCATCACAACGTAAAGTTTTGGCCTAGAAATTCCAGTGTCTCTGCCTCCACAATATGCCCTAATAATTCATTTACACATTCATACATTTGTGTAAAATATATTTCCTTGTACAGTGGTGTAATGTTTTTAACAAGTTTCCATGTTTGTCCCCATGTTCTGCTCATTATAATCTAACATAACAATTTGAATGAACCTAAATGGTTCCCTTTAAAAAGTTCTTAACCTCAGTCAAGTATCCTCTGAGATGTTAAGTTCCTTCAACCTGTCTTTATAACTCATTCTCAAATGAGAATCTTTTTTCTCTTGTCTTGTTTTTCTTCTCTGGACTTTCTCCAGTTCTTGTGCAACAGGTCAGTTACAGAAGTGGCACCACAGCTTCTCTGAAATCTAGACAGCATAGAACTCTGCCACACCACTGTACCTGGTCTGTTGGCGTGGCAGAGTTATCTGCTGTCTAGGGAGTGGCATTGTGCATGCTTGGAGACCACAGTGACCTGAATCAAAACTCGGTAGGGGCAGGGGGGGCTGCATTTGACACACTTCTTCATCCATCCATTTTCTAAATGCTTCATCCTACTCAGGGTCAAGGGTAGCCAGAGGCAGCAGGCACAAGGTGAGGTACACCCTGGACAGTACTCCAATCCATTGCAGTCCTGTACACATGGACACATTCACCCTAGGGCCCATTTACCCAGAAGTCAATTAACCTATAGTAAATGTACTGTATGTCTTTGGACTGTGGGAAGAGACCCATGCAAACACGGGGAGAACATACAAACTCCACACAGATAGTGCTGAACCCAGGGCCTCAGCACTGCAGGGTGGTAATTCTAACCCCTGCACCACAGTACCACCAAACACACTTCTTCATCCTTTTTGTAAAGTGAAGTCTAGAATTGAATGGGGTACTCCAGATGTGTGTTGTACTGTAACTAGTGCATCGTACAGTTTCAGAATAACCTCTCTTGATTTATATGTTCTACACTTTGTTCTGTAGCCAAGCAATCTGTTTGCCTTGTTCTTGTTTCTGTACCTTGCCATTTGCTGAGAGCGACGAATCTTCTACAGTCCTTTTCCCACAGAGCAATTTCGTAGCTTTAAATTTAAGAATGAGTCTCTCATGGGGAACCTTGTCAAAGGCTTTCTGAAAATACAAGTACAAAATGCCATAAGCACTACACGTGCTAGTGATTTCTGAGGCTTCTTCAAATAAACCTAGATTTGTTATGCAGGATCTTCCTCCACAGATCTCAGCTAACTATCTCCAATACCATTACTATACAAAAAGATTTCCTAATTATGCACTCCATATTTTCTGTGACATGCACATTAAATGTACTGGTATATAATTAATTATATTAGGAATTTTACAGCTTTTTAATGACAGAAAAACACTGGGGTAAATGCCATTTAGGCCAGGTAACGTTTGATATTTTATATCTGTAAAATTAGTTACTGTGTTACTCTTGAATTAGTGAATGTTATGATATATACTTGAAGTCAGAGTTTAAAACTAAGAACATGAGGGTTTTGGGAGTCTTGAAAAAACTTCCCATCCATGTTGTTGAAGGTGATACTCTGGCATGGAATCCTCAGATTAGTTATTTACTGCTAACTGAACAAGATTTCTTGTTTGAAATCTTACCTACACTATGTTCTTACAGTGTATGGGATTCAGTATCTTTGACAGTAATAACCAGGCTGCTACTGTCTTTGGCTTTCAATTCTTCATTTTCTGTTCCCAGGTAACTGAGTGAGACAAACATTTTTCTCAAAGTGATGTTAGGTATGTGTGTCAGGATAAACTGCTTTTCTTTTACGTCCTTTTTTCTAAGACCATTTCTTCTCTGTCATTGTACTGCATTGGTTCTCATGTGATTTCGGGTTCATACCTATTAGAATATGGGATTTGCCAGTACCTCCATACTCTCCTATTTTCTGCAAATCCCACTCCAGTGCATTCACATTGGATGTGAGGAAAACATCAGCTTTCATGGATGTTTGGCTGCTGGTAGTTTTACAGAATGATCCATACAGTATATTGTTCCCTTCACAGATCACAGGCTGGGAACCATTTTTAACATATTCAAATTTGGAATCAACCTCTGAGGCATTGATACGTCTCTGTATTATTAGGCCCATGATTGATTTGTTTGTGTTTTGAATTTCTAAAGAAGGTCACTTATTTTCAATCTAAATCTCTATCCAAAGCCAAGCTACTAGTACAAACTAAATGCAACTTAAGCAACAGGCAACATTCCTCAATTAATAATACCAGGTCAATTAATGACCTAGATGTATTAGTTTAGAAAGGCAAGCATACAAAACTAAACAACAGTCCTGCCTAAGTTTTGCAAAATGCAAATTTATGTGCATACTTCCTTTAATTTGTTTAGTTCTGTGAATCCTTGACTGTCCTGAAATGTTGACATTCCTGAAATATATGCATTTATTAATTTCTCCAGTCTCCAGAGTGAAAGATTTGTAGGGGAGCTAGTTCTACCAAACCTTAAATTTTATTTCTACTCTTTTGGTTTTGTAATTACACCTGTTTGATTTACTGTAAGTCTGGCACTCCAGTATCTTGGCGACCAGTTGAAAAAAGTCTGGTATCTCCATACAGACTTCAAGTTTTAATTTAAATTGGTGTTCCCCTTAGACATTTTAGATTGCATTTTAGCCCCATAACTACATACAGTACTTAATTACAATTTGTCTTTCAGCAGAAATATTCACTAAATCCCAGAAGACTTGGCATTCTCATTCATTTTCATAATCAGAAACTCCTTACAGGTGAAGTAAACCTTTATTGGTTGCACTTTTTGACATTGGATAGACTAGAGGCTTCACCTTGTGGCAGTTATTCTAAATGAGAATGGTCTTCACTTTTTCAGGGCTTGTAATCTCAATACAAGGTACTGGATCATTTATTTTACCTGGTTAAGAATGGGGGGAATTTATCTACCCTACGCATAATGTTCTGGGACAAAACAAATGTATTAGCTGCCTCTATTTATGTTTTTTATGTTAGGGGCTTCATAAAAACTTTAAAAGCATTTACTATTTGGAACAGTGATATAAATATAACAGATGTTTAAATATCCTGGGATGATGTAAACTTGACTTCCAAACATCCTAATTGTTAAATGATTCAATTACATTTCCTTCACAGAGTGTAATTGACCCCTTGTAGACACTATTATATAAAACGTGCTGATACCATTTACACACATTTTGGGAGAGTCCCTGTGTGGTTGGGTTTTGGAGAAGTCCATCGATCTTGACAGCAATAGTCCTTGCTCATACTTGGTACTCTTGAAGATGTCTCTAGTCTTTGTCACTCACAGCAGAAAACAAAAATGATTGAGTTGCCTCAATGCAGCTAAATGGATGTTTGTGCTACATTGGGATCTTCTGCATTTTGTCCTCTGGTATCCTTGGATCCTGTGTTTTTTTTATGTTTTTTATATCTGAGTTGCCTGGGTTCAAGAGGCTAGTGGAGGTGGGTGTGGTGGGGTAGACACAGGATAGTTCAGTCAGGATAGGCTGTTGTTGATGCACTCAGGTCTATATTACACTCTACATTCACGAATGTGGTGTGATTTTCCTTGTAATGTTTGTTGGAGTGACGTTTACAATTTGGAGATGGCACCAATGAAGAAGGTTTTTTTCAGGGCGAGGAAATATTGTTTTGTACTGTTCAAATGAAAAAAGGAAAATAATGATTGGTAAAAGAAGAAATGCTAAATTGCATGCATGGTGGCAAATTAGACAATAGAGAAATGGGAAACACTTAAAAGAATTAACTTTTTTGAGTAGGGGCTGTGTCGGCATGCAATGGTTGCTAAGGAACGATTATATATCTGTATTAAAAAATAGAAATGAGAAAAATATAAAATAAAAAAAATGTTTTGTCTGCTAAACCTTCTTCAAGCTCAACACTTTAAAAGAAGTCAAAATTCAAAAGTTAATTAAAAAAAATATTCTTAGCAAAAGTGTATTTGAGGATGGATTCATTAACAAGAATCCTGCTGAGGATGAATGAATCTGAAAGAAAAAGTCTGATCAAGAGAAGACTGTTATACCTACTGTACATCAAGAATTCAGAGGCTCAATAAAGAACATATCTGACAATCTTCTCTAAATGGAATATGAATGACTAAAAGGCAGCAGAAGAAGAGCTGAAAATCAAAAATAAACTCAAATATTTTTGTAACTTTTTTTTTAAATTAGAGCAAGGTTAAGAAAAGGGTGCATTCAAAAGTGGTGGAGAGAAACTATACAGAATGACAAGGAAACCACAGGTTGCTATTTGTTTTTTAAAGCCTTCCCACAGTGTTTAGAATACAAACACAATGTGACAATAAAACAGGTGATTGGAGAGGGACAAGATAAATGAAGAAACTGGAGGATACTCACACACTTTGCAGAATAATATCAAATGCCTAAGATGAGTAATATAGATAAAAAGGCAAACTATGATTTATAGTTCAAACAGGTCTGTACACCATATGACTATGGTGATATGACAGCGATATGGTGTCTCAGTATCTAAGCTTTGTGTACCACTTGAAAAAAACTATAGTGAAGGGGTTACACATTTGCCATAGATCAGTCACACTGAGGTCTATTTCTGAAAGCTACATAATTCAGATACTGGCAATCACCTTCTTAGACTTTGATCAGTGATGTGTGTGATTCATGACAGCATTCACGTTTGCAGACAAAATCACATCCAATTCAGTGAATTCCAACAGGGATTTGACTACTAGGAAATTTATAAAATCTGATCTGAGCATCGTAAGGGCATAAATTGAAGCATTTTTAAAACATTAGTTGTTAGATACAGTATGCTAGTCTTCTCATTTTCTCAATATTCCCACTTCTCATTACTCCTGATCCCAATATACAGTACAGATTCACAATTCATTGGTAGTAAAATTAAATCACCCTTTGTTTTCACACAAGAAAAAGCTGCCAGAGAGTAAAAGTCAAATAAAAATGAAAAAATATCTAGTTTTTAAAAAAATAATTATTCATGGCAACATATTGTAATGACCGTGGGTTTCGGTATGGAATGGAGCAGGCATGGGACTCAAGGAATAGGGTTGAACAACACATTTATTAACTTGAACCAGGGAAAGGTACACACACAGGGACAGGGGTTACAGCGCTGCACCTACACTAACACACACACAGGAAGGGAAGAGACTCTTCCAGCTTCCGTCCCACTATATACAGTCCTGTAGTCCTGCCCCCAGGCGCTGTTCTCAGCCCGCCTTGCGTGCGCATGGCAAAAGCGCCCCGCATGGCGCTATAATATATATTGTGACTGCACAGCAGTTGTGCCCACCACTGTGGACGTGGATCAGGCACGTCCACTGCTCTGAAGATCCTCCTTTTTCCCTGCTGCAGGATCGCTCCACTGTGTGCACTCGCTCTTGCTTTTCACACACTCTTCTCTGAGAATTGTGTTGATCATGGCCCCTTCATCGAGAGGCTGTGCTATATTATGTCTATAGTCACAGTTAAAAGGTGTTGTTAGGCCTGACATGAAGCGGAGGCAACCTTTTTAACTGTGACTACTATATATCCATGATATAGCACAGGGTTCGAGTGCCTTATTGTTTTTATAAAAAGGTCCCCAAATATGCGATTGCTATATAGAATGAATTTTAATTGAAAAATTTATTTAACATGTAAATTAAGCTGTTTACATTCCTCCACCTGAGAATATAGTCCTTCATTGCTACGCAATGCAGAAACAGAGCCAGAGGTAACTAGGAATTAACTAGCAAAGAGAGGACATTAAGTAACCAATATGATAAAGGAATAAATTACTTGTTTTTTGTTTATTTCTTTAACACATTTATTTGAACATTTCCATTGATTGTACAAGCATTGAAAAACTGTCCAATCCCTAGTTCGTCAGGCATTTTCTTTTTCACTGCGAACTCTCATTTTTATGTCCACTATAACAGCCATAATCTCCCTTGCTTTTAACCGAGCATTTGATCATTTCTCAGAATGAAAATGATTTAAACCATGCGATCATTCAACGAGAGCACAAAAAATCACAAGGATCCTCAAGAGCGCAACAAAGACAGCAGAAGAAGATATATGTATCAAATACCTGAGAAACCAAACTTTTTTATCTATGTTTTCTTATCTACCCTAAGAAGTAGTCTTTAAAAGCCTATGCAATTGATTTGATTGACCGTTATTTATCAGTCAGCGTATTGATATTTCTTTATCACACAGTAAAAAGTCAAAATTCCTTCTGTGGTGTGCGCATATCAGAGCATATAGCACGGCTTCGAAAGTGTGTCAGCCAATCAGATTTCAGGACCAGAACTATCCATTTTATAATCTTTTTTCTAAAATGGGAACATTATTTGCTCACTGTAACATGAGTCACTTGCTTTTATTTGCTGTAATTTTAGTAATGGGTATCGTTATTGTACTGAAGTGCCCACAGCCTGTTTTTCCTATATCAGAGCTTCAAATTCACACCGGTAGATCATGCTGGACTGGCAAATGAAAAAGTAGATCTTACATTAAAAAAGGTTGGGGACCCCTGGCCTGTCCGAATGATTTGATTGATCATTATTTATCAATCAGCGCATTGATATTTCTTTATCACATGGTAAAAAGTCAAAATTCCTTCCGGGGTGTGCGTATATCAGAGAATATAGCACAGGTTCGAATGCGTGTCAGCCAATCAGATTTCAGAACCGGAATTATCCGTTTTAGAATTATCATTATTCTTGCCTATTCACTTGTATCCACTTTCCCTCCACCTCACATTTGTCCTTGTTTCAGTTTCCTGTCTCTTCGCTCATTAATAGGAGGTAAAGACAGATCCATTAAAAGATGGATTGTTGTAGTACTCACCCAGGTAAAACACCCTTATAGTGCTCACTTAGAGGGCAGCATGGTGGCACAGTGATTTGCATTGCTGCCCCGCAACAACAGGGTCCTTGGTTTAATTCCTGGGGTGCTAAATTATTTCCTTGAAAAAGTCACATATGAGTATTGCAGTGATATTGGGATTCTGCCACCAATGCGTCCTAATCACTGCAGCTCAAGACGTCATTTCTTTCCTTCATCCACTTGCAGAGTCACTATCCCTGTTTCTTTGAGCAAGGCTGCACTATCCCACATTGGCACCGACCTCAAAGATTTACTCTTTCTACTGTTCCTGGAACCCACTCTGGTGCTCCCTGGTTCCCCGGGACACCCACTCTGTGAATAGTAAGGCTTTTCTCTTAAGTGACTTTATCACAGGAAAAAAATTGACTTTCTGTGCTTATCCAAAACCTGGCATAGACAAATCATTTGTGTAACAAATTAGTCCCTCCAGGGTGTGGTTTCTTGAACTACCTCATCTTCTTAACAGTTTAAGTCCTGTTATTCTACCTGTGATGTTTTCTTTTGGATGTCGTTTCAAATGTCTGCGTTCCCTACTCTACTACCATTGCTACAATCTATAGACACCCCAAGCCTTTTTTAGGTGGGTTTGCTGATTTGCTTTTGTTTTTATGTCTCAGATTTAAGAGGATTCTTATTCTTGGTGACTTTAATGTACATATTGACTCACAGTCATCCAGTTTAGCTAAGAATTTTCTAGTTCTGTTGGGATGCTTTGATTTAACCTAGTTTGTTCTTAGGCCATCACATAATAAAGTACAAACCCTTGATTTAATTATTGCAAATGACTCTTTTGTTTCCCACTTCTCTTCCCTCGAACTAGGCCTCCCTGACCACTTAGCAATTCTCTTCAATCTAGAATTACCCATTTCTAGCATTTCCCCCTCACGCTCTGTAAGTGTTCGCAGCTGGCCATCAGTTGATCAGCCTAGGTTCATGAATTCTGTTATATTCTCCTTATCTTTCTTCACTACCTGTGATACTAGAGGACAAAATACATTTGTTTAATAGCGCTCATCTTATCTACCCTCGACACCTTAACTCCTTTAAAAACTCAAACCATCTCTTTTTCTTGCTCTGCTCCCTTGTACACCTGCCATCTGTGTTCAATGAAGGCAGTCTCCCAGAAACTTTCTGGCCTAAACATAAATTATCGGGCTTGAAAAGATTACTTGTCTAAATACAAGGATACTATGAACCCTTCTAGATCCTGCTACTTCTCTCACGCCATTGAAAATTACCATAACAGCCTTAGACACATTTTCTCCAGCATCAACAGACTGCTAAAGCCAAACTCCCCCACCACATTTCCTGCACATTTGCCTAGTGATCAAAATCACTTATGATCTTCTTATGGCTTCTGATTCTGGTTCTCTTTCTGTCTTTATTGTTTTTTATCTCAGTGCTGCTCTAGACACTGTTAACCATGTTACCTTACTTTATTGTCTTGAAACAGTGTTTGGGGTTTCTCAATGCTCTTAAATGGTTCTTACATCACTGAGTTCTGTCACTTTGTCTTGGCAGATTGAGCTCTGAAATTGGACTAAATCTGGTGATCCTCAGGGCTTGATACTGGACCCCTACTTTTCAGCATTTACATGTTTCCACTTGGTCAGCTTTTAAGATTGCATGGCCTAAATGATCATTTCTATGCTGATGATACTCAAATCAACACCATTTATACCAAACCTGATACAGAAGTGTCTCTGTTCTCTGTAATTGCATCTATGACATAAAAACATGGATGACTCAAAGTTTCCTTCATTTACACTGTGACAAGACTGAAGTCATTCATATCGGCACCCCCCATCAACTTTGTAAAGCCAATGGATGGTACTGTATTTGAGCTTCAGTCAAAATTGAATATTTTGGGGATTATACTGTAATTGATTGATGTTTGACCCACATGTGCAATGTATTGTTAAAGCATTCTTTCACCTCAGAAATATCACTAGACTATGTCCTGTGTTATCACTAACTTCTGCTGAAAAGCTTATCAACACATTTGTCTTCTCCTGAAATGACTACTGTAATGCTTTACCTGCTGGGATTTCTAAATACACATTGAACTAACTCAAAAATTCAGCAGCCAGTATCCTGATCACATCTAGTGCAAGTGATCACATTACTCCTAACCTGGAGTCGTGGAGTCGTGTCAACTTCAAAATCCTCATGCTCACCTGTTACACATTCTACTCGCGTCTCTGTTCCTTCTTGCATTCCCACGCGCACACCCTGTAACACAAGCTCACGCCGCAAGTAACACGCCAATCACCTTTCTCTCCCGTCCCTATTTTAGTTCTCCCTTTTCCTCATTTCTCCACTCACTATTACGGATTCTCCTCGAGCTCCCTAGTGCGCGTTTCTCTCTTGATTTTCACCGGTTCTGATCTCCTTGCTTGCCTCTCGTTTTCTGATTTCGCCTTCTGTTTTGGATGTAGCTTTCTCGTTGTTCTTCCATGTTCAGACCTCCTCACCTGCTTCCTGGTTTTGACTTCACCTAGTGTTTAGGATTGTTGCTTCGTCCCTGACTCTCCGTGTTCAGACCTTCTTTCCGGCTTCCATGTTTTTCCTTTTGCCTAGCGATTCGGCTTTGTGTCTTTTTCTCTCTCCTGAGTCCTGCACAGGATCCACTGACCAGATCAGCCCCAGTCTAACACTCACCTATAAGGCTCTCCATGGTTTGGCACCTCAGTACCTGTCTGAGCTACAATCGTTCTACCTTCATTATTCTAATTCTGGTTCCCTATCCCTGGGTCACCCAGGCCCATCTACACGCAGTGGGTGACAGGGACTTCTGTTATGCCCCAAAGTTCTGGAACACGATCCCTAAGGATATCAGAGATTCACCTTCCCTAAGCTCTTTCAAATCTAGTCTCAAAACCGTCTTCGTTACAAGGGTCTTTACTTAACTAGTCCTGTTATATACCCCTTTGCTCCTACCATATTCCATATGCCTACCTACTGTCTCCTCTCATTGTGTTTACTGTATATTGTGTATTTTTGTTGTTGTTGAGTGCAAGAGCAAGTGCAAGAAAAGCCACCTTTAAAGGCGCTACATAAAATAAAGTTTATTATTATATTATTACTTGTTATCTGCATGGAGTTTGTATGTTCTCTCCCATGTTCGCTTGGGTTTCGCTTTTGTGAGTGTGTACATGTCTGTGTTTGTGTCTCTGTGAACTCCCAGTGATGGACTGTCATTCCATCCTGGTTGTATCCTTCCTCGTGCCCTTTGTTTTTGTTGGGATAGGCTTCCTTGTGACTCTGTTTTGCATAAAGCTGTTAGAAAATAAGTGGATACCAAAATAAAAGTACAAGGAAAATGACATTTCCAGCAACAAAAAAACAGTAGGTGGGCAAGTAATATGTGTGATAAACCTCACAAAAGTCATGTGATAATGGTGTGTGATCACCCTCCATCACAGGTGAATTATGTCATTAAATTACATTTTAGTTACTTTTATGTTTGTTTATATGAATTCAGGATTTGAGTGCAATTGAACAGTGGTTGTCCTAGTAAAACAATTAATTAGATTACAAGCGAAAAGTAAATTTTGTAATCGATTTTGGATGGATTGCAGTCAGCAATTATAGCACAGCTGGTACACTAAGAAATATTTCTGAACAGGATTCCTACTAAAAATGGTTTGTGAGGAGATGATGGAGATCTTGTGAAGGGTTACTTGTGTATCTAAAGATCTAGATTGATTCTTGAAGCATGCAAGTTTTTGGCTCATATAATTTTTAGTCTAGGAATAGACGTTGAGTTTGACAATTGTCAGGATTAGGCTTCCTCTTAGATTTCGATTTTGCATAATGTTGCATTACATTTCAACCAAGAATGGCTGTAGAGGATGACTGATAATTTTGTCTGTATTTTTGGTCTAATTTATTTTTTGTTGGCTGGGTCTTGGCAGTTGAATTAGTAATAGACCTGACACTTACCAGAGCCCCAAATTAATGTTATATTAATAATGGAGTCTAAATTATTCTCTGTTTTGGACATTCTTAGTTAATTCTTAGCAATTCGGACTCATTAATTTCGGTTAATTGAACTCAAAGCACAATGGTTTTACTAACTGTAAACCAAGTTTGAACATGAACTGAGCCTTAATCTGAATACTATTCCAACATATCCCTAAAATCATATACTGTACATTGCAATACTATTTGACTGTAGAACAATTGTAATATGACCCTTATAGCACAGCTCAATTAGCTTCATCCCTTATTAATTTTATTTGCAGTTAAATTGAAGTCTAGAACATACTTCATCAGCTGAAATTTAGTTTTAATTCATCCTTTTTTATGGATGAACTGTTTCAGTGGTAAATTAATAAAGGTTCATTTTAACTTCTACTATCATGTTTGTGTTATGTATTTCTATTATAAATTCTGGGTATGAATACAATAAAAGAACAATTAGTATTAGTATTACAGTTCAATTAGGACATATGTGGTAAGGGTGGTAAGACAGACATTGTCTCTGGGTTAGCTGGTTGGTAGCCAGTGATAATTTAGTTGGCACAACATTAACTGTTTCTTAAGGATTTATGAATAAGAGAATATATATCCTGGGATTACTATCTTTGAGTGTTTAAATGCACCATCTTTTAATGTAATCCATCAATTAAGATTTGCTTAGAACAGCCCATATGCCTTTAAAAAGCTGTAAGATGAAAGAGAGTTTTAATTTCTTTCTACTTTTCTATTCAACAGAGTCTCAAAACTTAATATAGCCTAATACACTGAATAGGCATCAGTTTAATATGTTTGGTTAAAACTAATATAATTATTTTATTAAGTTCTTGAATTCATTGCATTAGCATGCATTAACTGAATACATAAAGCTACCTGGTAATGAACACCTGACACAGTACCATCAAGGGCAGTAATTCTGATGGAAGTAGAAAAGACACAATCTCCATCTCCAGAATGATCTCTTTTCTTATGAAAAAATAAATTATTTGATTGGAGTTTTAATTCTAGTTTTCAAGTATGAGTTTATACTTTTATGCTAGATTTCATATACAGTATTTACAAACCTCCAAATTGTCCCTATGTATGATTGGCTTGCACTTGCCCTGTGATGGACTGGCGCCCCATCCAGGGTGTACCCTGCCTTGTGCTTGTTGCTTGCTGGGTAGGCTCCGGCTTCCCATGACACTGTATGGTATAAAGCAGTTTGGTAAATTACATGGCATGACAATTATGAACCACTAGTGTACAGATGCAGCCATTCAGAATGCGCAGGGTGTCAGGCAGTATACCACAACAAGTGCCGTAATATGCCGAACACCATCACATAATGCCTTTTTTTTTTTAAATAATCTTATGCAGGACTGCACTGTCCTGTAAAACTGGTGACATCCTTAAGCAGTGTACCACTGCTTTGTGTAAATGTTATTTTAATAATAAAAAGTAAATGTGTATGAACCCATTAATGCTTTCCTGCACTAATCACACTGTACAGTAACACTTACAGAATGTTTTATTTTTTAATTATAAACAGTATACAGAATTATTAGTAATTTATCTTAGATTTTGATTGTCAACATTATATTTATTCTGTACATAGTGGCTTTAAAATTATGTAATCTTTAAAAGCAACCAAGCAAGTAAAAAACAAAAAAAGAGGCCAGTAGTGACTTAAATGAGTTTCTGTCAGGAATCCTCAATTAAAAGGTATACAGATCCTGTGCAGACGCCGGGGTAGGTAGATGACAAGGCAGGCAAACAATCCAATACGTAAGGTGAGTTCGTGGTCCAAAGGAAAAAGGTGATTCAGAATCCAGGAAGTACGATTGAAGCAAACAATCCGAAGCAAGAGGCGAGACCGTGGTCAAAAGGAGTAAAGTAGGTCGAAATCAGGGAAGTACACTGGTGGCAAACAATCCGAGATGAGAGGCGAGGTCCAAAGTCAAAAGGCTAAAGGGAAGTCCAGAATCCAGAATAATATGAGGTACAAAAAACGCCAGGTAGAGCTCTCAACGAGTAGACTCAATACCAAGCAGCGGGAAGCGGGTTAGGATGGTTTAAATAGTGCTGCTCGCCACATGGTAGAGCGTGTGCTGATGGATTAACACATGTGGTGGCGCTTGTTATTATTAACCCACTGCTGGTACTGGTTAGTTCTTTTGTGAGATGATCTCCGCTGGCTGGTGGTGACAGTTTCAAAGAATGACTTACAGTTTTGGCCAGCATCTATATCACCCTGCAGCTCTAACTGGCTACCCACTGAAGCTAAGAAGGGTTGAGCCTGGTCAGTATCTGGATATGAGACCTCCGGGGAAGCTATGATTGCTGCTGGAAGTGGTGTTAGTGGGACCAGCGGGGGGTGCTTACCTTGTAGTCTGTGTGGGTCCTAATGCCCCAATATTGTGGTGGGGACACTATACTGTAGTGGGTGCCATCTTTCGGATGAGACGTTAAACCGAGGTCCTCACTCTCAGTGGTTATTAAAGATCCCCAAGCATTTCTCGATAAGAGTATGCAGTTACCCTGGTATCTGGGTTCAATTTCCTGCCTTGGCCTTTACCATGGCCTCCAAATTGTCCTAATGCATGATTGGCTTGCCCTTGCCCTGTGATGGATTGGTGCCCCATCCAGGGTTTACCCTGCCTTGTGCTCATTGCTTGCTGGGTAGGCTCCAGCTTCCTGCTTCACTGTATGGTACACTATAAAGTGGTCTGGCAAATGCCATGACATGACTTATGGTTGGATACTATAATCAGCTTTGGAGATGATACAAGTCTGCACTATATAAAGGTTTTTTAATGTAAACCACACTTTTGCCACAACAATGCCACAATAATTACGACAGTGTTTTTGATTTATAGTATGTTGTTTTTAGTGTGTTTCTCAGTACATCTGTGCACATTTTCATTCAGTTTTTTTTATTTCAAAACCCTTCTGATTGGTTTCACTTACTCCGCAAGCAATTACAGTATAACATCAGTAATTATAATTGTTTCTTGTTTATTGTATTTATATATTATGTAGTGTATAATTCTTTTTTACAGTATAAACAGTGGAAAAGGCTGCACAGTTTTTAATTTAGCTCATTTGAGCACAGTGCCACATTAGTGGTTCTGTGGTAGAATTCTCTCCTGCCATGCAAAAGGGACAGGGTTTTATTCCCAGCCAATGTGTAAGTTGTAGTTTTAAGAAATCGCCACTTGGGGATAATAAAGACTCTTTCTCTAATAAAAAATACAACCAATAATGTATTATATATGTATACTATATTGACATTTTTATTAATTTTATATATCACAGTGCATCTATTAATTTTAAATATCGACCCAAAAACTGATTATTTTCATGGCCCATTGGCTAATATTGAAGCACCTGTCATCAGTTGCTGTCAACAGGGACCAAAAAGTCCTATGTGTCAGTTTGATTATTTAAAAAATGTTGTCCTCATGGCACCAGGACTCTGCTACCATAGATAGTATATAGTCTAACAATGTAACTTAAACATCTATAAGACACATTACTGTATGTCATGAATAAAAAAAATATCATAAAACCGTGAACATTAATGAATGAATATTATCAATTGAATAAACCTCTCCCCCACCCCCTGCTCAAAAGCTTGGTAGAAGTCATATTAAATCTAACCAGAGACTGATCATTTTAAATGGTCCATTCTCTTTAGAAATGTCTTTAGAAATATTTACCCGTATGTGGGTTTTGATATCTGTAGTATCTGATTTATAAATAAATAAATTTCTGCTATTTTGTTTTGCATGATAATGAACATATTGAAAGGTTATATGAATCAACTGCATATTTTTTTATTGTGAAAACGGTCTAAGTCTGAATCTGTGTAGGTGTGGGTCCCATCCAGCCTTGGCGGTGTATAAGTTGTCATATAATTTATGTTTGTTGAAGAATTGTCCTGTAGTTAAAACAAGCATGTTAATAAATTTTTTCCCACAGTAACCACAGCAAGTGACTGAGTTAAATTGATCCACAAATACGTTTATGAAAAAGGTGGAATACAGTTGTGTACCTAATTTTTTTATTTTCAACTACAACGAGTTGCATAGATATATTATATTCATATTAATAAATTAAGATTGTTAATGATGTTCAGATACATTATCATACTTTGGTTATTATTATTTTCAGATATCAAAATGTCCCTTTAGTTACATGATTCTATGTTAAGATTCCGTATTAAGTGGATTTGAAGAAGTACAACATATTAAATGAAGTTACTATTTCACTAACATCTAATTTCACCACAAGTGCCACCTATCAATATTCTTTGGGCAGTGAAAGTCAAATTCAGCAAAGTCGACTCATATCGTGGTACTGTACATAGCGGCGAACTTCCTGCTGACAAGGGTATTGACATGCAATCTGAATGGCTGCAACTGTATGTATCTGGAACACCTTCATCTCCTGGCAACCTACGCAGCCTGTTAATCCACCAGTTACCATAGTAAGGATTTTAGGATGAAGCTCTATACCACTGGAACGTAAGTAAATTACGTAAGTCCACCAGCGGGTATTTAAGCTTTCTGAGGATGGTATTCCTCACTATGTCATAGAATTCCTCCAGTGCACTATATTCCCTAGCATTTCACTCTTAACTTGTTGCCTGTCTGCTTTGTCTCTCTGTGTTTGACCCTACTTGTCTGACTACATTTTTTTAACTGCCTTTGTGTATTGAACTTTCTTGTTTCTCGTATGACTCTTTAGGATTCCCCAATGTGAAGTGGCCTTGTTTATCACTGACTTTGACCCTTCCTTATCTGACTGTGCACTTGGATAGTTTTAATTTCAGTTTCATCTGCCTGATCACCACCAGCCATATTGCTCTGCCCACACTTGGCTATCTCCCAACTATTACACTTCATCTGGTGAGTTCACCAGTATTACAGTTACAAGTCAAGCATGGATACAGTGGGCTCAGAAGACATCTGCCAAACACTGGCAAGTCATGGCTCAGCCTTGAGTTTGCAGCAGGCTAGTGCTGATCAATGCAATTCAATATCTACGGTTACAGTATGCAGCACTGTTATTAACAACATGCATATTAGCCATTCTCTTTGCTTTACTGGGCAGCCCTAGCTTGTTCCAGCTCTTCTTTCTGAGGAGACTTTGTTCTGGGATACAGGATTCAGTGCTGTAAATAATAATTTTCTATGGTTCAGAGACAAATTCTGCCTATTTTTTGATGTTTCTAATCACTCAGTTGGATCTACACATGTACTCTTGTGTCAGAAACAGGGGAATTGTTTATTGACTAGCCATGCCAACCACTTTTGGCAATTGAAAGGAGATGGGGAGTAGAGGCTCTTGTGGCATTATTCCAGGATGGACTGTCTGAAGAACTCAAGAAGAAGCTGGCGTGCAGGTCAAGGCCTGGAAGCTCTAGTCAGTCTTATCAGTTGCTTGCATGAGAGGGAGCTTGAGATACCCCACAGCACTCCAGTCAAACCTGCAGTCCTGAGTCTAACAGCTCCTCTCCACAGACCACATAAAACGTCTACCATCAACACTGTGTTTCCTAACAAAGAACAGAGGAAGAACCAATGCACATTGGAAATGCCAGGCTCACCCAGCAGAATGTTTGCAGTGTCAGACTAAGGATCTTGACTAAGATGTGCATATACTGTACGTGGGGCAATGGACATATTTGTCACAATTGATCTGAGCTTCAGAGAAATGCCTCAGCTCAGTAAGGTACAGGGAGTACTTATTGAGCAGGGTAACAACATCTTCCGTCTCAACTCAACATTTAGTTCAGACTGGATTGTTATCTTGGAACCATCAGCACATCAAGGTTGATATTTCTGTGGATTCCAGAGACATGGGGAGCTTTATAGATTTCACTTTAGCTAAGTGGCTTGAAATATCTCTCAAAAACACACCCTGTTCCCTCCCTGTTCAGGCCCTAGTTAGATGGCCCATTGAAAGTGGAGTTATCAAGCAAAACACCTAGTTTTGCATGGCTGAAGCAGCACAATTCACAGTTCAATTGGGATCTCAAGGAATTCAGTACCTGGAGTTCTGCGTGCCATGGTCTCTGCTTCAACATGATTCAAACCATAGCCCCCTCCCCAGTCCAATGTCCTTCAGAGTATAACAGGTCTTCAGAGTAATATCGATATTTTCAGCAAGGAAGCTCAATCTCTGTCTCCCCTCTGGCCCTGTGATTGCTCCATCGACCACTTGCAAAGAACCGTCCAGAGGTTGCCTGTTTTCTCTCTCTCTCCAGTATAATTGTGGGCTATGAAGGAATACATCGAGGGCAATCTCCAGATTGATATGTTCATCCTCATCTCTAGCTGGAGCCAGATTCTTTTCTGTAGAGAGACTGAATAACATTACCACTAAAAAACAATTTCCACTTCCATTGATTACCTCCCTGGTAGAAAAGGCGAACCAGGCTACAGTTTTCACTACAGTCAGACAGAGAGAGGGCCACAAACTGGTGCATATCTGGAAAGGAGATGAGTGGAAGACAGACTTTGAGCTGCAGGTGGGGGCTTCAGATATGGGAGTTGGAGTTGGAGCCACTATTTTACAGTGGTCTGGTTCAGTGAAGATTCTTAACCCTTGTGGTTATTTTTACAGGAAGATCTCAGCAGCCAAATAGAACTATGATGTGTACAATCGGAAGCTACTGGCAGTGAAATTGTTTCTGGAGGAGTGGAGACAACTGTTGAAAGGAGCTCTGCTCTGCTACTCTACTACTTTTACTGACTCCTGTCCATGGTCTTCTATTTTGGTAGATTTCATCACTGGTCTTTTACACTCCCTGGGCTACTGTGTGACTTTAGTCTTGCTCGACCAGTTTTCAAAAGCTACCTATTTCATACCTCTCCAAACACTGCTAACTGCCCCTGAGATGGCATACAGTACATGTTTGTGAATATTGATTATTGAATATTGAATATAGAATATTGATTTGTGAAAGAGGTGTTCCACCTGCTGACAGGACTGCTCAAGATCTGCAGAGTTTGTGGAAAACAAAGCATTGCAAACTGATGAAATCCTCCCAGTGTCAAAAGAAATTTGCTGATAATTGCAGATGCAATCCTCTTTGGTTCTTGTCAAGACAGAGAAACTAGGCAACTCGGCACCTCCTACACCACTAGACAAGTCCACATGTAGGTCCCTTCAAAGAAATTGGCTCCCTAGTTCATTGGTCCCTTTCCAAATAGTGAATCACATCAATCAGATCACTCACCGGCTGGCACTTCCTGTCAACTCAGACATTTTTGTTAGCCTTCCACATGTCCTTGTTGAGAGCTATTAGATCCAGTCCCCTCTTGCCTGCCCCTGCTGCACTGACAATCCTACCAGTCAACAGGAGCTTCTATAACAGAAGACAGGAAAGGGAGTATGAATCCTGTGCAGGACTGGAGAGAGAGAGAGAATTCCTATCCAAATCGCTAATCAAAAACTTAATCCAGGATACAAGCAAGAAGGTCTGATAATGGTAGAGACGGCAGGAGAGCAACATTCTGAAACACAAGGCTAAATCGTAAAAGAAGGGGCGAGCAAGAACATCTGATACGGGGTAGATTGTAGTAGTTAATAACGCGTACTTGGGAGCTTGAGGAAAATCCCTAATAGTGAGTGGGGAAGAGAGAAAAGAGGGGAACTGAAATAGTGACGGGAGTGAACGGTGATAGGTACATTACTTGTGGCGTGATAGGTACAACACAGTGCGCGTGGGAATGCGAGATGAGTCAGACGCGTGCGGAATGCGTAACAGCTTTTTTCTCAGACAACATTTTTGGATTCTCTTGTGAATCACCTGTTTTAACCTTTGCCTGTCTGACTGTCTGGACAGTGTTTTATTTTCAGTTTCATCTGCTTGATCAATGCGAGCTTTAGCTCTCGACCTACAGTACACTTGGATCTAGCCTCCTGCCCCCTGACCATTTCTCTTCATTTGGTGAGTGCAATGGTATTACAGTAAAGTGACAGAAATCATCTCTATATAACACAAGAGGCACACATCTGTCAGACATGCAATTTAGGCACTTTTATGCCTAAAATAGTTTATGCAATGTATTTTTTTGCAATGTAGTAAAATTCAGTGTTTAGCTAATTTCACAATTTCAGTGCAGACCATGAAAGCATGATCTGCATAGGGCCTTATATGTTATTGTTAATGGCAGACACAGTCAGATTATTGTTGCTCTATCAAGTTAAGCACGCTGCTTAAGAGTATTTTAGAATACAAAATATGGAGTGACACTTATCTCAATATGGCACTGTTTAAGTGGACTAGATTGCAAGTAAAACAGCACATGGAGTACTATGCATTTATGTACTTAACTTATTCTGGTATTAATATCACTTGTGTAAAAAATCTGAATTTATTTTAATTAATTCTGATTATTTTTTCAAAATCAGAGTGCCACCTTTCTGAACTGAGCTACAGCAGAAGGATATCACAGCTGGTGGTTCATCATCCTGCTTTTAGGCATACTGAATATGTTTTAGAGAATTAAATAGTTTAAGATACACAGTGTGAGTTTTTATTTCTGCAACTCTTAAGAATTCTGTGGAGGTCTAAAAATAAGTATTTGCCATATGCATTTTTTGAATCACTTTGGTTCTATATCATGAATTCAGTGCTACAAATACTTGTTTTGCAATCAATTAAAAACAACATTATATTGAGGGCAATTTTATAACAAAGGAATAAATAAATATATTGATCACATTTGGGTTTTAACTTCTGCTTAATTTAACTAAAAACAAAAATAAAACAGATATGGACTCCAAATGAATTACTGAATGATGCCTCACTATCTATACATTTTCAAAATACTATTTAACAATTTCTCTTACAAAATAATAATGAAACAAAATATCTGGACTACCCAAATGAAACAACAAAATTCAGTCTATCTATATCAGTGGTTCTCAAACATTTTGGACCAAGTACCACCCCTGATCAAACCAAAGCATCCAAGTAACACCTACAAGTCATCAACCACAGAAAATCTCAATGACCAACATGAGCACACGCACACACACATATAATAAAAATAGCACTGAGCACTTACCATTTCAGCGAGCCTGTTTAGACAAGCAAAGCCTTGCAGTGTCAAGGACGAGGGCAGTGAGCTTCAAACGCAGATCTGGCTCAGCATCCATTTTGTCGTGGTACTTTGTCTTGATTGCAGTGAGAGCAGAGAAGCCTTTCTCACAAAGGTAGGTAGTATCAAAAGGCGTCAAAAATCACACAGCCTTTAGATAGATAGATGAGACTTTATTGATCCCGAAGGGAAATTGATGTGTTACAGCAGCCCAAGACAAGCAAAAAGACAGACTTCAGAATAGACGAAACATTAGAATACGTACATTAATACCAAATAAATATAAAGTACAGTAAATAAATAAAAATAAATAGATACATAGGTGTGTACAAAATGAGTGGGCTGGGTATTCACTCTGCCTTTGGATCCAGAAATCCAACAGTGACTGTCGTTTCAATTCTGACATCAAAGTCGAGCAACTTCTCTTGTTCGGCACAGGTCAGATCCTTGGGTATTCGTATGACATTAACTGTAAAGGGGTTCCTGATCCATTCTGGTGTGGCCTCAACTGGAAAATACTCTGAGAACTGTTCTTCCAATGACAGGAGGTGCACTGCGATCACATCAGAAACGGCAGCATCAAGTGCCACACCGTATGTGTGCAGATAGTTCTCCAAAGTTGGGAAAGCAGAGACATCACTTGCGTTGATTTTATTAACAAAATGCTGCAGCTTTTTCTTCATAGCAGTGATCTTGTCAGACACGTAAAAAGAGCCACTGCCGTCCCATATTCAGGTCATTCAAACATGAGAATATATCAGCCAGGTAGGCTAATTTTACCAGCCACATTACAAAGCACACTGAACAGACGTGAATTCATTGGTTGAGCCTTGATACAATTCACAACTTTGACTGCAGAATCTAACACAGATTTTAAATCCTCAGGCATTTTCTTGACTGCCACGGCCTCGCGGTGGATGCTGCAGTGCGTCCACTTCATATCTGGAGCAACCTCTCTAATTCGTGCAACTACAGCGCTGTGTCGGCTTGTCATCACTCTAGCCCCTTTTGTACAAACTCAGACACATTTTTTCCAGTCGATGCCATTCTTTTCGATAAATTCATTCAGAAGCTGAAATATGTGCTCTCCTGTAATTCCTGTTGGTACAGAACAGAAGGTCCTCATGGGACATGCCCTCAAACTCATATCTAATGTAAACGAGCAAATTGGCCAAATCAACTACATCTACAGACTCATCCAATTGCAGTGAAAAGCATCTGCTCATCTTAACGCACTCTATGAGCGTACTTTTGACATCATCTGCCATATCAATAATTCTACAAGTGACTGTGTCATTTGAAAGGGGTAGCAGGTCAAGCTGTTTAGCAGCTTTTTCTCCACACATAATACGTGTCGGCTCTTTTGCCATCGGTAAACAAAGTTCTTCACTGATAGTGTGGTGCTTACCTGCTTTAGTAATCCTCAAGCTTGCATTTTTCCCCATTTTCCTTTAAAAGACAGTCAAGAGTCCATCTCAGAAGTTAAAAGAAGTTTTTATTTCATGCACATGGGAGCACTCGGTGTATATTTCTCAAATTAACCTAGAACAGTCCTTAAATATTTTTCTATTATCTATCACCCTTTCCTGTGCTGTGTTCCAAAATCATGTACATTATCCTACCTTCCTATTTGCTGAAGATAACCTTTTTTAAATACAATTGGTCACTTACGTTTGTAGAATGCATTCTTGTACAATGGTATAGAATTACATAGTAGCTCTTGTGTCCACTCAAGTATTAACGCGAGCTGTATCACTGTAGTTAAGTATGTAGGCTGTGTATTACACACATTAACTAATTTTATTAAAACAGAAAATATGAAAACCCATCCCAATTTTTCAGCGCACACAACAAATTTCCAGGGTCATCTGGTGTACCACAGTTTGAGAACCATGGATCTAAATAATCTTGAACATGAAGGCAAGTGTCTGATAAATAAAGTTATTATTAATAATATGTAACAAAGGTTAGCTACATGAAATTGCCAAAAATAGAGGTTTTGATAGATCAAATAAACACTGACAAACATGATACTGGATACTGCGTTGCCAATTTTGGAATTTGGAATTCCTATTTGCATATCATGATGGAATAGAATGCACTCGACCAGTATGACCATAGTCTTAAAGGCCTGACACTGTAAGCTCAGCAGTTCCTTACAGGACAGTTAGCATCAATTCAATGAGAAATATCTACAGGTGCCCTCATGTCACAGTGAGTTGGTGCTGCAGGCAAGCAGTGTTTGCTGAGTCAGGCCCACCTAGCCATGGCAGGTCTTAGTGTGTTGTGCACAGCTCAACCTGGTGATCTGGATTACACTCTAAAAGACCACCTTACGTGGTTGAATCTCTCTGGATTTAGGAAACACAGTTTTTTTAAATAAAAATATTTCAAAGATAAATGCAAAGTAACAAATGTACCTTACAACAAATCTCAGCTAGCCCATACCAGTGGTACTCATTGTCAAAGGCTGTGATTCCTTTTTAGGCAGAGCGTATGAGCTGAGATAACTAACTGGCTGGTTAATGGCCTGCAACACAGTTTGCATTCTAATAATTCTCATGCCAATCAATCAGTCAATTTTCTACCTTTAATAAAAGTACCTTTCTGAGCTCTTTATTCAATTAGGAGGGCTTGCCAGCTGGGCCAAAACAATCTGCCTCGGCACCCTGCCACATTGGCATAGTTTGAAAAATAAAGATTATAATCAGACTTTGGCTAAAGCAGTGGTTCAACAAACAAGTGTGTACTTTAATTCAGTGCCAGCTGTGTGAAATTATGCAATTAACTCAAATCATTTTTTTTCTTACATGCAGCATGCTAGTGGCTGAAATAAAATATAAATGGTGCTATAGTAATTTGCCCTGCATACAACAACTGAATTCAAGTACTAAATTTAGATATATTATAATAAAACTATTTTTCCCTTGTCATAGTTTTAAATAGTGTAGTATTTTTGACCTTTTAACTTGCAGAGATGCATCCCTAGTGAGTATGTTAATATATTGTTTGGAGCAAATTATTTCAGTGCTATACATTTGCATTTCAAAATAATAAATCACAATAGATGAATAGCATAAAGAATGCAATTATTCATATATCAGAGTGAAATGACAAACCGGTCTTTGATTTTTGGCTCCACTGGCACAGTGGTGTTGTTAACTGGAGCACAGCCAGAAAGTGCTAGAACTGCACACACTTCTGTGGTGAGCAGTCTCATTATGAGTACATGATCTGCCATAGAAATCATCTGATTAACTGCAGGTGAAATGCATGACCTGAAACTGAGCTAGCAAACAGTCTCTTTCTAAAGTGTTTCCAAGGAAACCGATGCCAAAGCTTCTGCTAGGTAAGAAATAATATTAAAAGAATCACCGCCAGCAAATTATGCTGGTTGGAGTTGCAGAGAAGCCCATGGGGGCCATTGCAATTAACATGGACTATATTTACTGCCAATTAAGGTGAAATGAAATGAGATTAATTGATTAAAATACTCCAAAAATCAAGAATTTGTTAGCATTTTGTGTTAGTAAGAAGAAATACTTGGTTTTAGTGTCAGGCTCTGTTGCATTTGGTAGCAGGTAAAGCATAGTGGGCTCAAGGTTCATATTAATCAGCTTGCCTATGCTGAACTGACTGTAATAAACACTGAACATACAAGATACCATTCAATGTTTATCATGCAAAAGTGAGGTGGTGCTGTGTGTGAAATGATCCCTATTGAAGAACCTTTGACTTCATGGTTTGCTTTGAGATCATTCTTTGGAATTACCAATGCCAATGTGCCCTTACTAACAAAAAGCCTCACATTAATACAGAGTAATCTCTCCTCTTGATTTCCGGCTGCTCCTCTTTGATGATTCTCCTCATGCACTTTCACATATCCCCCATCTTGCATGAATGCTAATTTGCTACACAGGAAAGATCTTAAAAGAATGTGTTGTATTTGTCAAACCTTATAACTGATTTCTTTGTATGTGACTTTTATATTTGATTATGATTTTATAACATCATAAAGCCCATCTATTCAGCCCATCTAGCCCATTTGCTAGATGACTGTAGTTAATTGACTCAAGGACCTCATCCTCCCTTTTCCTGAAAGAAACCAGGGTTTTGGTTTAAGCAACCTGACAAACCTTTGCAAAAATGCTCCCTGTTCTTAAATTTACTGTAAAGTACTACCACGTATGTTCCACTTTTGCCCTCTGGTTCATCGTTCACTTATCATTCTGAAGAAGTTCAATTGATTGACTTTGTTAGAGCTATTGAGGATTTTGAATACTTGTGACAGGTGGTCTGTTCAGAGTCTTCTCTGTTTAAGACTCAGAAGGTCCAGTTCCTTCAGTCCAGGACACTCCTTTGTGCCCAAGATCTTTTTTTTTGCTCATTTGCTTTTTTTGCTCATCTCTGGACCGATTCCAAAGGAGCAGTATATTTATATAAAATATATTTGTATTTGTATTATTGTATAAGATAATCTAAATGAGGCCTTTCTAGTGCATTATACAATTTTAACGTAACATCCCTTGATTTAAATTCTACCATTAAACATGAAATCATATAATTTTGTTTGCCATTTTAAATGCCTTCCTATAGTGGTTCTCAAACTGTGGTACGCGTACCAGTTGTGGTATGCAGAGCGCCACCAGGCGGTACACCATATGATCCCGGAACTTTGTTGTGTACACTGAAAAATTGGGACGGGTTTTCATATTTTCTATTTTAATAAAATTAGTTTGTGTCGAATACGCAGCCTACGTACTACGATACAGCGCGCGTTAATACTTGAGTGGACACAAGAGCTACTATGTAATTCTATACCATTGTATAGGAATGCGTGCTATGAACGCAAGTGATCAATTGTATTTTAAAAAAAGTTATCTCCAGCAAATAGGGAGGTAGGAGAATGTGCGTGATTTTGGAACAATGCCAATGTTGTAAGCACAGGAAAGCATATAAATGCGTACTACGAACGCCGGCAATCTTGTGAGCACAGGAAAGCATGATAGATAACAGAAATATACTTAAGAACTGTTCTAGATTAATTTGAGAAAAATACACAGAGTGTCACTGTGTTTTGCTCTCATGCGCATGAAATAAAAACTTCTTTTAACTTCTGAGACAAACTCCTGGAATGGAAACGGGGAAAAATGCAAGCTTGCAGATTTCTAAAGCAGGTAAGCCCCACACTACTTGTGAGGAACTTTGTTTACCGTTGGAAAAAGAGCCGACACATACAGTATTATGTGTGGAGACAAAGCTGCTAAACAGCTTGACCTGTTGCCCCCTCTGAAAGACACAGTCACTCATAGAATTATTGATATGGTGGATGATGTCAAAAGTACGTTGATAGAGTGCATTAAGATGAGCAGATGCTTTTCACTGCAATTAGATGAGTCTATAAATGTCGTTGTTTTGGCCAATTTGTACGTTTACGTTTGATACGAGGTTTGAGGGCATGTCCCATGAGGACTTTCTGTTCTGTAAGCCGCTACCAACAGGAACTACAGGAGAGCACATATTTCAGCTTCTGAATGAATTTATCGAAGAGAATGGCATTGACTGGATAAAATGCGTTGGAGTTTGTACAGATGGTGCTAGAGTGATGACAAGCCGAAACAGTGGTGTAGTTGCACAAATTAGAGAGGTTGCTCCAGATATGAAGCATCTACCGCGAGGCCTTGGCCATCAAGAAAATGCCTGTCGATTTAAAATCTGTTAGACGCTATTGTGAATTGTATCAAGGCTCAACCAATGAATTCACATCTGCTTTGCTCGACTAAACAGGCTCACCCCTCTCACTGAAATGGTGCTTTTTTATTGTTTATTTTTAATTGTTGTTGTTCCTTTTGTCATTCTGTAAAGCACTTTGAGAGGCCACCTTTAAAGGCTCTATATCAAATAAAGTTTATTATTATAATATTTATTATATGTGAGTGTGTGCGCACATGTGCACTCATGTCTGTCATTGAGATTTTCTGGGGTTCCTACGAGAAGATAACTTGTACGTGGTACTTGGTTGCTTTGGTTTGATCAGGGGTGGTACTTGGTCCAAAAAGTTTGAGAACTACTGGTCTGGAAGATGTAAAAGACATCAACATAAACACCTACAGTACATCTTTTTCATAAGAAGCCTCTTCTATCTCATTTTCACATTTAAGTATTGAGAGTTTGTTTTTACATTCTACATGTAATACCCTACACTAAATTAAACAACTCAAATCTAGATCATTGATATAAATTAAGAGCAGCTGTCCTAGCACACATATCTGCAGTATTCCACTAATTTAATAATCCTAAATTAAGCATTTACCCCTTAACTTTACCCTCTGTTTTACAGTTGTTATCAAAAGTATTCACCCCACTTGAACTTTGTCACATTTATTGCATCACAAAATGGAATCACAATGTATATAACTGGGGGTTTTGCCACTTATAGACACAAGAATTATATGTGAGAGTGAAAACAAAATTCTATAGATCTTTCTAAATAAATAATATTTGAATTGTATACTTAATAATCAATGCTCAACCCAAACACTCACATTTCTCTCAATGCTTACTATGTGCAAATTAAGCATTGTTTTTGAGGAACTTTATCAAAAGCCTGCTGAAAAACTGAATACGCCATACTGTATGTGCCCTGTGTGTATCCATTTTTGTTGTTGTTTGTTCAAAGAAACCTACTGTAATACTTCTTATGACATTATTTCCATAGGTGACCCTCTAGTGAAGTTCCTTTAATCTTTTCCACACCCTTACACATAATAGTAGTTTGGGTTAGTTTGACTTTTTCTCAGGCTTTTTATGAATGGGTACTACATTAAGAATTCTTCAGTCCCTGAGTACAACCCCTGTATTAAGTAACTATTGGAATAGTTGCATCAATGTCTTCTGAATAATATCTTGTTTCCTTGCGGACAATTGGTAAGATATTATCAGACCCTGGAGATTTCTTATCTTGAGTGATTTTCATAATTGAAAACACCTCTTTTACTCTAATTTATATACATGTACAATAAAACAGAACTTTCTTTACTCCTGCTTGGGGATTGTTGTCTTTTTCCCTTGTGAATACCTGAATATAGTACTTATTTAGTAAACCAGCCACTTCCCTTTAATTGTCTATGCATTTACCACTTTTGTCCCAGATGTCTAATACTTTATCCTCTACAGTTCTTCTGCTGTTGTAGTACTGAAAGAATGTCTTTATTTTAGCCTCCACTGCAGTATTCCATTGAATTTCTCTCTTGGCCTTTCTAATATCCTTTTTTACCTGAGCTTGCAATATATTTTACTTTTTCTTTTACTGGATCCTTTTGTTCTTTTATTAATTTGATACTTTTTTACTTTTTTATTAATTCTATAAAGCAATCCCACTTCTATGAGTTGTTTCCTAGTTTTTTTGCTTTTCAGAAATTGTGAAATTTTGCTTTAGACTAAACCTTAATGATCTGAGGCACTACTTGTCATGGAACTATTCTGCCCCAGCCTTTCTCTTCTTCCTGGGATCTGAGAGAAACAAGATTCATTGCTTTCTTCTTTACACATTACTACTGTTTATGAAATATTAGCAACTCATTCCAGAATAAAGTTATCTTTTGGCCTTGAAGGTTTAAATGCTCCACTGGCTCCAGATCCTAGTATCTTCTGAAATATAAGAAGATTAAAATTCAAAAGGTCTGACCCAAGACCTTGATTACCATGGTGAGAAACTAAGTTATAGGGCTGACACCATTTATAAATCTTATCACTTTCATTAACAAATCGTTGTGCAACAGCGTTTTATTTGCTGTTCTTATTATGCATGCCCAATGCATTGTTAGATAACTCCCTCAAAACCACCTTGAAATTTTCCTGTAAAGATTTCCTTGGGGTTTCTATTAGTGACTTCAGTTGATTCAGTGACATTAATTGATTCTACCAAATTACACCTGGAAATAATGATTTAAATACAGCTTGAGCTTGACACACATATTGAGTTGACATACTCATTTTAGCACATGCTTTCTACTGGCAAAATCTGACATTGAGGAATATAAGATTTCTTTGTTGAATGCTCTTCAGTTCATCTGATGATCAATAAAAATACAGTTGCAGTTTTGTGTTGTATCTAAAAACAAGTTTTATGTTGTATCTGTGGAGGCCATTTTCACTAAATTGCAACGCAATACCAAATTTACTTCACGTTAACTGTATGTAAACTTTACATTTACATCAGTCATGCATAAACCATATTGCACACTACATGTACAGTATATAACACTCTAAACTAACTTCTAAATCCAGTCCTTAGTCCTATATGATGTCAAAGTCTGACTATTTCTCTGATCAAATACGTACAATGAAGTGTGAATTTACATGAAGGTTGTATACTTCCTATATAACCCACTTGAGATCGAAGTTTATCCAGGCAGAAATAAGTCCATCACAATTTCCAGTATTGGTTTCAAACAGCTCTCCTCCTCCATCAACATTATTGTAAATGTACAAAAGTTAGAATTTGCCACACTGATTCTTAATAATGGCAAAACATCTGCTAATTATCACACTCTCACATAATCAATTGCATAATTCAGATAAATGCCAGTGCATTTCCACGACCCCTGTCAATCAGACACCAGCCAGATCCAATTCCAGAAAACGACAACGCACAAGCTAATTATCCTATCACATCTCACCGCAGCTGCTATTTACACCTCCTCAACCTTCACTTCACCCCTTGGTATTAAACAGTTTACTGTTTTCCTGAGCTCTTCACCTTTGCAAGCCCTTTCTTCAAGCCTCCTGGAAACGTCACTGATTGCCGATCTAACTCCGTCTTCATCTCGCCTGTTGGGTTTGTTCGCATCCTCTTAACAGCCTCCTGGATAACGGCACTGCCTGCCTAACCGACTCCGACTTCACCTTGCCCTACTGGATTCGTTCGCTATCCGAGCTGCATAGAGTTCTTCACACCATTTGTTACACTCATTTTGACTTCATATAGTTGAGCCATAATTAAATCGTGTGTAGATGGTACTTCTTTATAGCATTGTAAAATGGTCTTAAGTTAATTCAGATTCTCACAAAATATATAAATAATTCTACTGTGTTCACTAAGCTAATCATCCCCTGTGGGACCAACTCAACACCATTGACTCATAAACACTAGGCATTGAGGCACAATAGAATGATTGTTGACTGGAAAACAATGTTGGGGAACCCCCCCCCCCAATATTTCAATAAACACCTTATCAGTGATCTCGCAAAAATGTCACCAAGCTAAAACTGGCTGAAATATGAAAATATGAAAAATATGGAGAGTAATCAACCAATGCTGGACTACAATAGGAGAAGCCACCATCACTTCCACATCTGGAAAATAAAACCCTCCTACACATATGACAATGTACTTAAAATAGAGCACATTATAAATTCCTTACCAAGATGAAAGCTTGCAGGGGGTTTCCTAAACACCCAAAGTCATTTGGGGTACTTTAATGTTGCAGATCTAAACTTACTGTCAACATTTCATTTGACAAACTGATATGTAAACAGAAATATATCCCTTTATGCAGAAATGAATGATTGAATGTGTAAGTATTTTACATGTAAAATAAAATGGCAATAAGCACATGTATAATAATCTAATAACTAAGTGGTTAAATCTATCTAAATTCATTCATTTTTTATTTTTTTTGCACTTAAAGTACTACAACTCTGAAATCAAGGACATAATTCAACTCTTGAGAAACAAGTCTGTTATTCGCAAATGATCTATTAAGTATTACTTCCTATGTTTTAAAAAAATATGACGGCTTTCTATCACTCCTTTCTGAAACCTGGGTGTGGGCACTGGAATGTACAGTATGTGAAATACTTATTGCAGTAATAATATCCTGCGGATAATTAAAATATAATTTTATCCAGTCTGGTTGTAAATTAAATAAGGATTGAAAGTCAAATAATTCTTGAATGCTGTAGATTTCTTTCAGTTTCTTTGTCTGAAAAAAAGAAACTCTAGCCATTTAAAGTACAGAACATAAAAATAAAGAAAAAAAAACAGATGTCAGTTTAGAAGAAGCAATGTGAGTTTCTCCAAATTTTAACATTTGACCTAACAATGTCTAGAATTGCTCATCAAAAGTGGAAAGGTGCTTTTGTTTATCTGTGTCAGATCTGTGGCAGAGCAGTTAACTTTTAATTTCAATATTTCATTTGGGGTACACTTTAAGCTCTTAAACTTTTTAATGAACCCTGTTATTGGTATCGCCGCTGTAGCAATTTCTGAGTATCCAGATCCCTGAGTTGTAACCAGTTAGCCCTCAGTAAAAAGAAAAACACTCATTATGGGAGTGTCTTATACATTGTCGTTCGCACCTGTGTCCATTCATCACAAATTCATTGCCAATAAAGAGATGTAATGTCCAAAAAAAGGCAAGGAAGCTCAGGAATCACTGCTAGAAATTTTATTTGCTGTTGTTGGAAGATAGGCCTTTTTGAATGAAGTAATCCAAAGGTCTAAGCAAATAGATAAATCAATTAAATGAAGGAATTAACAATAGTAATTTAGTAGATTTCAGTAAAAATTAAAAGCACATGTTTGGGAGCCACTTCTATAAACATCAATACATCTATTTATAATGTATATACAGTGCCTTGTGTTTTTTTCTGCTTTTTTTGTAACTTAATGGTAGGACTCAAATTTTCTCTATTTGCTTTTTCTCCATGTTAAACCCAGACAAACTGCAAGAAAGTTGTAAAAGAAAATATTTCTCAATCAAAAACATTTTTTTAAGTACAGACATTTTTTATGAACAACTGAAATCTAATTGATATAATCTAATAAATATAGGAAATTGCTTATACTGTATGCCTCCTGGAGTGTTACAAATTAGCTAGTTTAAAGTACTCGGCGGCAGCGAGTGCAATCCTGTGCTGTGATTGATCATATGTTTTTGAAGCATTCAAGAGTTGAACAATTTAGCCAAGGGACAACTGAAAAGATGGAGAAGAGCTGAAGGTTGCATGTTAACTCTGCCTTGAGCACTTAAATTTTATAACATAATTAAGGAGTTACCTTGAATGAACAGAAGAAATTAACAGAATCTGTGGTATAATAATCATTCTTACTGCTAAGATATTGACAGCCTTTCTTTATTAATTAATTTTAGTTGCCATGGCAAGTAGTAAATGATAACTCTTTTGTCTTTCTATACTTCCACTATATTACTCGGTCCCTGTGCTTTGAGAGCACTATTTGCTCCACAATGTAGTTCAGTGCCTATTTATAAAATATTTTTTCCAAGGACAGATTGAGAATATAGTTGTGTCTTTAAAAGTCGCTCAGGAAATCAACCCTTCTATGTTATTCAGTGTCAAGTATACCTTCACTGAAAGGCAGTACTTTCTGGAGGTTGTGAGCATTTTGTTTGTGCTTTTTGAAATGTTGCACTCTTAACACCACATTCTGAAACCCACATGGGATTTCAGAATGAGAAGATGTACTGTATGTCTACTTTAGAATTTCAAATGTGCAGCAGAAGAAATAAAAGCTGCAATCAGTAAAGACATGAACAAGTTCTCAGGATGAATATACAGTAGGTGTTTGACAATGTGAATCTAGGTGCAACTGTCAGGATAGTTCACAGGATAGTAAAAAAATATGTATTGTGTCATCCTACACTGATATAGATAAATCAGCCTTATTTTAGGAGAAACAGTGTCACTGCTTAAACGCAATCAGTATGTTTGCATGTTGCCAACACGTCATCAGCTCGTCCTGCACTACCTGGCCTCCAGTAACTAACAGCAAACTTTTACCTTACAACAACTTTATACGCAAACACCATACAGACAAGCTGAATGAAGTCCAGTGGAGTCGCTCCAACCACCCTTTGTCATTCAGGAGCAAGACCATTTTTCCACATACACAATGGCAGGAAAGCATCTGGGCCCAATCTTGTTTTAACAGCTATGCTAAAATCTTGTGCCAGTCCGCTTGCTCTTAATTTTACAGATTTTTTCAATCTATCACTTAAGCAGGCTATAGTTCCACACTGCTTTAACATGGTATAGCAAAACAGGGGTTGGAAGCACAGGTGAATCCCCAAGGGGTGGTGTCGTCTCATTTAGGAGAGCCACATTCTTCACAGGGAAAGCACTGAATCAGCTGCACCTGGAGTCTCTCGCTTGCTGTAAAAGCAGTTCCTAAGGCAGCCAGAGGTTGTCTTTTCACAGACCCTCACGGTTTTTGTATAACAGTGAGCATTTAAGAGATGATTTGGAGGTAAAGGTTTTTGTGTGGTACAACAAATTCGAGAGATTATAGTGGGATAATATTGGTAGCAGCCTTGGTTGTTTTCCAGGCTGGGATGCCGGTAAATAAGAAGACAGTTAATGAGCGCACCAGGCCAACCGGAATTGACCGAGTGAAGTTCTTGCCACTACTGTCCAAGGAAAGATACGGTTAAGAATCTTTCACCGATGGCTACAGTACTATAATACCAGTATCTAAAATATCCACTGCAAGATGCCTCAAAGACTATAGACTAGTAGCCTTGACGTCTATTATTTTTGAGCCACTCAAAGTAAATTTCCTAATGTGTACTTGGACCCATGTCAGTTTGCCTACAGAGCAAACAGGTCAGTGAATGATGCTTCATGGGGCTCCATGATATATTTCAAAGTGTAGAAACACCCAGCACATACTGTTCTGATAAGCTAGCAGACACGGGTATTAATCAGACTGTGTGTTATTGGCTACTGGATTTCCTATCTGATAGGAAGCAGATGGTGAAGCTGAAGGATACCATCTCTAAGCCTATTACCCTGAGCACAGGAGCTTGTCGGGGTTGTGGCTCCTCTCCTTTGCTCTCTGTACACAAATCACTGCATTTCAAATTCAGATTTAGTCAGAATATTTGAATTCACTGATGATAGTACTCATAGGGCTCATCAAAAACAAGGATGAATTGGTATACAGGAAAGAAGTACTGTAGCTGAATTAGTTGAATGGTGTAGCCATTCAACCTGGAACTAAATGTCAATAAAACAAAAGAACTTGTGATGGCCCCTAGACGAAGCAAGGGTGTATTCTCACCACCATTTTGGCCAGGAAAACTCACCAGAGGCTGTTATTTCTTAGACAGTTAGAACAGTTTGGAGAGACACAGGAAACAATGGCCCTCTTCTGCAGATCTGTCATTGAGTGTTTTGACCTTTTCCATCACTGCGTGGTATGGCAGCACTTCTTCCCAGGAAAAGAAGCAGCTAAAGACAGTAGTGTATAACACCTCCAAAATTGTAGGAAGCCAACTTCCTTCTGTAGAGTAAATTTACTTATCTGGACTGAAACACAAAGCTCTGAAGATCCTTGCCAACCCTGCCCACCCTGTCCAACCTCTGTGGACTTTTAAGGGGGCTTAAGTCTGTCAAGACAAGGGCTACTAAGTTCCTTAACAGCACCTACCCAGAAGCTGTGAGACACCTAAAATCTGCACTTTATTTTTGAAACTTTAGCACAGCTCATTGTTATAATATCAGGTATCACTGGTATTTATTTTATTACAAGTGTGTGTTTAGGCTGGTACTGTACACTATGTGAAGATGTGTTGGGAGGATACTGTCTAAAATTGGCTTTATGTTGTATATTTGTATTGTATGTCTTTTTATTGTATGAGCTCAGAAAACCAAATTCCATTAAACTAGTTATGTTTATAACATATTAAACTTGAACTTGGAAACACAAGCAATCCTGATTCATTTTATGTCTTTAGAAAAATATGGTAAATCACAGAAAACTGCAGATGCTTTGCTATATGAGTTGCAATTGCTTACTTAGGGATATTCTCTCATCTCTCATGGGTTTCTCGCACTAAGTGTAGAGATACAAGGTATAGATAGAAGGTCAAAGGAAGGGACAGTTTATGACACAACATACAATATATGTATCTTTATTTTTTTCCATATCAACCATTCACTTTGTATTAAGTTATAAACTAAATGTGAATTTTTACCAAAAGGAGATGTCAGAGGTATTTAATGGTTGCCAAATCATGTGATCAGTCATGTTTATTCAGTTGTTGACAGTAAGTAGGCTGTTACTCCTTAATGATGATTCATGAGCCTACAACATTTTACTTTATATATATATTCCAACATATATAAATACTGTACATGCATTTTACGAAAAATAGAATTTAGAGTTCCTTTTTTTAATTACCACACTGTGGGGATGCTTACCACGCTGTGGGGATTTGTGTTTTTTCGAGTGTCATACTATGGGGAGGAAAATGGTGCCGACAAGGATGGCTGCCATCCAGCAAGCTCTCGTCTGTTTTTGTGTTTTTTATACTGTTAACTGTCCATAATGCTTGTTTGATGATCAGCTATGATTGACAAAAGCTAATGGACATAAGATCGACTCAATGAGGTCTTCACCGTATATGATGACAGATTACCTGGACTATGGAGTCTTACTATGGAGGCTTGTTTTCCCACGGGACATTAAGACCTGCAATGTGCTAGTATTTACTGAAACCTGGCTCAAAACACTGCTATTCTACTGGGAGGTTTTTCCGTGCACAGTCATGACAGGACAACAGATTTGGGGAAGATCAAGGGCTGATGGGTATGTTTCATGGTTAATTACTCCTGGTGCACAGACGTGGAGACTATTACATCGTCATGCACCCCACATCTTGAACACCTGACAAATTTAATGTCGCCCCTTCTATCTACTGAGGGAGTTTACACTGATAGTCCTCATGGTAGTGTATATTCTGCTGCAGGCTAACACCACAAAAGCACTGAACACCTAAGCAGACATGAAAACTCATACCCCGAGGGTGCATACATCACAATGGGGGACTTCAATAGTGTGAACCTGAAGAAAATCATGCTAAACCCGCATCAGCATATCAGTTGCCCGACGCGTGGAACAAACATGTTGGACAACGTTTACATTCCTTTCCGGGATGGCTACAAAGCCCTCCCCCAACCTCCTTTCGGCAAATCAGATCACACCTCCACCCTTCTACTCCCTACTTATAGGCAGAAACTAAAGCAGGAGACACCTGTGACAAGGACCATTCAGCACTAGTCAGAGGAATCTGACTCTATTCTAAGTCACTGCTTTGCCACTACCGACTAACAGAACGTCATTAACCTGTACGCAGACTATGTTACTGGCTACATCAGCAAATGCATAGAAGATGTTGTCCCCAGGATTACTGTTTGCACATTCCCAATCAAAAACCTAGGGTAAATGGTGAAGTACACGCTAAACGTAGAGCTAGAACACTGGAGACAAGGACAAGTACAGAAAACCCAGATCTGATCTAAGAAAAGTATAAAATATATAAAAATATAACTACAGAGTGAAAATGGAATCACACTGTCATGAGGACCAGAACACTTGGAATATGTGGCATGGAATCCACACCATCACAGACTACAAAGCGAAACCTAGCAACACGACACACACCGCCTTTCCCCCTGATGAACTACTGTAAATTCATTTCACTCGGTTCAAAGTCCATCACACAGAACCAGCTAAGAAAATCCCAGTAAACCAGGGGAATACCCACTGTCTGTCTTCAGAGCTGACGTTGTACAAAGTCTTTAAAAAGACTAATCCACTCAAAGCTCCTGGCCCTGACGCTATCCCCGGTCGTGTACTGAAGGCTTGCGCAGATCAGATCTTATCTTATCACCTGCAGACATCTTCACACACATATTTAATCTCTACCTTAATGCATAGTCCCCTCTTGCTTTAAGAAAACCACCATCGTCCTGATCCCCAAGAAAATCATTGTCAACTGCCTAAATGACTACCGCCCCGTTGCACTCACATCTATCATCATGAAATGCTTTGAGCAGCTGATCAAAGTACACATCACCTCTTCACTGCCTGACACCTTGGACCCACTGCAGTTTGCAGACCGACGGAACAGATCAATTGAGGATGCCATCGCCACTGCTCTACATACTACCCTTTTACACCAAGATAATAAAGGAATGTATGTGAGAATGTTGTTTGTTGATTACAGTTCAGCATTCAACACCATCATACCCTCAAGGCTTATCACCAAGCTCCTGGACCTGTAGGACTAAGCTCCCCTCTCTGCAATTGGATCCTGGATTTTCGTTGTCATCCGCAGGTGGTGAGAGTAGGCACAAATACATCCTATGCCCTGACTCTGAACATAGGTGCCCCCATGGTTATGTACTCAGCCCTCTCTTCTACCATTCATTTATGCATGACTGAGTCGCCAGGAACAAAACAAACTCCATCATTAAGTTTGCGGATGATACAATGATCATCGGCTTGATCACGAACGGTGATGAGTCTGTGTACAGGGAGGAGGTAGAAAGGCAAGGTACTCCAGAGGGTGGTGAAACTGGCTCAAAACACTACCGGCTGTGTGCTATCGAATATCGATGATATCTACTCTGTTAGATGTCTCAAGAAGGCCAGGTCTATCCTCAGGGACTCTGACTCTGAACTTGTTCTTCCTACTAGCATCTGGAAAACAATACCGATGTATACAGACCAAGACCAACAGGTGTCGAAACAGCTTCTTCTCCCAGGCAATAAGACTGCTAAACCACCAACCACAGCAGACACCTGCAATTACCCAAATGGCCGCTGGTGAATAGGCAACCTACTTGACCTGCTAGGGTGCACCGGCACCCTCCTGTCACTTTGCACTCTCAGATTGATTGATTGGTGAGTTTCACCATGTAGTAAATACTGTCCCACAAGGAGTGCATTAGGAGTGCATGTTTCAGTGGTCTGTCACCGTATATACAGTATCTTGCAGAAACTATCAGGGCTCCTATGATGAACTAGTGGTCCCCTTTTGGAGACGCCTGCTCAATATCTTTCAGCTTTCAGCTCCCATGTATCAACTCAAGTTCAAGTCTTTCACAGTCCGTTGGGGGAACTGAAAGAGCTGAATTCCTATCAAACTCTATTCCTCTTCCTTAAAAACTATTAATCACATTTCCAGGGACACCCTGACACACTGAACCAGACTCATTCCTTAATAAATTGCCAGGCTTCCCCTTAAATGGCAAGGTGCAGTATATGTCCCTTGTCTCCTTGGAGACCTACTGGCTACTACACCTACAGTACTACATTGCTTAATATGTTGTATCCCTGAGCACCCCATTTCAAACTATAATCTTCACTACTCAACATCTCTACAGAAACTATGGAAATGCAATTTAAATCCAAGCACACACACACTGTAGTGGAGAAAATTCTAAATTCACTATGGATCTATCACTCATTACCTAAACCAATTTCATGGATTACTTGCATTTTCTTTCATTAACTCTTTAATCCTTCAGTCTTGGCTTTAGAACTACAGGCTAGCTGCTGATGTTAAAGCACAAGACTGAAACAATTACTGCTGTGCTCTCTAAACTCCTTACAGTTCATTTTTTACTCCTGACTCTCTCCCTGAAGTACAGGAGCTTAGACACTGCATCAGTGTCCTGCTCCTGACTGCTGTTATATCCTAATTGCAGATCCTGTGGAAAGTTCTATTATCCAAAGGGCCAATCAGATGAATCCATGTTTTACCTCTGAAATTTCATTCCACATGATTCTTATCAGCCAATTAAGACAAGTGTGTCCAATTTACCTCCAGCATAAAGACTTTTCACCCAAGCCTCAGCTGGCACCATCACACACCAAAAAAAACTTTGGCCTGACTGTGAAGTTAAAAATCTTTTTAAGCAGGAAAAATGAATCTTTTTTCCCAATCTTACTGTATGTCGGATTCCAGTCCAGGTTTCAACCAAATCGTGTTGCTCAGTCAAACTTCAAAAAACAATTTCCATATCTTTCTCTTTAAGATCACTGTATTTCTAACTTCCTCTTCGACTCTCTTATGCTAGTCAGTTTGTTAATTTTCTTGGAAGGAATGTCCTCTTGCACATTTTGGGACATTTGTAGGTATTAGAGGGAAGCACTCCGTCTGCCCTACTGTATATGCTCCTTAGCTGTCAAGCCTGCCATAACCCACCTTTGTTCATTCCTTATTGGATGAATATTTATTTGCGTTTTTGACAGGATTAACTGTTCTCCTCTCCCTCACATGAAACAATCTTCAGTCAACCTTGGTGATATGGTCAATGCTTTACTTTTGAAGGACGTTAGTCATGGTTTCAGGATGTGTCATTGGTGGGTTTTTTGGTGTAATTTCAGAGTAAATGGTTCGTGACAGGAAGAAGAAAGAAGAGATGAGCAGGCAGCATGAAAGACTACAGTGAATTCTGGATTGGTTTGTCCTAAAGGCTTTATTTATGGACAGGATTGGCATGGACTAAAGCCTGTCTTCATCTTTAACTTCTGTGAAAATTTTTTAATCCTTAACATAACAAAGAATGATTATTAACAACAAGAAATGATGTACACTGAAAGTCCAATTTTCCACTGTGTACAGATGTGGAGTTGCCTAGTGTACTTACTGTGCAACACATAATTTGCCAAAGTGGAAAATAGGGACTTGAGAATTTCACTGTGTTTCTCAAAGGTTACAATAGTGTGATCAAGTGCTAAGCAACCACTAGTCTTTGTGTGAACTTTTCTGTTGTATTTTTATATGTGGCAAATAATAAACTTTCTTCAACATTTACTTCTATCACAGGTTATTCAATACAGATGCAGCCATTCAAAGTGCGCGTTACAGACACGTACCGCAGGTGGCGTCGCTCAGTGTGACGCAAGATGACGCGTGGCACCGCAGTACATGATTGGTTGACCAACAGGGGTACTCGTGGTCCGTTGGTCTGTCGTAGAAAGACTTACAGTACAGTAAACGTCTTTGCTGTGCCCGTTGTAGATATTGAATTTTACCACTGAAGGGAAATCTTAGTAGCTGAGCATAAAAAGAATAGGAGCATACTGTAACGCGTGTGAAGGCCATAAACGATATTAATTTTGGAACATAAACATACAGTATATAGCTGGTCTTGGTACTTTAAAGAAAAAAATACACACCAGTATTCCATTTCTCCCTAACGATTTTAAGCATCGAAGTATTTAACTAGCATGTGAAATAGCGTGTGAAAAAGTGGTAGTTTTAAGCTTTTCTGCTAATATAATATGGAATCGCGTATCTAAAGAATTTAATAACGGTATTCGTGTGCTGCGACAGGGCTGTGTAGGGCTGTTTCGCCTGCCTGTTCATGCGAGCTGTCTTGTAGCCGACTGGTCTAGGTGCGTGACTACCAGCTGGTAGGTTGTGTGTTTGAATCCAGCTGGTGCTAGACTTTTCTTTTAACAAACATTTCTTCGAAAAAATAGAATAGCGATATTATGGACAATCAATTGACTTTTATATTTCAAAATATCGCAACATGATCGATATTTGCGATATTTTGAACATATCTTCCCTTCTGACAGCGGTTCCTGCTTCTATTGTGTGTGTGTGTGCAACAGAGTAAATTTTTATAGAGAAATGGAGGCTGGACAGTATGCGTTACAATATAAACATTTATATTGATTTAAATCGTGTTCTGATTTAAATCGCAAACGCGTGTTTAATTATATGTGTTTTTTAATCATAATCAGGCTAATGCAACATAAATTGATACAGTATCTTTGTCTTCTAAGTATCTTAATAAACTTTCAGCATAGCTTTCTACCCGTCAAGATTTATATTTCTTGGGATTTTGGGATCAAATGTGGAAGGATTAGATTATAATCGTTTTTATTTGTCAAATACGTGATTGTATTTCTGAATGTTATGTGACACCTACAGTAGTTCACTGCTTTAAATACATCGAATTAAGAAAGTTATGTGTAGCACTTTAGAACTTTTTTCTGAACCAGGGAAAATCTGATCATGTTTCTCTATAACAATAATAAAAAACTTTATTTTACATATCGCCTTTAAAAGTGGCACCTCAAAGCAATACAGTAGATCGAAAAACAGTTAAAAGGGACCAAATTAAATACCAGACAATCGCAAACGTGTTTTCAATAAAATTATTTTATTCATTCAGCAGTTTGTGAGAGGGACATCCAGCAGGGAGAGACACACACACCGGTTTTCATTGACAAAATTGTTTTTTTTCAATTCCTCTTGTCTAACAGGAATGTTTTGTTTGTGGACAGACTGTTAGACAAGAGGAAAAGACCGCCTCCTCCTACGAAGCATTAATCGCGTATCTAAGGAAAATTGCAGTATACCTTTGTTCATGCACATCATTATACAGTACAGTATCTCAATTTGTATTTCGATAAAAAAAAATCGTTTGCCCAGCCACTACTGTTGTTATTGTTTTTATCCTGTAAAGCGTTTCCTTTTTCTGCGTTTTCCATTTCCTTTTTCTGATCACTCGCTTTCTGGATACACATCTCACCTGTCCTGTTCTTTGTTTTCCTGGTTTGCTGATTATGCCTGCTGCGGTCCACTCCTACCCTCACACCTAAAGAATACTATTTTAAATTTCTTGGCGCAGTTCATTAACCCTTGTATGTGCTGTCCGCGCTGAATATGCAATTAAAAAAAAGTAAAAAAACGCGCTCAAAATACAATTTATAGCTTAATAAGATACACTCCACAGGCAAAATTAAAGACGATTAAAATCTGTAATCTTTCCACTTGTACTGTGAGTCATCGGACAGTTTCTGCTTTGTGTAAGGATGGTGAGAAAGCTGTGCTCAATGTATTTAAGGGACTTAAAAGTTAAAGGAGATGCTTCATATTGCTTGACTAATTTTAAAAACCAAGTTATAAATGCAGACGCTCCCTCGGTGCCGCGCCGGGTGTAAATATCAAAGTATACATTTGATTATGTGTGTTTTTTAATCATAATCAGGCTAATGCATTTCTACATTTTCTGTATGAACCAGCTTAGAGGTTCATACAGAAAGACAGCTTGTGTTTAAATTGAGTGTAAGGTAATTTATGCTTCTAAAGTCATGGTCAGCATTTATTATTGTACTGTGCTGTAAACTTTTTCTGTGTCTAGTCACATTATTTTATAGCGTTTTTATTGCGTTATTAAATCCGGTGGCGCTGTGTGTTAGTTTCCTGACTCCCATTATTTAAACTGCGACACTGATCATTCATCTCTAAATAAACTTTATTTTATATAGCGTTTTAAGCGAATAGGTAATTAGATTGCTCATAAACCTAATCGCTTTTTCTACATAAACACAGCGTGATTGCTCTCTGAAAATGCTTTTCCTTTATTTTTAAAGTAGGCTCAGATTTCAACTATAGATCGTATTATTATAAACTTTCTTGGAAAATGTATTTTATGTAAACCATGTTTGCTATTAATTCATTTAGGGCTAAAATACGTTCATTGTCTTCCAATCGAGTCGAGTTGACATTGGAAGCCTGCCACACCCGGACTGTTAAACCAACGCATTAGCACGTCAAAGCCCGTATTGGTAATGAGCCAGTATTGTCTTTAGTATTCCCCCCCTCTCCCCTCAATTCAATTCAATTCAAGGTGTTTTATTTGCATGACAGATGGGTACAAGCAGTGTTGGGTATGTATATTGTAATGCTTACGGCAGACAGGCACTGTGTAAGAGCCGGCGCAGCAGAGCAGCGCACCGAGGGAGCGTCTGCATTTATAACTTAGTTTTTAAAATTAGTCAAGCAATATGAAGCATCTCCTTTTACGTTTAAGTCCCTTAAATACATTGAGCACAGCTTTCTCACCACTTAAGATTGCTTTTGATACCATCCTTACACAAAGCAGAAGGGAGATCTTAGTGCCTGAGCATAAAAAGAATAGGAGCATACTGCAACGCGTGTGAAGTCCATAAACGATATTAATTTTGGAACTTAAACATACAGTAGATGGCTGGTCTCGGTACTTTAAAGAAAACATACACACCAGTATTCCATTTCTCCCTAAACATTTTAAGCATCGAAGTCTTTAACTAACGCGATACCAGAGTCAACAAGCATACTTTTAGAATTTGATTAAAAGGGAATATAATATGGAATCGCGTATCTCAAGAAATTAATAACGATATAATTATATTAATGTTGCAAAAGAACTGCAACGGACATAAAAACTCCCTTGCTTTTAACAGAGCGTTCCATAATTTCTAACTATGAAAAAAGTCAGGTGAAAGGATTTGTAAACATATTTTGTTAAAGCGAGTCAGTTTTTTCCGCAACACATAAAAGACATTTTTCCAAGAAAGTTTAGCCTTTGTCACTAATGAAACCACTAAATAAAGACATAAATATAGAAATCTTAAGATTTGTTTTATTTAATGTTGGTAGCAGGATGAACTGTCAGAGTGTATATTTTGTCGCAGAGTTGCTGCAAGATGTTAACAGTGAAAAAGGTATTTAGAAATGAGTTATTTCAAGATGAAAATTTTCAGGATAATTGCAAATCTAGCAGGATAGAGAAAGCACAGAAAACTGGCAGTTAGATTGATCAGATTAGTATGAAAAGTCATTTAGCAAAGGGAATGAGAAGAGTGACAAACTAGTATACTTTAGATCTTTTTAAATCTGATCATGTTTCCCTATAACAATAATAAAAAACTTTATTTGATATATCACCATTAAAGGTGGCATCTCAAAGCAATACAGTAGATGTAAAAACAGATAAAAGGACCACAGATTACAAAGTAAATGCATATAAGAAAGACAAGCAGTTAGAGGTGCTACCAAAATTAGAAAATGAAGCAGATACAGACACTAAGTCTTCTGAAAAGAAGGTTCTGAGGTTAGATTTAAACTGGCCCTGGTGTGTGTGTGTTTGTGTCTGTCTGTCCTGTGATGGACTGGCGCTATGTCCAGGGTGTATTCTGCCTTGTGTCCGTCGCTTACTGGGATAGGCTCCAAATCCTCTGTACTGGATAAAGAGATTAGAAATGGATGGAAGTAAAGGCACTGTGTGGATGGAACTATACACAGTGTTAGAAACCCACTATGAAATGGCAGCATCTCACTGAGAATAAAACATTTTATAGTGCTGGCTTAAGGAAACAGCCTTTCCACCTCTCTTGCACATCAGTATTCATACCTAGTTATTTAAACAAATTGCCTCTAATTATAAACATCTTAATATGCTGGCTCTGTGGATCCGCATCAGCTATGTTTGCCCATTCCTTCAATTCATGTGCATCCAACACACAGTTCAAAGCTAGCAACTACACAAAATCTAAAATATGAGCTCTACTTGCCACTTACAATACCAACAGTACCAGCTAACTTTAGTAGTGACATTTTCATGGATCTTTTTAACAATAAAATTTACAACATCAGACTTCAGACACAATTAAACAGGCCTCAAAAAAGTCTGGTACAAACATTTTCAGCATGGAATAAACCTTTACTTTAATGGTATAAACCTTAAATGGATTCATATTCTCAATAAGATTTGGTGCTCAGTAACATGACTTAGAAAATGACAGAAGACATACGTATCATGCTTATCCTTCTATTTTTCATAATCGTAAAGTCCTTAAGGCAGTTACATTTTCTCTGTTCTGACCTGGAGTTACAGAGAAATTTAAATTCTAATAAGAGATTTGTAATGAGGAAAGTCATACCAATCACTCATACCAGGATTTGCAATTACAATACAAATACTTTCTTTCTGTATGTGTTTATTTTGCAGTTTGAGTCTATGGCATTCCTTTGGGGGTCTATACTCCAAGGCATGACTTTTTTATGGGAACATGACATTTTTTTAAAGTCTTTTAATGCAAGCTTCATATAAACCCTTAGCAGTGGTTACTGTCTGGAGCAGGTACTTGAATGGCACAGATTCATTGAAATGATTCAATTTCTTTTGAAAATATTTGGGATAATACATATTCCAGAAATCACAGCCGTTGAATTATCCAGAAATTAATTTCTCTCAGGGTGTATTTAACCCCTCATGGATGGCATTGTATGAAATGAGTTTGAAGTTCCCCATTTGCCTCTATTATGAGATGCTGTGGACACTATTTTATACATTTTAGGAGTGTCCATAGGAAGGTATGTTCTAGAAAGAGTGAACTTCTGTTTTGCCATTATTTTTAATAGGGGCGTTACATGTTTACACTTGGTGCTCCTACTAGAGGAGAGGATATGATTAATCTAGGCTTATCACAGAAACTGAAACACATCTGGTTGGTGAGTCTACTGTGGGTAAAATGTTACTGGTACCGCATGTTGTAAAGCTCGGTATTTTCTCTCTTGGCCTGACTTTTTTTAATGTCTGAGTGTTAGAATCCATGTTGTTGCTGGTAAGGGAATGGTAGGTGCTGTGATTGACACAGTCAAAGCCTTGTACAGAGATACCATTGTAGCTGTTTGACAGTATTTTAGATGCCCTTAGTTAAAAGCATGGGAGGAAGTACTGCCAAGGGAAGGGGGGGGAGCAAGGATTTTTTCTTTGAGTTTGTGAGGTTATTTTTTGTTATATTGTGTTTCAGAAAGCAAGAAAATAAGATTTACTGTATGATAAAAAGAGAAAGAGCTGGAGTAGATCCTCAGATCAGTTTGCTACCAGCAATCAAACAAAAAAATGGAAAGAATTGTCTCCTCCTGATTGGAACCTTTCTTACTGTCTTATTATAATTTATCAGGCTACCTTTTAATTTCCACTGAGAGAAGGAAGTCACTTGTCATGCAGCTATTTTATTCTTCATTGCACAATATGCTCTAAGTAAGCAAATGAAACATGAAATAAATCAAGAATACGATTAACATGAATGTATAAACATCCAAACTATACTTTATCACATTTAATTATTGGGTTAGCTTTTTATTGAGCCAAAATGTTATAAATGTGTGAACGTCTGTAAAATGGAAATATTTATATTTTTCTCTTTTCTGTTACCTGCCTGACAGCATTTTGTATCCCATTCTATATATTACTGGAAAATATTAGACCCAACCTAAAGAACTCATGGGGGTAGTGGGACACAGTACTGCAAAGAGTCTCCTAAAGGGACAGAGCTATTAGTACTTATGTGTTTGAGTCTGGAGAATATAGTAAACTCTAAACATTACGGAATGCATGGAATCGGAAAATATAAATTGCATAGTACACAAGACTTAACTGGTTTTATTCTAGCAAAGCAGACAAGACTGAGTCATGGGACTCAGAGGATCCAAGGCTAGACTGAGTATAATAGGCTTCGGGCTTCTATTGTGACATCTACTGTAAATTACAGAAATGTTAAAAGTAAACAAAATAAAGTAACTAAAATGTGGTCTGAAATCACCCCTTTAGACACCCCTTTTACTTCACTGGTGTCAGATATGAAAGGCAATAGTCTCCCGTTCTGTCTGCTGTGTGTTGCAGCAGAGGGACTCCCTGCAGCTGAAAGGGGCAGAGTAACTTGCATGCCCTCTAGTACAGTTTACACATGCACGACTTTAAAAGCTAGCAAGACAGGTTTCGATTCACATTAGCTGGCGAGCCTTGTTAAAAAACGAATGATAATGTAACATGCCACTGTTCATGAACAAAGTTATACTGAGATTTCCTAAGATACGCGATTAAAAAATAAATAAATAAAAATTTGAATCTCCTGCGGAACACATTCCATAAGAATCAACGGTTTTACAGTATATATCGCCTTTAAAGGTGGCTTCTCAAAACGCTTTACGGGATAAAAACAACCAGAACAGCAGCAACAACAATATTGTATTTCGTTGCATTTTGAAAACCAAGTAATAACTTAACTATACAGTACGTGCAAACGTTTCGTATGTTGCTGTCGTGAATGCCTGCGTACCCATAAGTATTTTATTTGCCTTGAGTCTGTCTACAGTATCTCTGTCCCACTACCCCCCTCTCTCCCTCAATTCAATTCAATTCAATTCAAGGTGTTTTATTTGCATGACAGATGGGTACAATTCTTGTTGGGAATGTATACTTTGATATTTACACCCGGCGCGGCACCGAGGGAGCGTCTGCATTTATAACTTGGTTTTTAAAATTAGTCAAGCAATATGAAGCATCTCCTTTAACTTTTAAGTCCCTTAAATACATTGAGCACAGCTTTCTCACCATCCTTACACAAAGCAGAAACTGTCCGATGACTCACAGTACAAGTGGAAAGATTACAGATTTTAATCGTCTTTAATTTTGTCTTTAATTTTGCCTGTGGAGTGTATCTTATTAAGCTATAAATTGTATTTTGAGCGCGTTTTTTTACTTTTTTTTAATTGCATTTTCAGCGCGGACAGCACATACAAGGGTTAATGAACTGCGCCAAGAAATTTAAAATAGTATTCTTTAGGTGTGAGGGTAGGAGTGGACCGCAGCAGGCATAATCAGCAAACCAGGAAAACAAAGAACAGGACAGGTGAGATGTGTATCCAGAAAGCGAGTGATCAGAAAAAGGAAATGGAAAACGCAGAAAAAGGAAACGCTTTACAGGATAAAAACAATAACAACAGTAGTGGCTGGGCAAACGATTTTTTTTTATCGAAATACAAATTGAGATACTGTACTGTATAATGATGTGCATGAACAAAGGTATACTGCAATTTTCCTTAGATACGCGATTAATGCTTCGTAGGAGGAGGCGGTCTTTTCCTCTTGTCTAACAGTCTGTCCACAAACAAAACATTCCTGTTAGACAAGAGGAATTGAAAAAAAACAATTTTGTCAATGAAAACCGGTGTGTGTGTCTCTCCCTGCTGGATGTCCCTCTCACAAACTGCTGAATGAATAAAATAATTTTATTGAAAACACGTTTGCGATTGTCTGGTATTTAATTTGGTCCCTTTTAACTGTTTTTCGATCTACTGTATTGCTTTGAGGTGCCACTTTTAAAGGCGATATGTAAAATAAAGTTTTTTATTATTGTTATAGAGAAACATGATCAGATTTTCCCTGGTTCAGAAAAAAGTTCTAAAGTGCTACACATAACTTTCTTAATTCGATGTATTTAAAGCAGTGAACTACTGTAGGTGTCACATAACATTCAGAAATACAATCACGTATTTGACAAATAAAAACGATTATAATCTAATCCTTCCACATTTGATCCCAAAATCCCAAGAAATATAAATCTTGACGGGTAGAAAGCTATGCTGAAAGTTTATTAAGATACTTAGAAGACAAAGATACTGTATCAATTTATGTTGCATTAGCCTGATTATGATTAAAAAACACATATAATTAAACACGCGTTTGCGATTTAAATCAGAACACGATTTAAATCAATATAAATGTTTATATTGTAACGCATACTGTCCAGCCTCCATTTCTCTATAAAAATTTACTCTGTTGCACACACACACACAATAGAAGCAGGAACCGCTGTCAGAAGGGAAGATATGTTCAAAATATCGATCATGTTGCGATATTTTGAAATATAAAAGTCAATTGATTGTCCATAATATCGCTATTCTATTTTTTCGAAGAAATGTTTGTTAAAAGAAAAGTCTAGCACCAGCTGAATTCGAACACACAACCTACCAGCTGGTAGTCACGCACCTAGACCAGTCGGCTACAAGACAGCTCGCATGAACAGGCAGGCGAAACAGCCCTACACAGCCCTGTCGCAGCACACGAATAACGTTATTAAATTCTTTAGATACGCGATTCCATATTATATTAGCAGAAAAGCTTAAAACTACCACTTTTTCACACGCTATTTCACATGCTAGTTAAATACTTCGATGCTTAAAATCGTTAGGGAGAAATGGAATACTGGTGTGTATTTTTCCTTTAAAGTGCCGATTCCTGGAATCTGACTGGCTGACACCCCTCTGAAGTGGTTCCATAAAATCTGGTATACGGAAAAGAAAGCGTTGATAAATACAAGTGTCTTTTAATATACTCTTTGCTGTGCTCTTGAGGATCCTTGTGATATTTTAAGCTCTAGTTGAATGATAGGTGTCGCATTTTAAATCATTTTCGTAGTTAGAAATTATGAAACGCCCTGTTAAAAGCAAGGAAGTTTTTATGCCCGTTGAAGTAAAACAAAATGCCTGACAAAGTATGGCTTGGACAGATTCCAAGTGCTTGTACAAATGTGCTAAAGAAATTATACTTTGAGTATACAGCTTGTCCAAAGTCATCCATTATTAATACTATTAGTAATATCTTCAGTAAAGGCTTTGATGCATAAATATTTCTGATAAAGGTAGGTTGTGTACTTTTGTCCAACTGAGCAATCTTGCTTTCATAAAATATACCAACATTTTAATGACTGATGATTAACATGCTGTAATACACAGTTCAAAATTAAAGGCTCAAATGCTGTACATGAGAGGTTAAGCTCCCCCTGGCGGTTTTACAAGGCGACGCCGGATAGTTAACCACGTGACACCACGTTAACTGCGTCATACCGCGTGATACTGCGACACGCCCACCGGGGTATGCCGCGAAATACCTCACTCATTTTGAATGGCTGCATCTGTATGTGCAATTTTAGCTTTTTGCCATGGATTATAAACTGTTGTTATTGTTGTTTTGGTAAATTGTAGTCTGTGATTTATCTCTATTTTCTCAATTGAGGACACAACTTCTTGTTGCTTCAGAAATATTATGAAGAGATGTTGAAATGCAGTACAAGTTTTTTTATAGATCATTGTTCTTTTTATTTTTTCTATCATGGAATCAGTAAACTGTAATCTGCAATGAACACCACCAGTCCAACTGGAAGAGCAATGGTGAAACAATTGTTTTTACCCTGATTTCCATCTTAAAGGACATTGTGTTCTGTCATCACAGAGTTCAGCTGTACAAAGAATATAATTGACTGATCTAAATAATGTAGAAAGGATTTCTATTTTCCCCTTCAAATTGCACTTCAAAAAACAGAATGGGGTTAAATTCAATGTTTACTGAAACATTTCAGTAATCAGAAATCAACAATAGGTAGGATTAAGATGAGGTTGTTCTCATCTGTGACATTATTTCATCATTCGGATACATATTTCTGTCAAGAAAAATATGAAAGTGACATGTGGAGGCCATGTCATACATTCAATGCAAATACCCTTATGTAAGTGATAAGTAAATAATGTGTCCAGCATTATAATGCTGGACATTCGAATTTCATGTAACTTATTATGAAAATAATTTAGTCCGAATTTGTTAATGCTGTTTTTGGGTTGTTATGTTCAGTTGAACAAGTCAAAGCTAATCATGTCTACTTCCTGCCAGCCCCGAAGTCTGATAATTTCACATTGCAATATTCCTGGCAAAAACAGTCCCATACTATGGTTTCTAACTTCTTAATTCTTTCTTGACTTTTGATTAAAACCTGTGAACCTGTGTGTTGTTTAAGCATGGAAACACTTTTGCACATATAGTACAAAATATAAACATGCATTTATGGAAATCGATATGTGGAGTTCTAGGGCAGTGGTTCTCAAAGTTCTACGATCCTAAGTTTTAAAGATCTGTGGACCACTTACACCAAGTCACAGATGGGTGGACCACCTATGCCTACGTCCACTTCTTACCCTGTAAAAATCATCACCTATTAATGTACTAAAAATAACTAATATTAAATTAAATTTGATGAAAAGTACTAACATTTTTACAATCAAAGCTGCATATTTTGCAAATGTTTTTATTACTTAAAAAGTTAATGTGAAGAATGGAGCTGCTTTTGTTGAGCAACCAGAGAAGTGATATCTGGATGCAAGCTGGACAACATTAGTCTCATGTCCAGAAGAGGTTGAAGACATTACATCAAGGACAACTTCAGCTTCCTTGCACATCACATTTATCAAGCTGTTGGAATTGGAATTACAGCACTGCTGGTATGGTGCACAAATTACCTCACTTGCATTTTCACTTCTAATCTGCACTTTACTCACACTTGCGCTGTCACTGTTTTCGCTATATTTGTGGTTCAGAGTCCCAGATTTGAGCCAGTGCTCCATAATAACACTTCTGTTTTGACTGCATCTTTAAATTACACTTTAAACTTTCAAACTCAAAGTAAGATATTCAAAAGTGAGAACAAAATGGTACGAACAATAATAAGTGCAACGGTCGAAGCACTCTCACAAAAACGTAAACAGCGTAACCACACAATCATGACAACTAGCGATGCACAGTTTGACTTGGGTTAAAAAAAAGGATTTCAGATCGGGTTTGGCGGGTGTGGGTTGATATATGACCAAAAGCAAAATATTGCAGAAAACCGATCATTTGTATCTTAAGTTAAAGTGATTTTAAAGTTTAAAACTGACGTTTTACCATATTTATGCTCCCATTGGTTGTATCACAAGGCAAAATGGGAGAAAAAGTACAGTAAGCAAATGGACAACAGTATTTTACAAAGAAAAAAAACATAATGGCTGCTGTATCTTCACATGAAGCAAAAAATAACATGGAGGCGGGTGTAGAACAATGAACTATATATTAAAGTAAAGTTTGGTTGTACAGAACATCACACTACTGATCCAACATCTTACTCTCATGCTAGCTCTCTTCAACTGTCCTGAAGCTCCCCAGTTCTTCCCATTTTTTTCCTTCGCTTTCTGGCGCCAAAACTATAATAGCCGGGTGACTCCTACAACTCTGATTGGATCCGATGGACTATTACTTGTAGTTCCAAATAATAGTTACACATTTATTTATATATATATATCACTTTAATACACTCCCCCCTTCTTAAGCTAACAACTGTTGTTTCTCAATAAATGTTCACAGTATGGAATAACAGAACTTTTCTTTACATACAACAACAAAATCCCTAGTCTAGGAAGTTCAGGGTAGACTGCTCGACTTCCGTGAGATCAGGGCGCATTCTTGCCCTTTCTGAAACTTGATCTCACTCCTATCTAACATAGTCTTTCAAGGAGGTGGGAGAACGTCTCTCTCATGTGGAGCGTCGAACAGGCAGTGCGACGGTAAGTCTCCACTCTCCGGGGACGCCTCCTCTGGTTCCTGCGGTGCCACAGGAGGATCGCATTCTGTATCAGAACTCTCCTGAGGCCCAACAAGTCCTTCTGGAAGAGGCTCCAGCTCTTCTTGGTATTCTCTATCTCCCACTGAGGATCTGTCTGGTGATGGACTTGGATCTAAATAACATTTTCTGATTTAATCAACATGTCTCCGCATTCTCTGTCCAATTCTTAGGTTCACTGTATATGACCTGGCCTGAGCACGTCTGTATGGAAGCAGGTATCCATTTTGGCCCCAAACTGAAGTTTTGCACGAATACTGGATATCCTGGTAAAATACTTCTCATTTTAGCTGTTTTGTCATGATCCAATTTTTGCTTCATTTGCTTCCGTTCTATTTTAGTCTTAAGGTCTGGCTTCAGTAAATCAAATGCAGATCTTAGTCTTTGGACATCAGCATTTCTGCAGGTGATGATCCTGTTGTTACTTGAGGCGTGATACGGTAGCTGAACAAGAACCTCAAAACTCTTGTCTCCGTACTATCTACTTGCATTTTTCTCGTCCCCTCCTTGAAGGTCTGGACAGCTCTTCCTGCCAACCCATTAGAAGAGGGATGCAAGGGTGCAGATGTTACATGGTAGATTCCATTTTACTTCATAAATTTAGAAAACTCTGAACTTGTTAAACATGCGTCATTGTCTGACACCGACATCTGCGGTAATCCATGGGTACTGAAGCTTCGTCTCAGCTTTTCAATCGTTGCCTGTGTGGTGGAAGTCTTCATGGGGAAGATGTCCATCCACTTTGAATGGGCATCAATGATCACTAGAAACATATGTCCAAGGAATGGTCCTGCATAGTCCACATGATTCCGAGACCATGGCTGTTCAGGCCATTCACATGGGTGTAATGGTGCATTCGGTGGCACTTTCCTATTTTGCTTACATTTGCTGCATCTATTTACACTTACACGAGGCCATCCTCGTAAGAAATATTCGTGCACTTACGACAGTATGACATCCTTCGCTGTCCACTTCTTGATTTGTGCCATGTTTACTGGTGCATCATCCACCATGCCCAACATTAGAACTAAGCCTTGTAACTCTTCGTCCTCACCTTTTTCTGGAACTGGAAGTCTACTAAGTGAATCTGCACTGCTGTGGTCTTTGCACGGTTTGTAGACAATTTTGTACTCATACTGTATGTATGTAGCAAAACTGCCCATCATTGGATCCTGGGTGAAACCATCTGAGGAACCGGATTCATCTCGTTAAATAAAGAAATTAGAGGTTTGTGGTCTGTACAAATGGTGAACGTTCAACCATATAAGTACTTGTGGAATCTTTGAATTCCAAAAATAACTGCTAGTTCTTCTTTATCCATCTTTTCTCAGCAGGTGTCAGTGTTCTGGACATAAATCCAAGTGGTTTCTCAGCTCCATCTTCCATTTTGTGTGACAACACTGTGCCAACCGCATATGGTGAGGCATCACATGATATAATCAACTCTTTGTCTGCAGAATAATGAACCAACACTGTTGCTGACTGGAGTAGTTCTTTAGATTTCTTGAAAGCTTTTTCTTGTCTTGAGGTCCAGTTCCACTCAGCATCCTTTCTAAGAGACTCGTGCAGTGTTGACAGCAGTGTGGAGAAATTTGGAAGATAGCGATTGTAATAATTGAGCAACCCTAGGTAAGCCTTGAGCTCTGTAACATTTGTGCACGGTGGGGCCTCCCCTATAGCTTTAACTTTCTTTTCTAGAGGATGCAGTCCCTTAGTGTCCACTTAGTGTCCTAAATAATGGACAGCAGTGTGCATTTGCTTCGTTTCAGACGCAATCCGGATGCTCTTCTTCATTTGCTCCTGTTACAAGAATATTGTCCAAATATACTGCACCCTTTAGGCAACAAGCCTTCCATCATTCTTTGGAATATTGCCAGCGTAGAGGATACCCCAAAAGGCAGTCGGTTATAAGTGAACATTCCCTTATGTGTGTGTATTATCAGGTATTTCTTGGATCCTTCATCCATAACTATTTGTTGATATGCATGACTCATGTCCAACTTTGAAAATTGCTGACCTCCTGACAAAACTGCAAATAAGTCCTCCACTCTTGGTATTGGGTACTGCTCTAGCGAAGAGACTCTATTGACAGTTTATTATCTGTTCTTAATAAATCTATTTATTATCTATTATTCAGTTTATAATCTCCACAAAGTCTAATTGAACCATCTGGCTTCAGAATGGGCACTATGGGTGCGGCCCACTCCAAATATTTAACAGGAGTAATAATTCCTTCTTTCAATAACCTGTTGATTTCAGCTTCCTCTCTGGGGCGCATTGCGAAAGGAACTGATCTGGGGCGTAAAACCTTGGAGTAGTGTCGGGTGCGACATGAACTGTAGCATTTACCCCTTTTAAAGTTCCCAATTCATCTTTAAATACTTCCTCGTTCTTTGCTAGAACTTGTTGTAAGGTCAACCTCTCAGCTTTCACAAATTTTTCCCAAGTTCAGCTTTATTTCTTTCAACAGGCTTCTTGCTAATTTGACCTGAACCTTCTACTACAAAGAGTGGTAGTATTTTCAGTTGCGCGTTGTATTGCACTTTCACTTCAGCTGCACCCAGCACCTTAATGCTCTCCCCAGTGTATGTTTTCAATCTGAGAGATGTGCTTTTTAATGCGGGCCTTTCAGCACCTTTCCAGTTTTCTTTGAAATTTGTAAGATTCATTAACGTGACACTGCAACTTGTATCTAGTTCAAACGTAACCTGTTTTCCATGAATTTTCAAATCAACCATCAGTGGTTTCACTTTCTCATTTCTGTCTTGCACATTGTACATGGAAAAGGCTTGTGCTGCACCCTCTGACCTGTCTGTGTCTGTGGTTACGTGGTGCAAGCGGTTTCTAGAAGTTTCACTGCGTGCACTATTCTTTTCCCTTTGCTCTTGGTTTGTCTTTGCCCATTGTTTCTGCTTATTTCAGCATGCCTTTGCTGTGTGACCTATCTTCCCACACACATAACATTTTTCTTGCTTAAATCTACACTCGTATGGAACATGTTTTCCTGTACAGTGGTAGCATTCTTTATTTGGTGAAGCTGTCCACCTCTCGCGCTTATACTGCGGGCAGGCTGCTCCTCCCCCTTATACTGTTGCAGGCTGTAGTGGTAGCTTTAACCCGCAAATCCTGTACATTTTTGTTAGTTGCTTCCATGACCTGCGCTATCTTTAGTGCATTTTCAAACGTTAAATCAGTCTCGAACAATAGCCTCCTTTGAGTCCGGTCATCATTTATTCCACACACCAGTCTATCCCTGAGCTATTTTACGCAGCTCTGTCACATACTCAGCTATGGTTTTGCTATGGTTTGGTTTGGCCTCCTTGTGCGTGAATCAAATTTAAATCTTTGCACAATTTCACTCGGTTTGGGGTTAAAGTGATCTTTTAGTAGTATAACTAGATCTTCAAACGACTTGCTTCCTGGGTTATCGGGACTTACTAAATTCCTCATTAAACTGTACATCTGTGCACCGACCACGCTGATGAGAACTGCTCTTTTTTATCATTGTTTTCTATTCTGTTAGCAATAAAGAAATGTATCTCACAGTACTCCTCCCATGTTTGAACATTCTGATCAAATGCAGCGAGCGAGCTTATTGTCCCCGCCTACCTGATTCTGCTGTCCACCTCGTATGGAGAATGTCGTCAGTAGAAGCCGTTGTTTTTGTCTGAAATGCTTAGATTCACGCTTTAACTTTCATCCTCGTTGCCAAAATATGTTGTATCTTCACATGAAGCAAAGAATGATACTGAGGCAGGTGTGGAACAATGAACTATACAATATATTATATACTGTATATAAGTAAAGTTTGGTTGTACAGAACATTACTGTCAGAAACAGTTCTTTCCGGGCCCTATGCGGACGACACGATCCGAAAGGTGAAGAAACAATAGGGAAAAATATCATGCAGGAGTCGGTCAGGAGACAGGGGGGTGTGTCCATGCAGTGCTGGTGTCCGGGGGGAGTGAATCCAGGGTGAGCAATCCAAGGGTAAATCCAGAGGGGGAATCCAAGACGGGAGGTTTAGTCCAAGACCAGGGGATCCATCCGAAGTTAAAACCAGAACCGGGTCGGGACCGGCGGGGCAGGGAATCAGGAACAGGAAACTAAAACCATAACGGAGCCAGACGCAGCAGGACCCCGGGCTCTCACGATGCGGAAATCAATGAGAAGCCTCGGGCAAATGCCTGCATCTGGCTTTAAGGTGGAACTAAAGAGGGGCTGGAATAAGGAACAGGTGTGGGGAATGGGACATAACGAGGAAGGGCTGGAGCGCCCTTAAGAGGAGGAGTAATGATCGTGACAATTACACTACCGATCCGACATCTTACTCTCATGCTAGCTCTATTCCACTGTCCTGAAGCTCCCCAGTTCTTCCCGGTTTTTTCCTTCGCTTTCTGGTGCCAAAACTATAACAGCCGGGTCACTCCTACAACTTAGGAAAATGAGGGGTAGAGCCATCTGATGGACTATTACTTGTAATTCCTATTAATATTTATACATTTATATATATATACAGTATATATCACTTTACTACAATGGCAACCTCATTAGAGCAGATCAGGACACAACTCCAGAACAGTGAGATAAAAATAAAGAAGAGAGAGCGACAAAAGAGCCAGGTGGGAGACATTTGGCAAACTAGTTAACACAACACAAGAAAAAAGCACAGGTTACATTATCTGTATCTATTGTGAAGCACTTTACAAAAATGACAGTCACAAGACTAGGCTACATTAGTCTGTTTATAACAAGGAATCTGGATATGCTGTTTCAAATAATGTAGATCAAATGAATGTTCAAATATTGTTTGGTGTAATTTCTAATGGAGGAGATGGTCCGCCATAACTCAAGCTTCATTGAAACACAAAGGCAACAGAAGGGTCCAGCACAGGAGAATGAATGGAAACTTTGCCCTTTCGGCAGACCCTCAAGCCAGCCAAGTCGACTAGACTGGTGCTCACCCCATTACTGACATGCACAGTCCCCTTAATGGCTGGTGAAACCCCGATACCTAGAATCAACACACAACTCCATCCTCCCACATTTTACAGCTTGCAGTTCTTAACAGTGCTCCTAGGGGGAGCCCCTTCCTAGCAAACACTACAATATTCTGACCTCTGACTTAAATAGCGTAGACTTGCTTTTTTAAGAAAGATGATTAGGTCAGCCTGCGTACCACCTTGCGCATGCTCCCGGACCACTGGTGGTCCTCGGACCACACTTTGAGAACCACTGATCTAGGGGAAAAGCTGGGGGTGCTCTGCCCCTTCCTCTATCATTCAATTTCCTCTTCCCTATTTAAACCATAACCACACTAACACACACATCTAAAGTTTTGAATTAAAGTCTTTTGAGTTCGGAGCGCTAGACCTGTAATGGATCACATGCCTATTCTCTGCCATCCTCTGACAAACTTTCTTTCCTCCAATACCTTGAAGATTCACTAGTTGTTCGTTTTCTTGTTCGACCTCCTTGGTTCCAAATTAATCCACCTGTCCAACATTTCTTCTCCCATCCAGCCTCCCGCATTATGCCGCTCCACTGCCATGGATTCGCTGACTCGTCTTTGAAAGGACCGGTCTCTTTCAAAGCTCCTCAAGTTGCTCTCCAGCAGCTGTTTCATCTCAGTCCAACCGTTTTGATATTTTTCTCTACTCTTATACAATTCCATCCCATACAAAACAGTTCTTCCTTCTCCCTCTACTGTTGTTTCCTCAGCTCTGCCTACTGCAAAACGGGCAGCTCCTACTCCTTCTCTCAGCTCCCCAGTTCTGCCTTCTCCTCCTGCTCCTCCTCCATTGAGCTATCTAGTACATATTATTTCTAGTACATACTATTTCTCTTCAAATTTCCCAGCAGGTTTTCCAGATCCTTGAATCCCCTTCTCGCTCTCTAGCCGGCATTAAGTCCTATCTTCTTAAAACTTCCCTCCTTTCAGCTCCGCCTCCTGCTTCAGCCCAGCCTGTCTCTCCCTCTTCCCGACCTCGTGTCATATTTCACTCTCAGCACAGCTACCGCTGTAGATTCTATGCTGTTCTCAGGCCATCCTCGTTTCTGCTGCCAGATCCTTGACGGGGAAGATGTCTCATAGGAGATAAATGAAATTGACAGCTCTGAATGTGATTAGTCAGTAGTGGAATCTGGAGATCTCGCCGTTGCTCTAAATCCTGGGACCCACGTCTTCTCAAGTTTAACTTTGGGCGAATTTATTCTCTGTTTTCAGGAATGTCAGCTGTTCTTTCCACCTTCTCGAGCACCAGGAGTGGACCACTACTCCTGATCTTTGTTAAGGTGGTTCTTTGTTTTATGCCCAATTAAAATTTCAGACTGAATGAATTTGTAATTTAACCACTCTTTCTGTCCTAAGGCATGGTCCTATTTGCATATTCATGACTTAGTGGTCTGGCCCACTCTAGACTCAGCTGTCCTGCTGCTCTTCTCTCTTCCAAGTTCATGCACCCATTTGTATTCCCAACCAGGAACGTGCCCTTCAGGATCTCCCCTCACCTCTTGGCTTGTTTTCAATTCCATCTTATTCTTGTACCAATCTTCCTTCCTCTACTACTAAGCCTAAGATGATTGCTGCCTTGATTCCAGCTAAGCTTCGAAAGGTTTTCTCATTGGCTCCTTCCTTGAGCCTCCCCTTAGTCATACTGGATCACCCCTTTTGGTATTGCTTCTCATAAACTTTCCAGCAGAAAGCCTTATCATTTTAGATATGGTTAAATTTGCAGCTCACCTTCCTCCTGACAAGCTCTCTCACTTTCAGATTTAGAAATTATTACTAAATGCAACTTGCTATCCTAGTTACGGCATTAAAGTTACACTACTCGCATTATACCTCAAGGCAAATTTTTCTCCCATCTTCTCGCTTTCTACAACTTTCTGTCTCAATGCCCACATTACTTTATCATCTGACTCTCGGAAGGATATCATTAAGTGGGTCTTTTACTCGGCCACTGGAACTGCCTCTTTGTTGGTGACCTGTCTGTTTTCTGCAGTCTTGCAGTAATATTCAATGCTCAATCTTTTTTTGTAACTTCTGGCCCTCTCAAATTCAGGATCTACCTCCCCTTCACCAGATTCTCTGTATTCTGTTTTCCAGAATTGAATGTTTGACTCTGTGACCAGTCTCGTATTCCAGCTTCTCACTTTCTTTTCTAGGCTTCTAACCTAATCCACTTCGCTGCGGATATTTCAGTAACCAGGTACATGTTTTCGCTTCAACTGTGAGTTTCAATCTCCAACGCTGGTCTCAACCCTCAGTTTTACTCTCCTCGTTCCTTCAGAATTGGAGCTTCCACCAAAACTGCCCAAGCTATCTTGGATATTCAACTTATTTAAGCAGTGGGCCATTCACTCTCCTCTGCTCTCTACCTTCACATCAACACCACTCTCTCAGGAATTTCAGCTACTCATTATCTATTGCTAGTATGCCTAGAGAGGGGGTGTCTGTTATGCCGGGGCCACCAGAGGTTTTCCCCTCAATTGGTATGAAGGGTTTTTTTCCTCTCCACTGTTAAGGGTTAGGGTTAGGGTCCATTGTTTTATCTTGCATCTTTAATTATGCATTGGCACACACTTCGTTTGTCCTCACCGGTGTTGGGAGAGAAAGTGTTGGTCCAGGTCCCATCTTTGGGGGGTACTGTAAGTGAAGCTCACTTGCCCAACCTCAGGATGGCAGCACCACCTTGACCCTTTCTGGGGAGGTTCTCAAGCACGAACCAGATGGTGTCCCTGGCCACATTATTCTCGGTAACTCTAACTTACTATTTCTAATTCCCTTGGTCCCCTGAGGGCTCATCCTGGTTGCGAGGTAATGCCTCAAAAGCAACTCTCAGCTAGTCAGGGGACTTCTTACGCTTCCTTCTCGAGCAGCTTTCTATTCGTTCTCAACCCCTCGAGCAGCGCTTCTCAAAGTGATTCCTCCAGTCAGGAGTTCATTCTCTTCCCCCTTGAGGGATTCATTCCCAGTCATGAGGCAGCTCCTCTCATGCAACTCTCATCGAGTCAAGGGAGTATCTCCTCCTTTCTATCACCTGAGGGCATAGCCTGGATGTGAGGCAACGCCTCTCAAAGTGACCCTCAAGGAGTCAGGAGAGTCTTCCTCTTCCTTCCCTACCCCCGAGGGCCTAGCTCCCAGTCGTGAGGCAGCGCCTCTCAAGCGATTCTCCGCATGTTAGGGCTGTTCATGTTTTCATGCCCCGGAGGCTGCCGAGTCAGCCAACCTAATAGGTCACTCGGATGCTACTTTTCTTTATTTTACTATCCCCTGCTTTTCCCCTTGAATTACTATGCATGTATCATTACACTGTTAGTCATCTTATACTCAGCATACAGTATAAAGGAGGAATGTAAATATGTTCTAACATTATATAAATATTTCACAGCCTCTAAAAATCTAGTGTGTGTTTCTAAAAATCTAGTGTGTTTTATTAGTTAATTAATAATTAGGACTTAAGATACGGTTTATTTATTCAGCACTTCAGTTTATCTACTTACACAAAGAAAAACACATTAGAAAGAGCTGACTGTTTTACTGCAGGCTCCTTTTCTGTAGTGTAATTTACAAATTAAACAACAGATTTTGATGAAGGAAGAGAAGATGACTTGGAAACAGGAGAGTGAACAGAAAAACAGAGCTGAAGAGGAAGAAGTGAAACACAAAGGCCACTGGCACAAAATCAAATAAACACAAGCTTCTCTACAAAACTTTACTGTATGTGGGAGATTTTCAAAAACATAGTGAACATGTATTACAGCAAAAGCAGCATCGAAAGCAGAGGATTTTCAAATGGAATCCACATAGTTGAAAATAAATCATTGAAGTCTTCAAAGAGCAAATTGTACAGAAAAAATGCTTGATCCCTGCAGGTTGCTTACATCGCCATTGTTAAAAACTAAATAATAGGAATCCATTTCCGGGGAACATAATCTGTGTACATTCTTCTGGTCATGTTGAATTGATTTTCCTCTCGTATTCAGCTCCACTATAACACCATGATAAATAATGTTAAAATATGTACTGTAGCTACTTTATACTTAAAATTGTTACTTGGTAAAGAGGCAAACAACATATAAGTTTATCCATTTCCCTTTCAACATCTAAATGTTTCCCATTTATATCCCTAAGACACTTTACTTTATCCTTTACTGTTCTATTGTTGTTGTAATGTTGAGAGACTTAATTTATATTGGTCTCTAATGAAATATTATGCTTTATCTCTCTCGCCGCCTTGTGCTTGCAATGCATTGTATTCATTTTCTTTATTTGGGTCCTGTTTTTCTAATTGTTTGGCAAAGTGCTTTCTCCATATATTGTTGTTAATCGGTATAGTGGCCTTTTTGGGCCACTGTTTTCTAGCTTTGGATTAGCTTATTCTAGGGATGAATCTTGCATTCTTCAGGTAAAACAAGTACACTTTTGTCACTCATTCTCTACTGATTCAATATATCTCCTATCCATTTCTAGTTCTCTTAAGTTCTGTCTCATTCTTTGATTGCCTGCCCTATTGAAATAGTTTTTTTGGACACTGCAGAGTTTAAATCCATACACTAAAGCATAAACATATTCTGATTATAGCTCCTTAATGATTCTCTTGCTTTTATTTCCCTTGTTCAATCTCAGTTGTTTGAAAAGAGTAAGCCAGCTTTTCCATTTCATTTTTATAGTCAATGTCAAAGTCAATATTGCCAAACCAACCAAATATTTAGACATTTTGTGGTATACTCAACATAAGAGATAGAAAAAAGATACAAAAAGAGAGAGAAAAATCATACTGTAAATAATACACATTTCAAATACAAAATACAATATGATGCTACATTACACCTTCTATACTGTAGAATCCACAAATTTACCAATAAATCATTTAACGTATACTTTTACAGCAGTGTTAAGAGAATGAATAACCTCGGGGCATGTGCTCTTCCAGAACATCTCTGTTCTGTATTTGATACATCTTAATCTTCTTATCGCTGGAAGGAGCTCAAACAGGAAAAAAGCTAGGTTGGAGTGGTCACTGATTACCCTGAGTTTTTCTCTTTAAACGATGTTGAGTATATGGAAGCAACAGATGGTAAGTCACAGCGAGTTATTTAAGAAGCACTGTGGACCACTCTATCAAGCTGTTTTAGTAGCATCCTTGATGGTTTTTCCCAATCAGTGTGAGTGAAATTAACATTGTCTATTATAACCACTTTTGCCTTTGGAAACACATCCCTGATTTAATTATACAGTATAAGACTGCTTTATAAATAATATCAGAATTAGGAAGTCTATAGATTGCTCCTAATTCTATGCTCTTTAAATGATCTTTTAATTTGATCCATATACTGTAGATTCTAAGACCCTTGATTCATTTAGTTTAACATTCACATTTCAAAAAGTCTTTTTACATATATAGTGCTACACTTGCACCATCTATCCTGTCTCTTTAGAATATAGTGTGTCAACTAATAAATGTTGTTGTCACCAGCACTCTTAGCACATACCCAACCCTCATGGTAAAAGGAAGCATGGACAAATTTGTGACAAAATTTAAACTTGCCTTTGAGGCAAGAACAAAGAATTTCTTGAGCAAGGACTGTGAGCTCTTTCTTTACCAGACTACCCACTGACCCTTGCTCTGTGCAACAGAGCAGCATCCACAGAGCAAATTTTCTCCAACAGACAATTAAACTTGACATTTTACTGTAATCTTCAACTGAATGTTTCACTTTACCTCCAGGTTCTATGAACCATATTAACAATAAATGAATGTGAGTAATAACTGTACAACACTACGGTGATACTTGAACACATTCTACTACTCTCTCAAAGTTTCTGTCTTTACTGGAATAAGAAAATAATAAAACAGTCCAAAGAACATGTTTAGAGTAAGCCCAGGTAAGAAATGTTAATAAAGACAAGACACATGTGGCTAAAATAACATCATAATAAAGGCAGTGCAATTCATTTTGTCTTATGCAAATTATGAGGGCACAACTGGTCCAGACCTAGAACTCAAGAACAAAGGAGAAATCATTAGTGCTTGGCTTTTGGGAGTCTATATGACTCCAAAGCTTTGTTTAAATTGATGTCAGTAAGCAGTAAAGCTCAGCTGGTAAGGGACTCAAGAAATATTGCCAGGAGTTCATCATGGAGCTAGGCTTTTGTTTAGTTCATATTAGTTTGGTTTTGATGGTGACTGTGTAACCCCCGTTTGTAACTAAAATTCACAGTTAAAGCTTAAAGCTTGTGTTTGGGGTGTGTCTATTGGCCAGGGACCAACCTAAAATGATTACCCTGTTGTGACCCACCCCAGGTGGCATCACAAAATATGCAGATTATTGTAATTCGCAGGGCAGACACACGGACACAGAGATGCATGCATCCATGCCTAGGGACAATTTTCCCAGAAGCCAGTTAACTTTCCAGTATGATTTTGGACTGTAAGAGAAAACCAGAGCACCCAAAGCCAAGCAAACACAGGCAGAACATACAGTATACTGTAAACTCCATGCAGGATTGAACCTAGTGCTGCTAGGGACCAATGCTCATCACCACCATGCTGCCCTCAAAATGAACAATATATCTTTAATGCAGAAAATGTACTCCTTTAACTTCAGCTACCTTTGTTATTAATATTCGATACCTTTGGTATTGTATAATTTATCATTGTACTGTATATCTCAATTTAGCTGTTTTGTTTATGTACCAGGGTTACATAGAATATTCAAGATTGCCGGTTAGCTGTTGTTTTCAAGTTGCTTTTTTCCCCACTGTACATTTTAGAAATATTAGATATTATAATATTATATATTATGTTTCAGGTACATTATGCAGAGCTGAAATTTGAGTCAATACAGCCAATGTAATCTGAAAAGCCACCAGGTGTCTTTGTTTGGAAACACAACTAGGCAGAGAACTGGATGAAGCTGGTGCTGACAGTATAAAATGCACTGTGACACTTATCAGGAGCTGCTGTGTTAGCTACTGTAGCTTCATTTGTGGTCTGTAACGGTGTGCTTATAAAAATAAATCTACAGTGGTTTTTAGCGGCACCTAGTGGCTAAGGAAGAAACTGTAACACCTTGAGGGGGGATAGTGTAATGCGAGGTTCCCAGTCCTGGTTCTGGAGGCCCAGACATTTAATTGCAACCGAGACTAATAACCTACTGTAACTATACTAAGTCGAACATGTGCAAATGTTTGTTTCTACTCAGAGGTTTCTGATTTTATTTCACTTGTGAAACACAATAGTTAAAAGGCAACCTCCAGCAGGTTTAAAAGCCTTAAAACAGTCAAAAGAGTTCAAATTATTATGTTAATAAGTGGTTCAATTGCATAGTTGAGATCTTAGTAAGAACAAAACTAGCAGGTGTGTAAGCCTTCAGGATCTGCATTGAGAACCCTTTTATATGTATAGTAGTTTATTGGCAGTCAGGACCTCAGTTTTCAAATCTCATCTGAAAAATGGCAACTCTTGCAATACAGTGTCCCCAGCCACCATACTGACCAGGGCCAGCCTCCTTGCTTAGCTTCTTAGGTCTGTCAAGATCAGGCTAAAAAGAAACAATACTGCTGCCAATTAAAATAAATAATATTACATGACCATTACATTTATTTTAAGTTTTGATTGTATTTTTCATACTTTCTGTTTTTTTTATAATTTTGACTCAAATAAATTAAATAGATTTATCACCTATCTTGAGTCATAACCATGCCTAGCAATTTTTTTTTTAAAATGCCTTAAAATTACTCATTCATTCACATAATGCTAGCAGATGAAGCAAAAGGACCCATGCTACTGTTAATGGTACAGTATGCACTACTGAACAGATACTGCATGAAATTGTGACCTGAGATTACCATGTTTGCACCTTTTATAAATGAATTAGATTATCGTCATCCACCTGTGACAGATGGATCATCACTATATTTGAAGAGTAAAACCTTAGAAAAACAAGTTTTGTTATTATTATGTAAAATTATTAAAAGAATATACAATACAACAGAGCTACTGGCAATACAGAGCACACGCAGAAAAATGTAAAATGTGATGGATGAGAATGTCTGCTTCAGTATTGTTAAAATGAAAGCAAGCATATACAGTAAGTATGGCAGTAAAAAAGATAGAACTAACATTGTCTAATGATGATGCTGACGTGTGGCCTGAAGGGAATTCTTGTGTAACCTATACCCAGTATTGCAGATGTAGGGCAGTTTACACAAAATAGAAGACAGGAGACTGAAAGCAATTTGAGACAAAGCTTACTAGACCTGCTGTACAAGCAAATGGGGACTTGGTGCATTCTCACACACATACTGTATAGGTTATTGTGGGGAGAAATGTCCTCTGACAGGACTGGTTTCTCTCCAGTCAGCAGAACACCCCAGAAGATGAATTGTGAAGTGGCCAGTTACAGTACTGTTTCAGGATAAAACCAATATGGAAGACATACTGTAGACTCAGACACTGAGTCAATATCAGGCACCAAATGTCAAAGCTTCTGACTACAAATCTGCCTCATTATTCTCTAACGAATGATTGTCTGCTGTATTTCAAAATATAGCAAAATACGATGGAGATTTGAGAAATTATTTTTATTTCAGGAATAGGTTTGAAAACCCATAGTCTAAAGTCTGAGAAGACTACAAAGTCTTACTTTAGCAGCTGCTAAATCAGTGGTATGATTTAAGCACTGCTTACTGTAAGTACGGAGTGGTTAATTAATGTCTAGCAAATAAATAAACAATCCTTCCCAAGTTTAATTTTCTTGTATGAATTCTGGGAGTCTAAGGTCTAAATGTTCAAAGGTGAAGTGCTTGTGTGTTAAAGATAAAGAAAAGGAATGCCTATAATAACTTTGTTTAGATAGTTCTTCCATTCAGTGTATTTTCTTCTTGAATATTCCATTGCTTCTGCTTGTTTCAAATGCAACCTACCAGAGTGGCATTGCAAATGACCCCTGAAAAGGTTCCTCGAAATTTACCTGTAAGGAAATGTGATGAAATGTGTTAGTGCTGATTGAGTATTCATTAGCATAGAACAAAGGCATTCTGCGGGCTCAGTACCTTTGTATGACACTGAATTCAGGTTTAAAAAGATAACTGAGGATTACTGTGTTGTCTTGAACGATCAAACCATATACTGTACTGTAGAACGATGCAAAATGTACTAGTACTGTAATAAGAATACCAACTACTTATTTAAATAATTCCAGTATTTAAAAGCAGAATTACAAAAAATAACCTTATTTTTTCAAAACTGTTGTTCCAATAACAGTGATTTTTGTCAGTGCTCAGTTTTCCCAGGTGAAATCCAGATACTTCATCCTAAGGAAAGATGTACAGTACCCGAAATCCAGCAGAGGGGGGCAGAGGTAACACGCCTGGGGTAGTTAATAAGAATGGTGTGGCAGGGCAATTTTGTGAAATTTTGCCATAATGCGATGCGAAATATAGAAATGATGCAGGAATTCATGCATTCATTCATTTTCCTATTCAATCAGTATAATCATTTCTTCCTCCTTTAAAATGATCAAGTATTTTGTGATCTGAAGCCTTAGAAAAGTAGGTTATGCAGCATAGAAGAATAAGATGAACTACAGCAAGTACCAAGAAATTCGATTTAGAAACAGCTAAATAAATTAACCAATGACAAATATTCTCACATAGCTGGGAGAATATTAGTCACTGGTATATAAAAAGTCGCTCAGGGAAGGTTGGAAATGCATACACGTAGACAATTTATTGGCAGGAACGTATGTTACAGTGGCATTTCTGCAAAAAAGGCTTCTAACCATCTTTCTAATGACTACTCCCTGTAAAAAATAAGAAGCAAAAATTGATGCATACATTATCATTGACATTTTTAGAACTCAAGTCTTAAGACTGAACAGAATGAGAAAATCGCCACGCTTAGAGCGAGGAAAAAGCAGAGGACAAGGCCTATGAAAATGAATAATTAATTATCTGTAATTAATCGATTCCTGTTAGATCCCATCCGCTTTCTAATTACAAGGTGGAGAAGATTTTTTTTTGTGCTTCTTTTGGTTGCAATTTTCTAGTTATTTCACACTGCACCACCGAAGTCTAGGTTGAAGGGAGGGGGAGGAACAGCATTTTGTGAAATTACATTTCTGGCGTCCTTTTCTATATCCAGTCACACTTGGTTTTTACCAGGCAAGCTTTATGAATGCAGCGGCCGGAAGGTGCTTCAGTGTGAGGAGAAAAGTAGCTGACAGGCGCTGCACCGTTCACAGCTCTCGGTCTCCGTGACGTCAGCGTGTAGTGTTGTGCCGTGGAGATGCAGCTGGGTGCTTTGGACCACTTTTGTGAGAAGGGAGAAGAAAGCGACAGTACACGCACGGAGAGCAGGAATAGCAAACACAGGCTTGGACAGCAACATCATTTTCTACCTTTATTCTGCTACGGCTACCACTGTCTCTACTACTGCTTCTGTCGTGGGCTTTCTTGTCAGCAGCAGGAGCTACTGGATATATATTCTCAGCAGACGACGCAAGACTTTGGATTACTCCTGTAATATTTTTAAACAAAACAAACCAACTCGTTTTTTATTATAATTATAATTATTTTCGTTTACTCTTAGATCCATTAACCCTGAACATTTTTACTGACTGACTACTTCTACCCTTTTGATTTTTATCTCCCCGTTTTCCCTCCCGCTTCCAAACCCTTGTGTCTGTGTTTTAACAATATCACACCTTCGCTAAACCCTCCTCTTTGATCCCACCCAACATCCCCTGTTTAAGGTGAGTTTTGTCTTTTCATCACTTTTTTCCTTGTGTGTGTGGAGCAGCTTTTATGAGATGTTTTTAAAGCAGAAATCCCGTCATGTTTCTTGCAAGCCTTCCTTTTTTTGCGTTTGCAGCCTCAGCATCATTCAGTCCTTATCCATCAACCCCGGAGGTAGTTTTACTGTAGCGAAAACTCTCGAGTAGTCTTACTACTGGAGCTCTAGCTAGCGGTACTCACACCTTTAATTTTGCGAACATAGTAAGCATTTAATATACCGCAGTTTGTAGCTGCAGTTATTTTTAAAGAGAAATAACGGCGTTACGGAGTCGTGTGCAGTATGTTTTCGGTAATGGTTAGCACTTTGTGCAGAAGTGTCAGGATGTCTTATTTACAAGGCTTAACGGTGCAGAACTGATTAAGTTTGTCTGAAAGGCACGTCGTTAAACAAATACTGAGACTGAAAAACAATTTAAATCGTTGCCATATTAAGCTTGTAAACAGCCTTTTCAGACCATACACTTAGTCCATTGCAGGTTTAGGGTTTTCAGGAGGTGTTTTCATAGTAATAGAGGCTTGCTAAGTTTTTCACCAGTATTTTTGAATGCTGGAAGATACTTATGTCCAGTCAAACCTCCCCTTTAAATGACTATCCCATATACAGTATATTTATATTACTTTGTGTTCATTAATGGAGGTCTCTCGCCGTGTCAGATTGTACAATTGGTTAAATCTAAATCAAAAGGTACAGTATGCTAATATGCATCGAAAAAGCATTCTAGATTTACACATTTTTATTCTTCAGTTGCCAAAAGGTCACAGAATATGGAGTTTAAAACAACAACAATGTAGAAATAGAAAAATTGTGTGGATTTTTCTTCGAGCATTGTTGCTGTTGCGCAGAATGAATTATAGCAATCCAAATCCATCTCAAGTGTCGCACAAGTTACTCTTAGACTCGTCTAAAACCCTATTCTCAGATAAAAATACTGTTTTAAAAATCTTGAAATTATTTAACAGGATTCTATGTTCAACCAGATTCTAATGCATTTCTATATATTTTGCATTAAGATGTTTATCCTTATATAGTATAGTATACAGGGTAAGTGTAGTTACACTTTTTATGTCATTGCTCTAAGCACTTGAGAGATGTAACTGCCAGTACTTTACAAATTGTCAATGGGCTACTTAAAAACTAGTTAGTAGTAAATATGCATTGTATTATGTATTTTATACAAATAGGTACATGTATATAAATTATGTTTTTGAAAATAATTATTTGTCATATTTTTTTAAAAGTATTGACAAGAGAGACGTATCTATTTCTCCTGGGTACAGTATAAACAATATTAGAAATGTATTAAGATATCAGGATTGTTGAATAAATGCAGTAATCTATAAGCATGTCACGTACAGGACAATCAAAAGGAACAAAATTACAATTAAACTCGGCGACGACCAACTGTACATCGCTGAACAATAAAGTAAGAGTTTAAAGCTAAAAGTATGAGTACAACACCTTGTGGTTAATGATGATGCGGTAAATGATCGCTCCGTGTGCTTAAATGTAAGTGTTTTTTAAAAAAAGGATCTGTGACATAGTACCACAATGGTAATTACTCTGTCCTAAGAACCATTAGATTACAGTTTCAATGAGGTGGGAGTGGGTGTGTGTGGGGTATATAGCCTTAAAGGAGCACTGCTTAAGGCAGCATTGAAGGTATTCCAGTCAGTAATAACTGGCAATTATTCGGAAACTATTGGTGTTGTTTTCTATGAGGGTTTTCCTGAGTATATTATTTTAAATTTAGTCCGCTGTTCCTGCTGAAGTTTATTATTGTATTTTGCCGTTTTCTGTGCTTTAAAATCAAAGCAGATAAGTGAGGGCATAGCGAGGAACATTGTGGTGCATTACAATGAAAAACATTCATTATTTCTTCGAGGGACACAGAGTAAAACAGTTTGCATTTTAACGGAATTAAAAAAGTATTAATACTTGCCAAAAGTGTATTTTGTCACGTTGGGTGAAAGACAAACTATTCCATCAGATACATGTGAATTCAGGACTGTACACCTTAAACCCTCCATACTGTCATGTTTCTTGAATTCTGCAATGTTTAGTGCTGAATAAGCTTTTCAATAGCTTTTTAAAATAAAATTTATTTGACTCTCATTAAAAGATTACTAGCTGCTAATTTATTTGGCAAATTTATCCAAAGCAACTTAACATTTTCAACCCTTAGTACAGCCGTGTATCTTAATGAACCAATTTGAGTGAAGTACCTTGTTCAAAATCATAACAGCAAAGCCTCACCTGAGATTTAAATCCACAACCTTCCAGTTATACAGTAAGTGCAAAACCTTAACCACTGATCCATTGTGCTGTCAAAGAACCTCATCGCCTTTGTATTACTTATACAGTACTCTCAAACCCCTGTGGTAATATAGTTTTCCAGTATTTAGCATTGTTTTGTGTTGAGGATAACAGTTTCTGAAAGCTTGGGCCCTGGTGCTTTGTGTGACTATAATATTACACAACTTGCATCTCTGTTTTTATATTTTTAACATGAAGTCTATACTTTAACTACTGTACATTACCACTTCCAATAGTACTTTCCAAAATAACTACAAAGCTAGATTAAGGCACTTGAACTAAAAAAGCAAACATTGCTGATATCATGAAGCAAGTTTAATTATATCAGAGTCTGTCTAGGCACTGTTGTGATTGAAATCAGTAGTTGTAGGTAGTATTATTAGAAAACAACAGTAGATGAACTTATTCCATGACATACAGTAAATGTACTGAAATTCTACACTTTTTTAGTCCTAAAGGGCTGATTATGGCCTTGAAATGTTAGAAATTCGTATTCAAACATTTTCTCAAAATTGAACCTTGAATTACTGTAACAATTGATCTTTGAAAGTACTGTACAGGTTTGGGGTGTTGGCATTATGTGTTTCTTCTGTGATGTCAAGGGAATGGTATCAGGGGAATGTGAAAGAGCTTTTAAGTTCAGGGTATAGATAGATCCACCTTTGGCAGTAATCACAGCTTTGACCTTGTTTTTGACATCTACCTATACATTTTGACAGTCATGTGGTCCAAGGTTGCATTGTTCTTCTGTAAGTACATGCTTTAGTTCAGTTCAAGGTTTCAAGGTTTTTTGGTCTTTCTAAATTCACACTTACAGTAGCTAATGGTTATTTGGACCTTTTTTTCTGGAACTGGTCTCTGCATGGACATGTTATACAAGACTGATGGGTTGCCGTCATAATAGTGCGTTGTCTTTCTAGAACAGCTGGAAAGGCATTCACTACTAAATTGTAATAATGCAGATTATAATGTGTTGTCTTTATTTGGATTAAAAACTATTAAAGAAAGTGAAAGAAAATAGTCCACGGCATTTCATTTATAATATGATTAATTACTTTCTTGGAGAAATGCAGCAGTGTTTTAGAAGTTTTTCCAAAAAGCTGCAAATACAGTATGTACAAGGTTTATTTAGGTTGATCTGTCGGGGTGATGCATCATAAGCAGTCTAACAAATGCATTGAGAAAACAGGCAAATATGATAATAAAATAAAGTGATACATTCTTAGACAGTTATGCTTCAGAGTAAAATAAAATAATGGATACATTGTAATACTACTATTATATTGAATACTGTATACTTATAAAGGTCTCAGTATTAAACTTTACAAATAAATGGTGTGGTACCCATTTTTATTTTTTTATTTCAGAGAAATCAAGGATCCACTTTCTAATATGTTTCTGTTAAAAATAATTATCTGAATTCTTATGCTTTTTTCATTCTTTCAGTCATTGCTAGGCTTTTAAAGGTTAATTTGGAACACTCCTAAGCATATGAGGTCTAAAAGAGACAGCTTGTAATTGTCTGGGACCTGTTTCAGACAGGAAAGGGGCAGTAGTTCTGACCACAATGCTACGGTACCCACAATATAAAATATTTTATTGCCAAGTTACCAGAGTTACAAAGATTCCCACTGATCATAGCAGCAGTGGTGTGACAGCAATGTGTCAGTAGAAATCAGCACAGGTACAAATTCACTACGGTGTCAAGAATATATGTTTGGGTTGAGTTACAGTAGATCTTTAAATATTTCTTATGATGTAGTGTTTAGCAACATTTATGCACTGCTGTTGTGATTATTCACATACAATGCCTTTGTATTCTTTTAATTAAGTCAAATTTTAAGATAGGGCATCAGTTTTCAAGGGAATTTTATATCTATTTTAAGCATATTGTACCAGCCAGAATGGCTTAGTGAGCTGGAAAAAATATAATGCCTTATAAGGGACAATTTTTTCCATTGTTCTGCAGGAGAGATCAAATCTGTTCTGGTAGTGTATATTAATTAAAATGCTGTTGATATATACTTAATATTCTGATTAAACATGTTTCAGGTTCCAGAACTATTATTTTGGCCCATTTATTTATGAAAAACACTTAGCAGTTTACGCTGACATGGCATTTACTGTACATCTTCTAGACAATATATGAAGCAATTAAAAGGCAAAGAAAATGCTAAGATATATAGTTAAAACATCAGAATTTCAATCAAGGGATGCTATTTTACAATTGCATAATGCACTGGTATGGTCTCATTTACTGTATCTTATTTTGTACAATTGTGGTCATCAGATTACGGAAAAGATATTGCTGCACTGGAATCTGTTCAGACAAGAGGAACCAGATACATTTCAAGGCTTAAGGGAATTTCCTTCACAGACAGACTGAAAGAACTGAACCTTTTTAGTCCTGAACAGAGAAGACTATGAAGGGACTTGATACCAGTATTCCGAATCCTCAAAGGCATTGACAAATTCAATCAAGTGAATTAGATCAGTTTGAGCAGTGAAACAGGAACCAGAGAGCAAAAGTGGAAATTACGTGGAAGAGCATTTAAGACCAAGGACAAGAGGCACTTCTTTACTCAAGTTGTTGTGGGAGTTGTTGTTCAAACTACCCAGACGTGTTGTTGAAGCTAATGCCCTGGTTTCTTTTGAGAAATAACTGGAAGATATCCTTGGATTAACTAACTGCAATCTATCAAATGGGCTCAAATAGGCTAAATGGACTGAATGACCTTCTGTCATTTGTAACTTTTCATGTGTTTTTATTTCTCAGTTTTTCTTCTTCCAATTCTAACTTCCAGTTTCAACAGGAGTTCTCAGCTGGCCATCTTTTGCACTGCACTGTGCCGTTAGAAAAATGTTTTAAAAATTTAAAATACAGCAAGGAATGTTGTATTTGTTTAAAGGAAAATATCAGCCAATGATTCCAGTTGCCCTGTTTGTTAATTCTTAAAGAATTATTAAACTGAAAAAAACACAATATGTGAGTTGTAGTTCTAATAGTTGAGATCTATTATCTCCAGATCATTATATTATTATACTGGTTTTATAAAGAACAATACCGTCATTGTACATTTTTAATTGGACTTAGTTAAAAAACATACAATAAAATTATATCTGTCCCCATACAGGAGGGATAATCATTCTCATATTTAATTTTGCTAGAAATTTGTTGTAGTTTGATATTGCATTATTGACATTTCTTGGCCTTAACACTTCCAACTCAAAACTGACATTGTACAGGAAAACAAAATTCTAGTGTAGGTGAAATGTAGTGGAATCACCTTCCGGCCACATCTCTCCCAGCATGCTGAGTTATAGCTGGAAAACAGCTGTGGAAAGGATGGGGCATTTAATTAAATGTGATGTTGTGTTACTCATGTAATACCAAAGCACCCTTGCAGAGCCTTATTTGCATTTCATTTGCATTGTACATTGTTTACCTGTTCAGTGCATTTATGCATAGACAATATGTACTGTAGATTAACGGGTAGAGGGAATTTTAGTAGGTAGAATATATTTACTGTATAAATCGGTAAGAAAGTGGCATTCCAAACTGATTGACATGAAAGTAAATGACACACTGTG